>NC_051076.1:31065571-31431119 GCF_004664715.2 Peromyscus leucopus
TCTCAGAATTAGTCATTAGGCAAGAGAAAAAAAAAATGGTGGAAAGGGCTTCTTAAGTCAGCATGAGAGAAAGAAGAGAAAGTAAAGAGCTATTAAAGCATGCTGGGTCTTTTAGTAGATATTATTTTCTATATAGCCATAGAGTCATAAACATAACTCAATAATAAATAGCAACCTCATGAATAATATTGAGCCAAGACTTATTTAGGAATCCCCAATACACCTGAGTCAAATTCACATCATATCTTGTTACATGTCACATTGAGTCTGTATAAATAACAGAGAACAAATGCTAAAGGTGTTATGTGACAGTAGTTGACAGAGGTCCTAGAATTCATTACCAGACATGGGGGATAAGACTGTCATCATAGACAGACCAAAGAAAGGCTCATCACCCCATGAGATAAGGGAGTAAAGAGGGATAGAATGATGAGGTCCCCGTGACAAGGAACCTTGAGGACAGAGTATTGGATATTTTAGGTAGAATTAGGGTTGACAATACTTGAGAGATAACCTCTCAGATTTTTCCGTTGTATTTATCTAAAAGAGGCAGGCAGCTTTACTTATTTATTTTTATTTATTCTTCTCTCATACATTACATCCTGACCTCAGTTTCCACTCCTCCTATCCTCCCAGTGCCCCCTCATCCCCTCTCCTCCAGATTCACTCCTCCTTTGTTTCTCTTCAGAAAAGAGCAGGCTTCCCAGGGATGTCAACTGAGCACAGCACACAACAAGATGCAGTAAGAGTAGGCGCATATATCCAAGCTGCATGAGGTAATCCAATAGGAGGAAAAGGGTCCTGAGATCAGGCAAGAGAGTCAAAGACACCTCCACTCCCACAATTAGGAGTCCCACAGGAACACCAAGCTACATAAGCATAACATATATTCAGAGGATCTACCTCAGACCCATTCAGGCTCTATGACTGTTGCTTCAGTCTCTGTGAGCACTTATAAGCCTTGCTTAGTTGATTCTATAGGTCATATTTTTATGGTGTCCTTGACCCTCTGGCTCCTACAATGAGGCAGGCAGTTTTTAAATCAAAGATTTCTCCATATTTTGCAGAGAAACATCTAGTATTGAAGAAAACACTGGGTGAGTAAATTGAACTTTTACCAAAGAAATATGTTGGTATACACATTCAAAACCATGGTCAAGATCAAGTCACCATACAAGGCAGGAGCTTTGAGTATGCAAATACTCTAGCTCTATGTGAAAAGAAGTCAGTCTCAGTTAAAATGGATAACTGTAGATTTGGTTGTAAGCTGGGTTCCCCATGAAGCAAGACTGAGGCAACAGCCTAGGCAATGCTACTTCATTAAGGACTGTAGCCCAGGAGAAGTGGAAGCAAGGAGAAACGGGACAGAGGCAGTGAAGAGGGCCAGGCCACCGTGAAGACAAATATTTTGCCCACAGACACACAGCAGTTAAATGCTTGATCCATGATCCAGCTCCATGGAGTCTGACTCCCGAGCAGAGACTTAAGCCTTCCGTTGTATGTGTGTGTGTGTGTGTGTGTGTGTGTGTGTGTGTGTGTGTGTGCGCGCGCGTGCATGCGCATGCACACATGTATATGTATACGTGTATATGTTACAATAAATATATAGTTAAAAAATAAAATTGCAATTACTTCTCTTTACAAAATTTGTTTCTTTTCCTCAGAAAGAGTCCTGAAGCACAATGAAGTAGATGTAAGATATGCATATTTGGAGGCTGGACAGATGGCTCAGCAGTTAAGAGCTTTTGGGGCTCTTTCAGACTAGAGTCTGGTACCTAGCCCTCTCAAGGGGTGGTTCACAACTGCCTCAAACTCCAGCTTCAAGGGATATAATGCCCTCTTCTGGCCTCCCTGAGCACCTTCATGTACTTGCATAAAGACATATACACATCAATAAAAAATTAAAATTCTTGCTTTATAAAAAAAGAATATGCATATTTGCCAAATGATATTCAAACACCACAGCCTCTGAAAATCAATTCATCTGCTGGAGTTATGATTTTAAGAAAGGGAGTTATGTCATAGCTTAATTATGATAGTGACTCCAAGGCTGCCAATCACCCACATGACCCCACTGAGTGGCAAGACAACACCCCTGAAAAAGGATCTTGGTGACTAGAAGGTGTCTCAAGTGGGTTAGGAAACAATTCCTTTCTCAGGAACTGTGCAGATGTCAGTCCACAAGTCCTCAGAGATTAATCTGATAGGGTAATTCAAGGATTTGAACAATGTATAGAAAGGTCCTTTATAAACCTGGAGCAAATCTCAATTTCTAGTCCAGAAAACATCCCGAAGCAAATCGCTTTGCCCACTTTGAATGTATTTCCTTTTCAGGCTCCACAGATGTCCTTTCTCATAAATTCAAAAGTATCTGCACGTTCCAAGGTGAGTTGGGAATCTTCCTTTTATTGCCAGCAGTTTGCTGGCAGATCCGACATTAAAAAAAAATACAGCACTCACTTTCAAGAGGGTGACCCTCTTTCCCACTCCTTCCTAAACTTCTTCCAATTCCATTTGCTCTCTTCACCTCTGTGTTTATGGTTAGTGTTCCCAGGGGTCTCTGAAGACCCTTCTAGATGTTAGGACTTCTCGTTCAGATGGGTAAGGATGCATTCTTCCCTCCAAATTGCCTCATAGAGAGACAGCATCTGTCTAAGGCTAAAAGAGTCTCTAGAGAACTTATTTTAGCTGTGTGCCAACTATCCCATTTTGCATGCTTCCTGGGAAAAACACAATACACCCCATCTCTGCAGGAGGAAGCAACAGAGAGATTGGTTCCATGGAAACATCTCAAAGGAAATTTATAACGCTGTTGGGAAATTTCAGCCCTTTAAAGCAAGCTGGTTTGTGAGCGCAGGAAGCAAATTTTTATCACTTTGTGTCTATGTCTTCTGTCATGCATTTTTTTTTTTCCGGAGGGGAGGAAGGACAGCAGTCACAGGTCCAGTGGTCTCTGTCTCTCACCTTATTGGCATGTGTGGGAGAGTATTTTGAAAGACCATTAGTTCTTGACCTTGAACAGAATACGTGCTTTCCAGGAGAAAGTCCTTGCACATGTGTGAGCATATCCGCATGCTCTACGTGACCTGCAGAGATGGTTAGTTCCCTATGAACAAGCTTCCCTCTACTTTCTCCTATGTTACTGGGGCCAGAAACAAAAATGCCCCCCTAAGAATGCATCCCTCCCCCATATCTACCAGCAGTTAAGGATGGAGAATTAACCAAACTCTGGCATATGCATGGGATCTGGCAGGAGCAGCCAATCTTTTGACATTCCGTTTGTCATCTACAAAGTTCACACGAGAACCATGGAGTCCAGCTCCCAAAAAAAGTTTCCAAATCTCATAATGTTCTAAGTAAGCTCACCACTTTGTAAGCGCACAGTTATAGCCACCCTGGCATACATGTGGCCCACAGGCCATAGGTTGGGTATACCTGGTAGGAGTTTCTGTGGCACCATGAGAAAAATAGATAGAGAACTTCCTCTGCTAGCTTGTTCCTCCTTCTTTGGACCTGCAGGCTGGAAGAAAGACAGAAGGAACCTTGCTTCCTAATGACAGAGAGTTGTCACATTAGCCTTTGACCTACTGACTCCAGTCTTACTATGTCTGAGAGTGGAGAAGGTTCTACTTTGTTTTAGCTAAGGTTGTTTTGTTTTTCTATCCTTTGCAGCAATAACTTAACATAGCAGATATGTTCCTAATGAGAATGTATCTCTTTTTCATGAGATGAGAATGAGCCACATTCCTAATGACTGACCAGGTAGTTACTGCTATATGTTTTAGTGATTTTCTGGTGGTATCCAAGAAAAGTCAACAAGAACTACGAAAGGAGAACATACTGTGAAGGGTAGATAGACCTGTCTGGCCCACCACTTCACTCTTTGGTTGGCTCTCTGATAGTCATCATAAGTGGTATCTTGAATACACATCTGGCTTATTCCACTCAACACGATGTCCTCCATATTTATATCTGCTATTGTGAATGGCATCATTTCCTTCTTGTCCTAATGTTGGCTGCTGAACTACACTTTTCACCATTCACCTCCCTGTGGACACTGAGCTTGCTTCTAGGTATTGACATTCTGAATATTGCTGTGATGAGTATGAAAGAGTTCAGCAATGTTTCAAGGTCTTGCTTTGAGTGCCTTCCGATACATATTCAGTAGACAGCTCTAGCCTGCAGTTCTTTCTTTCCCAAGGAGCCACTCTGTTTTCAGTGGTAGCTGCATAACTTTACATTCCCACCAGCAGCATACAACAGTTCTCTTTTCTCCACATCTTCAACCAACATTTCTCAGTTTTTTACTATAGTAGACACACTAACAGGTGTGTAAGCAGTACTTGCTTGTGACATTGATTTAAATTCTTCTTGAGGATTGGTGATGTTGAGCATCTTTCATTCATCTATTGGCCATTGTGTTTATTCTTTAGAAAAGTATCTATTTGGTTCCTTGCATGTATTTTAAACCTTTGTTTTGCTATATATATTTGGTATTAAGTTGTATATATTATGAATATTCACTCTATGCCAGATATACAGATTACCAGTGGTTCTTTCTTCTTCTGGTGCTGAACTTCTCTGTTGAATTTTTCAGCTCAATTATTTGGTTCTTCTGCTTCAGAATTTGTCTCTTTTGTGTGGATTTTGTATCCACTGGCTACCCTAGTTTCGTTCACTTATTATTTTTGTGATATATTTGGGCTTTGTCTTATCTAGGGTTTATATTACTGTGAAGAGACACCATGACCATGGAAACTCTTATGAAGAAAAACATTCAATTGAGGTGATAACTTACAGTTTCAGAGATTCAGTCTATTATTTGGTGGGACATGGCAGTGTACAGATAGATGTAGAGATGGAGAGGTAGCTGAGAGTCCTACGTCTTGCAGGCCATAGGAAGTGGTCTGTGACGCTGGGAATAGCTTGAGCAAAGGAGACCTCAAAGCCCACCCCCACAGTGACACACTTCCTCCAACAAGACTACACCTACCCCAACAAGGCCACACCTCCTAATAGCGCCACTCCCTTTGGGGGCCACTTTCTTCTAAACCACCAAATTCCATTCCCTGGCCCCCTAAGACTTATAGCTGTATCATAATGCAAAAATGCATTCAGTCCAACTCCAAAGGTCCCTATAGTCCATCACAGTCTCAAACTTATTTAAAAGTCTAAAGTTCAAAGTCCTTTCTTAGATTCATGCTTTCTCTTAACTGTAATGCCCTGTAAAATCAAAATGAAAAAAAAAAAAAAAACAACATAACACGTATTTCCAACCTATTACAGCACAGGATATATGTTACTGTTCTAAAACATAGGGAAGGAAGCATAGTGAGAAAATTCTAGACCCAAAACCAGCTGGGCAAACTCCGAACTCTGCATTTCCATGTCTGATGTCAAAATACTCTTCAGATCTCCAACTCCATTCAGCTTTGTTGACTGCAATATACTTCTTTCTCTTGAGCTGGTTCCACTCCCTATTAGCAGCTCTCCTCAGCACATATCCCATAATGCTGACATCTCCAGCATCTTGGTGCCTCCAAGGCAATCCAGGCTTCACCTTCACAGCTTCAAGCCATGGCCTCTCTAGGCCTCACTCCAAGGACATCCCAGCCCCATGCCTGGCCTCAGCAGGTTTCCTTAGATGCAGAGGCAAATTCCATAACCCATTTTTTTTTTTCTATCTTTAACTCTAAAGCCAGAAAGACATGACCAAAGCCTCCAAGTTCAGCTGCCTGCTGGGGCTGGAACACGGGCCCCGTGTTCCATTACATCTTCACCAGCTTTCTGTTTCTGATGGTTTCCTTCACTGTTTAATCTTGGCTGTTCTGGTACAAACTTGCTCTGTAGACCAGGCTGGCCTCAAACTCAGAGATCCAACAGTCTCTGCCTCTGGAGTGCTGGAATTAAAGGCACGGAGCACCACACCTGGCTCTAAGCTTCTCTTCAGTCTCTTCTCACAGGTTGGAATCTTAGCTGGGTGGGATCTTGTCCCGAGGTCAGCACTCCCTTTATTCTATTTTCAAATCTGTCTATGTCCTTGAATACCGCACTTAGCTCTATTCCACTTCCTGGTGTCTTTTCTCAATCTGTACATCTTGTATTTTTATTTGCTCAGCTTTCTCCCTTTCATTATAAATCTTCATCAGAGTTACTGGTAATAACCACATGACAGAGTCTACACTAGGCTGTTTTGGGTTTTCTACTGATAACGGAATTCATCCAAAACTCTTCACTTCAGCCTCAGGCAGACTTTTCAGACAAGGACAAAAAGCAGCCACATTCTTCACCAAAATATCACAAGACCAGTCTCCAGGCCACATACTAACACTCTTCTCCTCTGAAACCTCTTGATCGCCACAGTTCAAATTGTTCTCAGCACCGCTGTCTTCCATGCTCCTACTGGTATGGCTCGTTAAGCAGTGCTTAAAGCATTCCACTGCTTTCCTAACCCAAAGTGCCAAAGTCCAAATTCCTGCAAACAAAAACATGGTCAGACCTGTCACAGCAATACCTCAGTCCCAGTACCAACTTCTGTCTTAGTTAGGGTTTCTATTGCTGTAAAGAGACATCATGACCACAGCAACTCTTATACAGGAAAACATTTCACTGAAGTGGCAGCTACAGTTACAGAGGTTCAGTCCATTATCTTCATGGTGGGACATAGTAACGTGCAGGCAGACACAGTTTTGGAGAGGGAGCTGAGAACCCTACATCTTGCAGGCAACAAGAAGTGGTCTCTGATGCTGGGATTAGCTTGAGCATAGGAGACCTTAAAGCCCACACCCACAGTGATACACTTCCTCCAACAAGGCCACATCTACCCCAACAAGGCCACATTAGTGGCCTCCTCATAATACCACTCTCTTTGGGGGTCATTTTCTTTCAAACCACCACAGGCTTGTATCTCTCTTTTCTTGCAGATCACTGACCTTCTTAAACTGGTTGTTTTTAATTTTAATTTTTTATTTTTTTGTCAGGCAGCTGGTATGTCTCAGATTTTTTTCTTTGTTTTTGTAGCATGTGCTGCTAGAGATTCATGTTGTTCCTCTGATGGAGCCATGTTTCCTTACCCCCTTGTGATCCTATAGCTTCATGTTGGTGCCTGCATCTTTGAAGAAATTGTCAGCAATGCAAGTGTTGCCATACCCACTTTAGCACCAAAAGCTTTTCCTTGTTTGCCATAGCCAGAGACTCGGCGTGTGCTGATTGCTGCTGGAGATTGCAAGTTAGTAGGCTTGCTGATGTGTCTAAGGGTGGACAGCTCAACAGGGCCCTATTAAGGTGTGCACAGAGAAGCCATATCTATGGACGACGGGGGTTTCTCCTGGTGCTGTGCTGCACAGCCTTTGGGGAGAAGTAATGTAGGCAAAGTCAAATGGTTCTTTTCCACCTTGGTCTCTGTTCTCACTGGGAGTTGGGACACTCACATCCATTCCAGGGCACTCATGATGGTGGTCTCCTCAAATTATTGTTAACTCTGTGTTTTTAATTCTTGAATAATGTACCATGTGTCACACTCTAATTGTTCAAGTCACCCCCAATCCACATTCAAAGGACACAGATGAATGCATGAATGAGAATATATCAACTGCAAAAATTACTTGGGACTGAAATGGATTTATTGAACTTAATTTTTATTAACAAAAACACTAGTGTTGAGTAACATGTAGTGTAAGAATATAAAAGGCTCAAGGAAAATGGGGAAATTGGTCAGCTTGTTTTCTACGGCTCTCCCTGTCCACCACCCCCGACATAAACTTCTTGTCAGACGGCCAAGGTCCCATCAGCCTCGTTCCAGCCCTCCCTTCCTCATTGCTGCTCAGCGCAGACAGCCACCTCCGTCCTAAATCTGCTTCCTCAATGTCCTGCATTTGGCTGTAACTAACAAACTAATTCAGGTCCAAGAATTAAGAACTGATAATGACTAAATGCCTTATTTGTCCCTGAAGGCAATTTTACTTTAATTTTGAATTTCTCCGACTTAAATTGTAGAAATGAAAAATGGAAGAATGGCGTGCCCTTGCCTGGCCAGGAGAGGCTGTGTTTTTGGAAAGCCAGCCACGGCTGGCATTCTTTAAATCACAAGACGCAGGCAACTAATCACACATAGGCTTGTCCTGAATGTTTTGTGACCTCTCTAAGCCAGCCACCACCACCCCTCCCCCCGTGGTTATAAAAACAAAAACAAATACAGAAACAAACAATTAGATTCCTTTTCTCCTAATGGCAGCTCTAACTTCTAAGTCACACTCTTGTTTCTGTCTCCAAAGCCCCTGATTTAATAATATGGTGATTCTGTTTAGCTCCAACAGTCAACATTTGAAGCCCAGAAATTGAGAGGAGGACTGGTTTTTCTCATGTTCTCCACCGCAGTCCAAATGGCAATGGGACATATTTTGACCCGTCCTGGTTTGACGTTTCTGTGTAATCAACAAGGCATCGAAAGCAAGGCGGACTTTGCAGCACTTTGTTCTTCTTCGAAGTGGAGTACTGAATAAATGTCTCTTTCCCATTGGAAAAAAAAAATCCTATGAGTAACCATAGCAATAATAATTCCATCTCCAAGTAAAAATTATTATTGTTATCCTCGTTGGCAGCTCTGTTTCTTTCTTGTCACAAGTAGACAGAAGGCAGGCAGCAGCCTGAAGTCTATAAAAGGCTCACCTAAGCAGGATGGGGAGCGGCTGTTTTCTCCCTCAGTGGAGAACAGAACAAGGGAGCCATGGCTTACCCATAGCATGAAGTGTTCGCACTAGATGCGAGGAAATGGTTCCTGGCAGTGTGCTCCATGGCTTGTCATGGGAGCTTATAGGATCATCTTCTTTAGGAGACTTTTAAAAATCGCTCAGTTGATCTTTTCCTAGAGTGGCAGAGGCTTGACCTGCCTTTCCTGTGGCCATTGCACATTTAACATGCTCTGGTTGGGGCAGTTGTGTCCATGTAGACTGTGACCACAGAAGCAATGAGCCATGTCTCTTGTCTTACGAACACCAGGCTTAATCGTGTGGGCTTTGTGAATGCATGTGAGTGAGTGGAGTTGAGAGCTTTGAAAACACGACTTCATAGTGATCATTTCAGCTCATCCATTTGTGGCTAGTTAGATATCGGCTCTATTGTCATTTTCCAACTTTCAAACAAGATTTGAGGACTGAAGAGATGGCTCAGAGGTTAAGAGCATGCATTGCTTTTACAGGGGACCCAAGTTTGGTTCCCAGCACCCAGGCTAGGCAGCTCACAACCTCCTGTAAATCGAGCTCCAGGAGACCCAGTTCAGTGTTCTGGCCTCTATGGGCACCTGCACTCGTGTGCACATTACCTCCTTCTAAACACACACATAGTGTAAAGAGTAAAAATGAATAAAAAAAAGAAAGGAAAGAGAGAGAGAGAGGAAGGGAGGGAGGGAGGAAGGGAGGGAGAGAGAGAGAGAGAGAGAGAGAGAGAGAGAGAGAGAGAGAGAGAGAGAGAGGACTCAACCGAAAGCACTTTGTCCAGAAGTCACTGCAAAATCAATGGATCCAGCTTCTTCTTGTGGGTTCTCAAATTTGTCTCCTTCCTAATTTTGTGCAGATCTGAACAGGGATTTGGAGTTCTCTGAAGTGCAGCTGTATGCTAGTGTCAGGAATTCTTCCAACATCCACAGAGAAAGCAAGGCCTATGAAGGACTCTAACTGTTGTTAAACCTTAGTCTCTTTTCTTCTGGCCCAGCTGATTATCTCTCTTCAGAGGAATGTGCTTTCATTTAAAAAGCAATGGTCAGGGCCCTGCTCCGGTCTTCAGCAACAATAATATTTTACCTCAGAGCTGACATTTATATGCCGGCAACTCATTTGTTACAAATTCTAATTGGAGAGCAACAACCCAAAAAAGGCAATGCAAGAGGCAAAAAGAAAAAAGGCTCAGAAACCCTTTGAGATCTCATCTAATTAAAAATGCAAATTAAGAGAGAAACCTCGAGTCATAAGTCCTGCTCAGTCTTTTCAAAGGCACCAATTACCAGTGACTCATTGGGAAAGGGACTGTCCTTAATTTTAAGACACATTTCTCAACACCATCCCATTGACAGGAAATTAAAATCACTACCAGCTTGGAGGAATTAGCACTGCAACCTTTTCTGTCCAGACTCCACTCACGCTTGTTGTTCTGTTTCTTTAGCAACCACTAATGCAGACGATTTGCCACCGACTTTTTCCTGAGGTCTAAGAACATTTTGTTTCCCAACGATAAGAAATCTCATCTCGGATCTCATCCAGCAGCTTCCCATGAAACCGCACCGAAGGACATTCCAGAAAAGAACAAACTCGTTGATGAAATCAAAAGGAATACTTTAGAAGGCAAGTCAGCAGGGAAGCTATTGTAGAGTAAATGTCATAGACGAGAGATGAAGATTATTGCTGGCTCTGAGTCTGGCCATGCTTTAATATGAATCTATAATATCATATGCCAAGGGCTTTGTTATTATGTCTTTTGGCATTAATAAGGCATACATTGTACTTTTTTGTTATCGGGAGACCTAACATGTTCTACACCAAAGATTTTCAAGTCTTAGTTTTCTGGACTGAAATCTTCTGTCTTGAACTCACCTAGCAGGGACTACATGCCTGTAGGCCACACAATACCTCTATAAGGCAATTTTAGAGGAGTTTCTAATTCAGCCCTCAGGAAACAGAGGCAGGAAGGCGGCCCCAGATTGAGGCTCAGAATCAGGTCTACATAGTGAGTTTCAGACCATCCAGTGCTACATAGTACGACTCTTGTTTCACAATACAAAACAAAATAAAACATAACAAACTAATTTTTTAGTGACAGCAGGGGGTGAAGAAACAAAAGACTGGCTATTTAGAAGCAAAGAGATCTTGGAAGAATATAAGGCTTCAGATAAAGAAGGTGATCACCACCACTCAAACTGATAGAGTGCTCAGGGAAAGCCCCTCCCCTGATCCTCAAATAGAAGGAAGAGCGCTATGGTCCTCAGAATAACAGATAAAAGCCAACAAGCAGGGTGAGCTTTGCTAGGAAATTATCATCCTGAGGGATGTTGAGAACCTGCTGGAAAATTCCACAAAGAATCAGGCAGGAGCCTTTATGACGGGTAGGTGCCTGGGAAATGCGCTCCCTTGCAGACACTTGAGGCAAAGGTAATCTGCTAGGCATTGGGCCTACCTACTGCAGAAGTAGGGCATTGGAGAATCTATTCACTGCAGGACATGGCTCATGATAGGCTCTCCCTGCTGCCAGAGCCAGGCGTTGGAGAAACTGTTTACGCTGTAGGCTCCCAGCACTGAGGAAGTCATGCACTGTTTGGAGGCTGGGTGTTCGGGTGGCTGTACCCCCAGCAGTAACCTTGCCCTAGGAAAGACATTTGCACAGCAGGAGCTGAGCACGGCAGGAGCTGTGCATGTTAAACATACTGCCACAAAACACAAAGGAACCAGGGGGAAATTTCCACCCTCTAACTGTGTTCTTCTAGCATCCTCTACTGACAAAACATTGTGTTTGCTGGCCATGGAAAAATGCTGAAAGGACTCATCTTTATTGTCAAAAAAAAAGCAGGCTGTAAGGTTTGGATTTAGAAGTGAAGCGTTACATATCAGTATTGCCTACTGTATCACAGTCATTTTATATATGATGTCACTCTTCCCCTCTATTATTCTGAGTTATAGATATCAGGACACATAGAATACAGGGAGCAAGAGTTTAAGGAGTATCACAGAGCCAGGACACAGCAGAATGAGGGTTCAACTCTAATTGGGGCTAGCTTATTTTCTTTCTTTATCAAGTCTTCTCCAGCAGGGCCCCATCTTCTTGTTAAGAGTAGGGGCCTAGCAGTCCAACCTCAGGGAGGTGGCGGGGGTGGAGGCTTATGGGGATTCTGGTGTGCTAGAGTGATGGTAGAGATGGGGTTGGATGTCTGTGAGTCCTGAACAGCAGGGTCTGAAGCGAGACAGAGGTTGTAAACAAATAGAAGTCCAGTGGGCGGGGCAATGAAAGAGATGAGCTTAAAGCAGTAGGGTGGAGCCAGCAGATGGGAACGACCGAAGCAAACACATTGGATGCAGGTCCAGAATTCCTGGAGGTTATTATCACCACTATGGGCTCTAGCGTGGCCATGGCCATGTCTGCAGAAGACAGGGGCTCTAGGGTGGCCGTGGCCATGTCTGCAGAAAAGAAAGGATGACTAGAGCTCTGGTTCTGACTAGGTTAAGTTAGCAAATTAATGGCTAAACTAAGACTAGAAGCAGTCTCCCAATCCCTCTTCGGTGCTCTGTCAACACTTGGGTAGCAACAGACAAACAGGAGAGGAAGCCAGACCCTGGACGGCAACCTACAGAGGCAATCAGAGCACACTGCCATTGGGAAGTGGGAAACGCTGACGAGTTTAGTTTGGTTAAATCGTTGAGGTTTTCAGACCACTTTGCATTTTCTCCTTTCTCCTTCCATGACCTTTCACAGGTGGGTGTGTGACAAGCACTGAGCACCTTGCTTACAGACAAAGCTTCATGTTGTCACTGGTGGTGGTAAAGGCCTTCCAGTCAAGGGTCCTCAGCCTTGACTAAGCTTTGTAATCAACTAGAAACCTGTGAAAAGTAAAATAGATGCTTTGCACAATGGCAGTATATTTGCCATTTCCTCAAGAGATTAACATATGAATGTAAAATCAGAGATTACTGTCTTTTCCTGACTAGTAGGAGGATATCAGGAGATATTAAAAACATGATTTAAGTTCTCTTTGCCTTTATTCTCCTGCGCAGTTCTGAGTAGAACCCCTTTTAAGAGCAGTCACCCATTGTAATATATTGCCATCAATGTCTTGGTAGAGATGTGTGTGTGTGTGTGTGTGTGTGTGTGTGTGTGTGTGTGTGTGTGTGTGTGATGTGCACATATATACATGCCTTCATGTACGGGATTAGATATGTGTGCAGGTGTGTGGTGTGCATGCCTGTGTGTAGGCTGAAGTTTGATGCTGGGTATTTTCCTCAATTGCTCTCCACCTTATAAATTGAAGCAGAGTCTCTCTCTCTCACTGAACTCAGAGCTCACAATTCAGGTGGTCTAGCAAGCCAGCTGCTCACAGCTTATGTTTCTCTGCATCTCTGCCTCCAGAGCACAGGGTTACAATCAGGACACCGCTCCTGCCTGGCGCTTATGTGGGTTCTGGGAGTCAGAACTCCAGTCCTCCTGTTCACCTGGTGAGAATTTTACCCCCCCTTAACCCCAAGCCACCTCTTCTGCCCCTCAAAGATTTTGCACTCATAGTAAGAGGCTGAGCGACTGCAGGGGGATGTTGTGGAGATGGGTGGGTTTCTGGAGCTCTATTCACTCCAAGAACCACATAGCCTGGAAGAATGGCATTCCTTGTGTAGGAAAGGGGAGCTTACTGGGGGAATCTAAGCTGGACCTACCCACTGGCCTTAAGCAAATGATGTGTGCTCTCCACAACTGCCAAAGGCTAAGATGTTCACCAGGAAGCCTTAATCTTCAGTGCCATATGTGATGAGGGAAGCATGAACAACCTTCTGCTTGGTGATGGGTGAAGCCCTAAAGACTCAATCTGGTCCTGATGAACATCCAAGAATCTGGATGTGTGCACCCGCTGAGGCAGGGGCTTCTGCCAGCAGTGTGGGTAAGGCAGTCTCTGGCTTCTCACGGTGTCGGGTTTGTTCAGTTCAGGTTTAAACAAACACTGTAATTTCTGTCCTGGGGTACAAACAAGTGGGTCTCACTGCTGCATCCAGATGCCATTTCTGCCCTGGGAACTAGTGCATTTCATTGAAGAATTTTAATATAACCTTCAATTTTCTCTATATCCTGTCATCCCATATTTACGGTGCTATTCACTAAGCAATTCAAAGAATAAAGCTCAATGGCCAAACTAGATAAAAAACTAAAAATTATTATGAAAAATTTCAAGCATATTCACAAAATAGTATAATAAACTGTACAGTGTGCCTCACCCAGCTTTAGTAAATACCAACCCAAAGAAAATCTTATTTTATTCATACTCCTGCCCACTGCCACACCTCAAATAAATCCCCAATAGAGTATTTCATCCATAATAAATAAATATGCAGGTATATAACTGCATATGTGAACACGTGTGCACTCATCTGTGCACATGTGAAGGTTAGAAAACAACTTTATAAGGAGTCAGTTCTTGTTCTCCACACTGTGGAGTCCAGTAACTGAATTCAGCTTGCCCAACGCAGCAGCAAGTGTCTTTACCTGCTGAGCCATGTCACGAACTCTGTGTACATGACTCTTAAGATGCCACACTTAGCTGGTGGTGGTGGCTCATGCCTTTAATCCCAGCACTCGGGAGGCAGAGCCAGGCAGATCTTTGTGAGTTCGAGGCCAGCCTGATCTACAGAGCGAGATCCAGGAAAGGCGCAAGCTACACAGAGAAACCCTGTCTCGAAAAACCAAAAAAAAAAAAAAAAAAAAAAAAATTTTGTTTAAAACGTAGTATATATTTTCACAGCTGAACTATCAATGGTAATCATCTAATATCCTCTATGCCCAGTGTCCAACTACCAGTTTTACTAATTTATATCAATTTCATCTGAGTTTTACGTTAAAATAAAAATCCAAGAGCTGTACGCATATAATTAGTTGAAATTAAATTTCTTCTAATCTGCAGGGTCCTTTGGTTGTTTTCTCTTATGCTTTATACATGGAAGAATCAAAGGCATTGATTTTACCCACCACCCCTCCCCGGTCTCCTTCCATTCCTCCATGGCTTCTCTGGGTCTCCGCGTTTCTCATGATTTAGTTGCTAGCATCTAAATGCAGGGTGTTTTATTTTTTTCGAACTTGCTTCAGAAGTAATGTTCTCCTGTGATACCAGGCAGTGTGTCAGGGCAGGGCTGGTTCCCACTCAGTGTGATTTAGCAACCACTGATCAGCAGATCCATTCAGCTCTAGGGGTTAGAAGACGTCCGTGTTGAAGTTGGGATGCCCCTGTGAGAGGACCCTTCCTTTCGCTGTACTCTGGAGGCCAGTGGTATAGTTCATAAAGTGAAGAGAGCACAAAGTGTTCGTCTTACTTCCCTTTACTTTCTTATTCTTCGTTGAATAGCTTTAGAGATGATGAGTGGTTCCCAGGGGGTCTCCAGTGCTCATCCTTTATCTTTAAAACAGCTTTAAGTGGGAGTAGGGATGCAGTGCAGTAGTGGGACACTTGCTTAGCATGCACAAGAGTTTGATACACACACACACACACACACATACAACTACAAACATGTGTAGAGCTTTGGGTTATAATTGATGTACAATAAACACTATTTAAAGTATGAAATTTTATAAATGTTGGAATTGGTGCATACCCATGAAACCATCACAATGGTATTTTCCCTCAAGTGTTTTTTTCCTGTGACTTAGGGGGGTCTCTACTCCCACTGCCAACATCCAGCAGATTCCCTAGGTAACCATTCATCCTCTGGCTCTGACTGTAGATTGGCCTAGAATTTTCTAGAATTTCCTACCAACAATAGCATGCTGTATATTCTCTCTCTCTCTCTCTCTCTCTCTCTCTCTCTCTCTCTCTCTCTCTCTCTCTCTCTCTCTCTCTCCCCCTCTCCCTCTCCCTCTCCCCCTCCCCTCCCCTCCCCCTCCCCTCCCCTCTCCCTCCCCCCCTCTCCCTCTCCCTCCCCTCCCCTCTCCCTCTCCCCCTCTCCCTCTCCCTCCCCCCCTCTCCCTCTCCCTCTCCCTCTCCCTTATCATTAGTACTCTGGCTTCCTTTACTCAGCATTACTCTGAGACTGTTCTATATTTTATTGTGGTATTTATTTCATTACTCTTTGCCTCTGGAACTATTCTACCCTATGAATCAGTGATTTTGTTTTATCAAATTTGACAGAATTTTAGCCACTGATTACTGAGAATTTTTTTAATAACATAATTATTTATTGATTATTTGGGAATTTCACATTATGCACCCTAGTCCCGCTCACCTCCCAGTCCCTCCATATCTGCTCCTCATAATTGAAGCATCCCTCCCCAAAAGGAAATAACCCCCCAAATTAATTTTAAAAAGCAAACAAACAAAAAACCACCTTGCTTTTCTGTCTTTCCTGTCTCTCCAACATGTCTTCATTCATCCTAGTGGTCTTGGGAGCTTCGATGTGTGATTCGTTATACCCTTTTACTCTATCAGTCTCCCGTGCAAATGTTCATTGCAGTGAGTCGTTGGTCTGTTCAAGGCCTCTGGCACACCGCCATCACTGGATTCTCACAGAAACTCCTCTCAGACATCCTGCTGTTGTCTCGATTCAAGGAGACCCTGTGGCTATCAGTCCTCAGGAGCAGTCCCTTCATGCACTCCAGCAGGTCATAGATGGGGTAGATATTACGGTGGGCCAACCCAAGGCTCAGGGTGTGGGTCTGGGTGGTAACTGAGCCAGGCAGTCTGGGACAGCCCCGCTCAGGTGAGGTGTGGAGCCAGCTTTCCTAGGCCCATGTCATCAGGGCCAGCTCTCCCAGGCCCATGGTGACAGGTGGGACCATCTCTCCTGTGGCAGTGTCTAGTGAGGGGCAGGGCCAGCTATCCCTGGGCCAGTGAAATATGGGGCCAGCTCAACATGGCCCTCGATGTCAACATGCATGGTTCCTATGACCCCTGTGGTAACAAGGGTGATGGACATCAACACAGACTCCAGCTGCAGCAGGACCACAGACCCAGATATGGCCTTGGACCTCAGCCCTGGCCTGGATGACACCATGGCCCCAGGTGATAGCACAGGTCACTCAGATCTGTGTGGCCCTGGTGGCAGCACAGCCCTAGGACACCAGCATGACCACAGGTTACAGCCTAGATCCTGGACATCTGTGTGGCCTTTGGGGCAATTTAGGCCATGGACATGAGCACAGACCCTGGCTGTGGTAGGACCAAGGACCCCGACATGGTCCTTGGTAGCAGACCAGGTTTAGATGTCACCAGGTGGCAGTGCAGGCCACTCAGATCAGCATGGTCCCCATGGCAGCATGGACATCAACACATACCTCTGCTGTGGTAGCACTATATAGAATATTTTTTGTCTCACATTATCTGTACCTGCTCTTCTAGAGAGTTAGCTTTCTTACACAGCCGGCTTTTGGAAACTGTCTTCCCAATCCCCTCCTTCCTCTTCACTCACATTCTCATTTTGGTAGGTTTGCCCTGTGTCTTCAAGTTTTGTATTTTTTTTTTCTCTTCAGTATCTAACCTACTATTAATTTCACCCAGTGTAATTTAAATCTCAGTCATATATTTGTCAACCTAGAAGTTCAGGTTGGCATATAGTGCCCTCTCCCCTGAACATTTTTACTTTACTTTTCCTCCAAGTTCAACAATTGAATAGAGTAATAATTGCTTTTTGAAAATCCTTCTCTAATAATTCTTTCAGCATCAGAGGTGCTTTTTTTTTTTTTTTTAGGTTGACACTACTTTCCTCCTTGTAGGTAGCACTTTCTTGCCCTTCTGCATGCTTGATACTTTGTATTGCATGGCAGACATAAAGTTTTTGTCTTGCTGGTAGCTGGATACTTTTAAATCCCTATTGAAGTTCTCCAGCGTTATTTTCTGATGCTGTGCATGTCTGATGGAACCCTCTGGGTTCTTTCTGGCTGTAGTTTTTTTTAAGTCAGTCTACTTCACCTCTTATTTGGCGAGTCCATACTACAGCCTAGGCATTTTGAGTGCAGTTACCTTTCCCCTCTATTTCTTTCTCCAGCCTGAGATAGCTTCCTCACCTACATATAGAGAGTGGCATATAGACACTACCTGGGGAAACCCTTTGACTCACATGTACGAAGATGCAGAAGGCAGGTGTATTCTGGAGTAGAAGGCACAAACTGCCAAGAGTTCCATTTGGGATGCATAAAATTTAGATGTGTGAGAGCGTGAATGGTGGAGATGTTGGATGGAGTTGGAAGTGAATTCTGGAGCTCAGGGGAGAGAGCTTGACTCAAAAAGAGATATATTTTTAGCATCATGACCACATACAGTGTTATTTAGCTTATGGCAATGCATGGACTAGTTCGGAAGAGACACGACATAAAAACTTAGGAGTGGGAACTCAGCTTTGCCATCTCTGCTCTGCTATTTGTGGACTGGGCCCTCTATAGCCAATGAGCATCCCCACTCTTGGTACTGTGAATCTTTTCAGAGCAGCAACTCTTTGATTTGGTGATTTATTTTTTTTTCATTAATTTTGGCACTGTTTTCATTGTATCCTCATATCTACCTTTTTGGGTGTTTATTGTTTTCATTCCTTCAGGTACATCATTAAGTTATCAATTTGAGAGCTCTCAATTTTTTTTAAAAAATGTAGGCACATTGCATCCTCTTACAACTGATTTTATTTCATCCCATAGATTTTGGTATGCTGTGTTTCCATTTTCATTCAATTCTAGGAATTTAAAATGTCCTTCTTGATTTTGTCCTTCACTCAATTTTGGTCCAGTAGTATGTTGTTTAGCTTCGTGTGAATTTGTGAATGTTCTGTCTTTTCTTTTGTTGTTGCCATCCATGGTGGCCAGTTAGGATGCATGATGTGATTTCAACTTTCCTGTATTTGGTGGTTTGAAGGAAAATGGCCCCAAAAGGGAGTGGCGATATGAGGAGGTGTGGCTTTATTGGAGTGGGTGTGGCCTTGTTGGAGGAAGTGTGTCACTGTGGAGGTGGGCTTTGAGGTCTCATATGTGCTTAAGCCATACCCAGTGTATGAGTTCATTTCCTGTTGCATTTGGATCAAGATGTGAGGACTTTCTGCTCCAGCACCATATCTATCTGCATGCTGCCATGCTCCCCACCATGACAATAATGAACTAAACCTCTGAAATGCAAGTGATCCACCCCAATGAAATGTTCTCCTTTAGAAGAGTTGCCATGGTCATGGTGTCTCTTCACAGCAATAGAAACCCTAACTAAGACATTGTATTTGTTGAGACACTTGCTTCGTGTCCTAATATGTGCTCCCACTGGCTGCTGAGAAGAATGTAGCATATTCTGACAAATGTAATTTAAGGAAGGAAGTGTTGAGTTCATTTTCACTGAAGTTTTGTTACAGTCCATGGTGGTGATGGGGTAGTCAAGGCAGTAGGAGCTAGAAGCAGCTGGTAACATTGTGTCCACACTCAGAAGGCGTGAACAGTGAATGCATGCCGGTTCTCAATTCACTGTTTTCATTTTAGACAGGATCCCCTGCCCAAGCAATGGTTCCACCGATAATTAAGGTATGTCTTCCCACATCAATTAACATGATCTGAAAGCATCTCTCACAGACATTCTCAGAGGATAACTTTAATCTAGGTAATCCCTCACAGGTGTGCCTGGATGTTGGCCTCATGGGTGACTCTAGATTTTTGTCAAAATAACAATTAACAAACAGCATGTGGTATGCTGAGCCACATATTTGTTAAATTAAAATTGATATATAAAACCCTGGACTTCCGAGTCTCAAAGAGGCAATGAACATGAAAAGCACTGTCAGGTGGGTTTCTCCCCAAGCCAAGGAGGAAATAAAGACTGGGCTCAGGAAAAGCCTGGATCAGCAGCAGACACAGAGACTCCCTTGGGTCCCCACATTGATAAAGGTCCAACTTTACTAGAGATGGTTTGTATTCTGTCTGCCCACTAAGGATGACAGAGGAGGCTGACTCCTTGCACAGAGTAACTATAAAGTATCTGTGGCCTGGATTAAATCTGCAAGTTGAGAGACCATAATCAAGGCAGTTTCTGAGAGTTCCATTAATAAGGCTTCTTAGAAGCTGCCCAAGTCCAGCTACAGTAATTATCCATTTAGTTTGCTGAATCAGCTAATATAAGCTTCCTCAGTCCTGTTGCTAATTAGGCTCCAGTCTCTCGTCTCATTAATAAGCTTCCAGTTCATTTGCATGTAAGGAAAAAAATGGTGAATACAGGGGAGTTTAATCGAAACCCAAATCACCTTCAACATGTGTCTTTTTTATTAAAATATTTAACCTTTTATTATGACTCAGAAACATCTGTTGGCATTAAGCTCCATGAAAAGACATGATGAATTCAGCATGTGCCAGCAGTTCCATGGTCCCACCCCCTCACACCTGGCCTCTTCCTGATCAAGTAGCAAGAAGAAAAGATAAATGAACATGATTAACTTGGTATTAGAAATCTGCAGGAGGAAGAATCTCGCTGGTCCAATTCCTTCCCTTTACAAACTAAGAAACCAAGGACCCAAGAGATAGACTGCCTTACTCAAGGGACAAAAGGACCAACCAGTGCACCCGTTATCATTCTGCCTCTGAGAGTCCTTGCTCCTAATTGTGCCAGACTTACAAAACATCTGATAGTACTAACTGAGAAATAGCAGCAGCCAGCTGTCTGGTGTAGGCCTGTAATTTCTCTACATCTGCATCTGTCTTCAAGCAAGGGGAATGAAATGATGGTCGCCTCCATCCATTTGCAAGAACTGTTGATTTTAGCTGCTTAATTAATCTCATGAGATAGGTAGCATCCTGGCCTCGGGTCTTTGCACTGCCCTGTCACACCCATGGTTATGTCATATACTACATGTTGGAAGGGATATTAAAAGTGTCATTAAAGTCACCCATCAGCTGATCCTCAGGTGGAAAGACTGTGCTATGATTCAGGTAGGGTCAATGTAACCACATAAGCAGAAGAGAAAGACAGGAAGAGAAAATGAAGAGATATAGAAGGGGAAGCCAGAGAGTCTAAGCCCTCAGAGAATTTGAAACACTGTCCATTCTCAACTTGAAAATAAAGACTATGCATCAAGGAAACAAGAACTTCAAGGAAATTCACCCCTAACCTGAATGAATTTGAAATAGAATTCCAGACAGGAACTCAGGGTGGATAACACTGTAACCCCAGCCTTCTGAGGTGGGACTTTGGACCTGTTGGTACGTGCCAAGTTTATCATGTGCATTCATAGAATTTAATGCTAACAGGGGAGCCCTTGAGTCACGGTGCCTCAACTTCTGACCATTGAAAATGGGCACGTTGGCTTCAGCCACTAGGTTTGTTTTCATCAGTAGTGGCAGCAACTGTAAATGAATACAGCTCTGTTTTGTTCCTCAGTCACCATGACTACCACTCAAGCCTGGAGTGATGTCAACCTTCCGGACAACTTGGAACTCTCCACGACCTCCTCTCTCCACAGCCGCTGGCTCATCTTACTCACCTTAGAAGACAAACTCCTTACAAAAACCTTGTCATGTGATTCTTACTCCTTCCCCTGACACATACAACTCCTGAGATATCCTAAAACCCCAGCATCTGTTGTGGTTTTATCTTGTCAACTTGACAGGATTTAGAATCACCATGGAAACAAGCCTATGGCCATGTCTGCAAGGAAGTCTCTAGATTAAGTTAGTTGAAGTGAAAAAAACTTACCTTCTTGTGGGCAGCACCATTCCACAGGGTCAGGACCTTGATTGAATGAAAAAAAAACTGTGGGCAAGGGGAGCTGAGCATCATCCTTTACAGCTCTCGAATCCCAGCTGAAGATGCAGGATGCTTAGTGAGCCTTCTACTCCTGCCATGCCTTCCTTCACGATAGACTCCCCTTCCACATTAAGCCAGAATGAACCTCTTCTTCTTTAAAATGCTTTGGTCGGCCATTTTTTTGTAGCAATGAGGAGAGTAATTAAAACAACAACTTTCAGTGTTTTTGTTTCTTACTAATTGTTTTCATTCAATATATTTTGATCATTTGTTTTCTCGCCCCAAATCTTTTCCCAGATCCCACCTCCCTACCAACCCAACTTTACATTTTTGTGGGTTGTTACTGTTGTTGTTGTTTTGAGATAGGAGAGAGAGACTTCCTTGGTGGTTCTTATGAAAGTCTGTAGATCTGGGTGGTGATTCTCTAACTTCATTTGGCACCCCCCTTTTTCCTAACTCTCTCTGACCTGATCGTCCTCCTTTTCTCTCTCGTGCTCCCTCAGATCACAGGGTCCCTGGTGATCTGTCCTCTACTCAAAGCCTCCCTTCCTCTGTGCTCGGCATCGCTGATGCCCACTCTGTCTGTGACTCTCACTTCTACCTCGTGAGGAGTAGGTGCGTTTGCCATTTTTGATGCTCTCACAGCCTGTGGATTCTCTCTACAGGGCACTTCACAGTTTGTAACTATGGTTTTCCTTCTGATTGTACTTCTTACTGAGAGGGAAATCACAGAATGTAGTACGGGGATTTTCTGACTGAGACAACTATTTTTAAAAGTCCACAAGCTTAAAAATTAGCCACTCAACATATAACAAATACAATAGCCACTCTACATATAACAAACACAGTAGCCACGCAATATATAACAGATGCAATATATAACAAACCCTCATCAGAGGTTTTACTTCTCACAGTTTCAATTGAACAGAGTCAATGTCTAAAAATCTAAAATGGGAACTCCAACTGAATGTTGTGATACACACCTGTAATCCCAGCCCTCAGAGGCAGAAACAGAAGGATTAAAAATTCAAGGTCACCCTCAGTTGCATAATGAGTTCAATGCCAGTCTGGGTTTCCAAAGATCCTATGTCAAAACACACAAACAAACTGAATTTCCAAGAAAAAAATATAAATTTTGTATTATGACATTGTTATGGGTAACATGATGAAATCTCTCCATCCTGCTCCTTTCTGTCAAGGACATATATCACCCATGTGTCCAGCTATCCACTCTGTGTATTCTGCCTACCCTTAGTCATTAAGCAGCTTTCTTGGTTATGAGATTGTTATGGGATTACAATGCACTTATAAAGAAGTTTCAGATACCTACTTAAAGTCTTAGAATATATTTCCTGTCTGTAAAAGAGAATTATGGTACACACACACACACACACACACACACACACACACACACAAATATGTGTATAATACATTGTTAGGTGCAATCCTTGGGACAGTTATCCAGACCCACAGAGTCGAGGAAGCCTCAAATACAACATTGCAGGAAGACTCTGAAAAGATATCCTGGAAAGATTTTAAATAATTATCTGGATTCACCTTGGTGAGGGAGTGGTGGGCAAGGGAGATGTATTCCAGTAAAAGCAGGGAATATGTGAAACCTCATGGCCACAATGTGAGTGCAGACACTCTGTTGCTGGCATTCAGAGCTACACAAATCCCATAACAGAGCTTTGTCAAAGCAGGTGTCCCAGTGCCTGTCTGGTGTGTGGCTTGGCATGGCAGCATGCCTAGCCAGTGAACTGAGTACCACCACATAGAATTCCTGGTGCCCTTCTTCCAAGTTGGCATCCTCTGCAAGTGTACTGAAGGGACCCATTCAAAGCTGGCAAGGAAATTTTGAGGCCATGAATGACAGGGTAATCAAATCTTTGACTTCAAGTTATCTTTTTTCCCCTTATAGATAATCAATAAATATTTATTCGGTTCATCTTGGTTGTGGAGAATGCAAAATAAGACTAAGAATTAATTCCTACACTCATGTTGGTAGTTAAAACAACTGAGGAGAATATACACACACACACACACACACACACACACACACACACACACACACACAGGGGGGAGGGAGGGAGGGACAGAGAGAGAGAGAGAGAGAGAGAGAGAGAGAGAGAGAGAGAGAGAGAGAGAGAGAGAGAACATATGCAACAGATGTTAGGTGCTTTCCAAGCGGTCATTCTCCTTGCCTTTTTTTTTTTTTTTTTTTTTTTTTTTTTTTTTTTTTTTTTACTAACAGAAACTCCAGATTTCTTGGGTGAGATATATAGCACAACATGTTCTGCACCAGGAGAGGTAATGGCTGGTGTAAGCTATCCAGAAGCTCTCCATTTCTTCCTGGTCTAAATTGCTCTAGATTCAGCCATGTGAGCCTCTTCTGAATGATGAATCAGATAGGAAAATATATTGGGTTGCAGGGATTTTCTTCTCTTCACCTGTCTTTCTATACAAGGTAGTCTTGTTGACTGTGGTACTTGGAGCCCCTTCTCAGCTTCTCAGTTGTTAAGAGTGGTGTAAGAGGACAAGGAGAGTAAGTTTGGGTTCCCGATGATTTTACCCAATTCTCAGAAAATATTTACTACTGCCCTTAGCAGAATTTCTATGAATGTGAGATTAACTGAATCTCTTCATTGCCAAGGTGATTGTTGGAGTAAAAAGTATCCTAATTTTTTTTGATTGTTGAAGTAAAAGTATCCAGCATGAGAGAGGAACAGTAGAAGCTGTGTGGGATTTCTAGTCAGGAGTTAAAGGCAGGGCGACAGAGTCCAGCTTTATCCCTCAGGTTTTGTTGTCCCCTAAAAATAGCCTCATGTGAGCTGGAGCCAGGGACACGCACTTTTAATCCAGCACCCAGGAAGCAGAGACCAGAGGATTTCTGTGAATCCAAAAGGGAAACGAACAGAAATTATTTGGTATATGAACGTTTTACTTGCATATAGGTCTGTTCACCACTTGCATTTCTGGTACCTTCAAAGGTCAGTGTGGGGCATCTGATTCCCTGGAACCTGAGTTACAGATGGTGGATGCTTGAAACTGAACCCTGGTCCTCTGGAAGAGCAGCCATTTCTCGTAATCTCTGAGTCATCTCTTCAGTGTCCCTTGATTTTTTGTATTCCTTAATTTCTTTCATCAGTGTTTTATAATTTTCACAGAATAAAGCTCTTCCAGGTCTTTGATTAAACTTATTCACAGGCATCTTTGGAACTGTCATGAGTGGAATCATGTGTTTTACTTCTTTTTCAGCTAATTTGTTGCTAATACGTGGAGACACTAACGGTTTTTTGTGTTAATTTACATTCTGCACCTTTATCCAACTTGGTGATCTTCTCTAAGATTTCCAGGTGGAATCTGTAAGTTTTTCTATATGTAAGACCATGTTGAGTACAAATGGAGATAATTTGACTTCTTCCTTTCCCATTTTTAAATCATAAGTATTTTTAATCAGGAATAGTACTTAAATTTTCTAACAGAATTGTAAAATATAGTATATAAAGAATCCATACCCTGTACCTAGCTTCCCCTAATGTTAACATGCTAGATAAATATTTATAAAAATAGCCATGGTATTATTAACAAAGGCATAGAATATGCTAATTTCAAAACTTTGAACACATGTCCCATTATTTAAGAGTCTATCTAGGCTGCTAGAATCTAGATAGTTTTCATGTCTCATATTGTCTTCTACACCATGAGAGTAACTTAATCTTTCCTTTCATGATGTAGACTCTTAAAGATGACTGATCAGTAATTTTATGGAGTGCCTTTGAACTGGGTGCATCTGGAGTTTCCTGATGACTAGACTGAGGTTACACATTGCTGGAAAGAGGCCACAGGTTTGATATAGCCTTTGTCTAGTGTATCACGCCGAGGGTACTGGAGGACAATATGCTTACTGGTGATGTCACCGTGGTCACTTTAGTAAGACAGTGTCTCGTCTGTCACTCACTGATGTGGGAAGTTCCATCCTAATTGTAGGCCGGGGACCCCAGACTGTATAAGAATAAGAAAGGGATATTTGTCAGGGTTCTCTAGAGGAACAGAACTGATAGACTGAATATATATATGTATATATGTGTATTATATATATGTATTATATATGTGTTACACACACACACACACACACACACACACACACACACACACACACACCTTGCTCCCATGATCACAGTTACTGAAGGTTTGTGAGCCAGAGTCCAGAACTCAAATTCAACCTTTTCCGTGTTCTAGCTCTGTGACTTCCCTCGAAGTGACTTCTTTGTATTCAGTCTCCTCATCTGTGGCTGGGACTATGCAGTCTGCCTTGCAAAGCTCCTGTGAGGAATAAAGTAGTTAAAACCTAAAGTATTTAGGCAATGTCTGGCATTTAGTGGTTGCACAATACTCCGATAGACAATATTATTCTTTGGGGCAATACTCTGTGGCCCGACACCAACCCTGGCATCACCGGAGTATAAAGATTTTGTTGTTTGTTGTGTTGGTGTGTAGGGGTGCACATGTATGTGAAGGGAGACGACATTAACTTCAGGTGTTACTCATCAGCTGCCATCTGTGTGTGTGTGTGTGTGTGTGTGTGTGTGTGTGTGTGTGTGGCTGGTGAGGCCTAGAAACCATCTCCACCTCCTCATCACTCAGATTACAAGCAGCATGTGCCACCATGCCTGGTGTTTCTTTGTTTTTTTTTTTTTTTTTTTTTTTTTTTTTTTTTTTTTTTTTTGTTCAGAAAAAAAAGAACATGGGTTCTGGGAATCAAACTCAGCTTCTCTTGTTTGCCCATCAAACATCTAACTGACTGAATTGTCTCCCTAACCCATGAAATTCTTGTTATATTTGTCTTCTGAGGAAAGAAGCCATTTTTTTTCTCCTCTCATTCTTCCTCATTCCCTATATTAAAACCCCTCTGAATTCTCATGCAAACAGTCAACTGATGGTGTTCCTGGAGTTCTCGGGGCTGGTCCTTGGCTTCCCTGATCAGACCTTAGGTTAATTCCTCCTTTGTCAAGTCTGCAATGAGCATCTTTACCACATGGGTGGGCCCACCTCCCCTCCCTGGGAAAGCAGGTACCCACCTCCTCCACCACATAGGTGGGCCCACCTCCCTTCCCTGGGAAAGCAGGTACCCACCTCCTCCACCACATAGGTGGGCCCACCTCCCCTCCCTGGGAAAGCAGGTACTCTGGCCCTTCATTCTGAAGATTCCCTCTACCAACATTTCTCTTAAAAATAGAACCCAGAATCTTAAGGCATTTCCAAACTTTAATCTCTTCAATGTCTGGGATATAGTTGCATTTTAGTGAATTCTTATTCCCTTTCACATAAACTAACAAAACAAATCAAAATAAGTATATATTCATGAATATTTAATTTTGAAAAGAAAGGGATTTAATTTTTTTTTTTTAAAAAAATTCCTAATTAGAAAAGCTGAGATTCCAGGACCTGAAAGATCAAGGAGCAAAAAGCCATCCATGCTCATTATCAGATCCCAGTGTGTTCTGACTGGCTTGCTGGTTGTAGCAGAATGATGAGGATGATGAGGATGATGTGATGGTGATGATAGTGATGATGATGGTGATGATGAAGATGGTGATGTGATGGTGATGTGATGGTGATGATATTGATGGTGGTGGTGAAAATGATGTGATGGTGATTGGTTGTTGGTGGTGATGATATTGATGGTGATGTCCAGTGCTTACTGAACACTTTGTAAGTGCCTGGAGCAGGCTTGATCCCATGGCCTACTGAATCAGTTACTGTTTATCAGCGCTGTGAACAAATACTAGATAAACAGCAGCTTAAAGGAAGAATGGTTTAACACAGCTTCGGTTTGATGGTTTTGTCCATCATGGGAGGAAAATAAAGCAGCAAGAACTTGAGGAGGCTGATCATATTGCATCCCCAGTTGGGACACAGAGGGAGAAGTGCTCATGCTAGGTTCATGTCCTCCATTTTATTCAGGCTAAGATCCCAGTTCAAGGGAGGTGCTACCCACATTCACATTCAGGTCCTCTCTCTTCAGTGAAACCTCTCTGGAAACACCCTCATATATATTTCATGGCTGGGATATGGGCCTGATGAATTTCAAAGCAAAGTAGCAAGATTCTATGGGAGACGGGAATTTAAGCTCAGATAAATGCCAGGAGCTGGAATGTGCTCCCTACTCAGCACTGCAGAGCTACACTCTGTCTAGCTCTGGGAATAGACTCACACAAGGCCAAAGCCAATTGGCTTGAATTAAAAGCCAGCCTGGGAATAAGTTATCTGGTTTATTGTGTGTGTGTGTGTGTGTGTGTGTGTGTGTGTGTGTGTGTGTGTACATATGTGAGATAGAGTATGCAAAAAAAATCTATGTATGTGTGCATGCAACTGAAGGTGTACACTGAGTTGGTATGTAGCAAGTTATCCCTGTGCTCACCCCCTCTGAACACACCCATTCAAGTACCTTGATGCTTAGAGGGGTAAGTTCAATGAACAGACACTTGTGAGTCTGCCAGTTGTCTTTCTGTACTGATGGGTCAGGGCCATTGTTTTGTACAATTAACCCGGGACTCAGAGACTTGCAAATGAATCCAACTGGGTACTGCAGCTTGGATGCCTTCCAGCATGTGGTGTGTGATGGGGGTTGTGTTTCAAAGCCTTCCTCGCACTAGGCTGCCAACTTTCCCGATACCTTGTGTTTTGGAGGGCACAGGCAGAAGGGATGTATCAGACTGGAAAATTGCCCAGTGATCTGTTACAAACATATTGTCAACTGCTGGCGCCTCCGGTGCCTGTCCCTGCAGTGATGGGTGGATGCCATTCCCTTCGGCTCTTTGGAAGCCATGTCTATTCGGATTCATACCGCTGAGGAAAAAGCATCATGCCTAGAGAGGGAGGCATTCAAAGGCATGGGTTCATTGTCTAAGAATGAAAGATGGAATGGGGTGTGAAAAGAGGAAAAATGCAAGCACTCTGGATTACAGGAAGGGAGAATCCACCTCTGTTCACCTCTGCCCCTGCTTCCACGTTATACTCAAAGCTCCCCAACACTGAGTAGCATGTCCCATCTGCTTTTGATTAAATGGCAGGTGGTTTGGGGGCCCCGGAGAACCCAATTACAGCACTCATCACTATCAGATCTACAAACAAAATTACTACAAACCTGATATTCAAAGGCCTAGACATAACAGCCAGCTGACTCACAATTTGCAAGCCCTTAAAAAGTCACCCTGTTTAAAGATATTTACTCCTGTAGTCTGAGACATTGTTTCTATCTCCATGGACTTAGCTTTTCTATCATGGAGATATCTGCATTTTTGTTTAGTTAAGAACATTTTACTATCTGGAAAAGGTCACACATGAGATTCCTAATGCACTTGGTTCAATTACTTAACTAATCTATCATCACACTTGGTCCTGTGTAGGAAACTTAAGACAATGGGACATGTAATGGGTAAATGTTGATAAGAAGAGCTAGGGTTTGGTCAAGAGCATTGATAGCAACTGGGTAGGTGTGTGTGTGTGTGTGTGTGTGTGTGTGTGTGTGGTGTTTGCAAAAAATGTGTATGCATTGTATGCACATACGTGTGCATGTGTACATTGTCAAAACAACTGAGATGGAGGACAACATGCATCCCTGCTCTTAAAGAACATGCAGATACACAGTGAGACAGACATACAGGTTACACAAATGAGACAAAATATACTGGAAAGCAAAATGGTACCCATTTTTGGTGTTGATTGGGTAATGGATGTGAAAAGTTCCAGGCTTAGATGGAATTCTCCTGGAAGATGCCCTAGGATGACTTTTTGGATGGGGTCATGAAGAGCCGAGAGATCACTCAGCATCACCATGGAGTTACTTCTAATAGTCAAGGAGGAGGCAGAAAGTGAGCCACCTTGCCATGGCTCATTTCCAGGCTATGGGATGGTAGGTATGGAGAATGAACGTAAGTGGGGCCTGTTCCCACTAGCCCAGGAACACACCAAGCAAAAGCAAACAAATAATTGAAATGGACACAAATCAATTAGATGATGACAAATAAAAATTTTCGTAGCCCAGGATGAGGTGTTATTAAAAATGACTTGTCTGAGTTGGATGCCTTTAGATTTACATTTCAACATAATTAACGCTGAATGGCACTCGCTGCCGTTCTCAGTCTGCCAGCTGATGGTGTTCGCTGGAGTGCTGTGGAGATGCCGGCAAGCATTAGCTTTAGAAAATATTCCATCCCTGTTTTCACTCATTTGTAGTTTAACTTCCTTCATTACATGACATTAGGAGAAAAGAGCATTCTGCTTCCTGGTGCATCCTCTCCTGCGGCTCATTTCCCCCCGCTGAGATCATCATCAGCTTGAGACATCACTGCCATCTCCACAGCAACCAGGCCCATCCCCAGAGTGCACACTTTGGCTCACGTAGCCCCCATTCCCTCATTATTTATTACTGGAAGGATGGGAGGTGAGAAATGGGCTAGTGCTTTCCGAAGGCTTTGGGGCAAGTCCTTCTTTTCTCCTAGGAAGACAGCTGCGGAGCATGGAAACAATCTGTCTTGGGGTGAGAAGGACATGACACCTTGAAGCCTGTCACCAGCCCTCCCTTCTTCCTTCTATGACAGGCTTCTCAACATAAAAATGGGGGTACTAGAGATGGTGAGATGGCTCAGCCAGCTAAGGCACTTGTCACCAAGTGTGACCACTTGAGTTCAATCCCCGCTCAGGACCCATGAAGTTGAAGTGGTCCTATTGTCCTCTGATGTCCACAAACATGCCATAGTGTGTGTGTGTGTGTGTGTGTGTGTGTGTGTGTGTGTGTGTGCGTGTGCGAAACATGCATGAAATTAAATGAAAATATAAAACGTTTAAAACAAAAAAATAGAGAGGTCAGCATCCTCCATGCAGACTTGTATGCAAAGATTATATGACTGAATGTACTTTCTGAGCAATGATGTGTCTAGACCTTGATATGCATGACCATATCATATCTCCAAATATTATAGAGGTCATATTACTAGGTTTGCATTAACTACTGTTGTATAATAAACCACTCCAAAATGTGGTGCCGTAAAATGATGGTTTTTATTAACTCTGGTAGTTATGAGGGTTGATAGGACTTGCGAAGGGCTCTTCTGCTGACCTTGCTTGGGTCTTAGAAGTGCAGCGAGATGCCCTGGGTTCCATTGCAGTGCGGGGTTGGCAGAATCACTGTGTCATGTGCACTCATGACCTCACCTAGTCCTGTGACCTTTTTACAAGCTTTCCTCCAACCTGGAGTCTCAGTGCTTTTGAGAGCATAAAAAGCAGAATCTCCCTAGATTCTGAGTCCTCACAGCATCACTTTTTAAGTCTCAAACCCGTAGACACTGAGTGTGGGAGGGAGTCATACCATACCAGCTTTAGAGACTGACCATCTTATCTCCATTTTAGTTATGAGAAAACTGTGGTCTAGAGAATTAAGAGGCTTTCTCAAAGTTACAACGCTAATAAGCAGACCCAGCATTCAAATTGGTGTGACCCAAGTTTCAGACTCCAAACACACTCTTTCTTAAGTCATAAAAAACTGGGGCATGCCTCAGCAGGTAAAGGTGCTCTCTGTTGCAAGGCCAATGAATTCCTGGGATGCATGTGGTGGATAAGAGAACCAGTTCCTGAAAGTTGTCCTTTACATCTCCATATACCCACCTATACATACATACATACATACATACATACATTCATACACACACAAAATAAATAAATGAATAAATAAATAAACAAACATAATTAAAAAATTTTTTGAAAGAGTCACAAAGCTTTCTAAAAGTGATGTATATTTGGGAAATTATTATGACTTCTCTTCCTCCTTTTCTTCACAGTGGTGAACAACAGTTCCTCACTACAAGTCATTCAGTGATTTACCAAGCTTTGATACATCCAACATGGTAAGATAGACACTGGGGGATACTGCAACCATGACAGACATATTGTGACCTTTATGGCGTTTTCAGTATTTGGCATTTATGTAGTTAGCAAATCCCAAGGTCCCAAGGTTTGGCAATGGCTCTTCAAAGAAGGCTGGTGTTTGGGGTTGTGGAGAATGGTGGGTTAGGGTCACCTGGGCTTGTGAGGGGAGGTTGCCTAAGCCTAAATCTCAGATCAGTATCCGCTGACTGCTAGCCAAGGATATAGCCATCCAGTGATGAGTGACTTTGAATCTATGTTATACAGCACTGGTTCCCTTGAAGAAAAATTGGGGAAACAGGTAAAACAAACAAATAAAGAACAGTAGACTAAAATATCCCCATTACCCACTAACCAGGGTAATAATTATTGACATTTTGGCATCTTTTTCTTATTAGAGCTGTGCCACACCAATAAATCATGTTTTATTAAGAGCACACTATGTGATGGAGCACATTAAAGGTATATATTCATAACCAGTATTTTTGCTTTGGTTAGCAGCATATAATTAGTATCTTTCTATGATAACAAATATAACTCTATGGCATCAATTATATGTATTCAGTAGATGCTCATATATACATACCATATAGCTTATCAACCAGTTACTTGTTATTGGACAACTAATTTCTCTGCATTCTTTCTTATTCCCAATTCTGAATTTATATGTTCTTCCTTCCTTCCTTCCTTCGTTTATTTCTTTGTGTGTGGTGGGGGTGGGGGGAACCTGGATCTGCCCTTGGCCATCTGTGCTACCTAAACTGGTCACATTATCCACTGAGGTTGAGGTGTAAATTCCAAACCTGCCAATTCTGCTTAAGTGACTTCAGAAAAGTCCTTCTTCCCCTTCCTCATAGAAAAACAAAGATTTAAGCAAACTAGTTTCAGAGTCCATTCTAACAATGGATTTCATTCTAAGGTCAGTTCCAACAGTTTGCTAATTTTATTATTCTTTAAAATGGTATGTTTGCAATTCTAAAAGTTTCAGACAAACCCTGAAAATCTGAGGCTAGATTACAAAAGAGCTGCGGTGAAATCTGATACAAAGGCGTTGGATTAAGTTTGGGAAAATAGCTTAGTGAGTAATGCTCCTGTCTTGCAAGTGCGAGGATCTGAGTTTGATTCCTAAAACTTGTAAGAGAAAGCTAAGCAGTGGTGCATGCTTTTGACCCAGAATAGGGAAAGCAGAGAAAGGCAAATCCCTGGGCTTACCCCCCAGCCGGCTTAGCTGACTTGGTGAGTCCCAGGCTGGGAGATACCCTGTCTCAAAAGCAAAAAAAAAAAAAAAAAGAAAGAAAAGAAAAGTGAATGGTTCTTGATGAACAACACACCTAAGATTGGCCTCTGCCCTCCACAAGTACACATAAACACATGTGTGCACGTGCACGTGCACGCACGCGCGCGCGCGCACACACACACACACACACAGAGTGTATTATTATACATTTTTTAATCTGTGTGTGGGTGATATTACATGAGTTTGTCATATGTGGTATATGAATACATGGTGTGGGACTGGAGAGGGAAGTAAGGTGTCCTCCTCTATCACACTCTGCCTTATATCCTTAAGAAAGGGTCTCTTGCTAAACTGAATCTAGGCTAGCAACCAGCAAACCCCACGATCCCCCTGTCTCCACTGCACTGGGTTTATAAGCATGTGTGATCTTATCTGACTTTTTGTGTGAGTGTTGGAGATTCGAACTCAGGGCCTCCTGCTTACTCAGCATGGGCACTTGCTCACTGAGGGAAATCTCTTCACAAGAGCTCTGAACAAGTCCATGGTCTACAGCTATCAGACAAATGCCAAATCAAGGAAAAACAGCGTCCAAAATGGCAGGAAACTGCCTGGCATTCTTCTCAAGAACAGACTGATTTTAATATAAAAACTCTCTTTTGAGGCAGAGGCAAGCGTTCAGGGACAGGGAATCCAGAGGTGCACAGGAACAGCCCTGCCACATTAGACGAGCTGTTTGGGGGAAAAGAATGTCGGTGGAAAACATACTGACAAAGGTTTTAAAAGGATTTCTCTATCTTCAACAGAAACAAAAGCTGCAGAGGTTTTTCTGCTTTGGTTTGGGTTGGGTTGGATTGTTTATTTGTTTAGCAGAAATGAGATTCCTCCATAGAACTGTTTAAAGAAAATATTGTTCGGGGGCACTCAGTTCAACACTAACTGAGGCAGAATCAAGCAAAAGTCTTAAAGCACAAAGCCAGGAGCTTTACTTTGCAGACTCAACACCCTCTTTGGTCCACTTTTGAGATACCCACTCCACACTAAGGGATGAAGCTAAGATTGACAGCAGTGAGTCCAGTGGTGGTCATGTCCTTTGTTCTCCTTAAGAAAAGCCCCATGTTCTGGTTTGAATCCCAGATGGAGAGAAGAATGTAAATTCTGCCATTTGTTTGATGCATTCTCTCAGTGAAAGCTGACTTCTAAAAGAGGAGAAAAAGGACTTTCACAGAGTCAGGTTTCCTCAGTTAGCAATAGCACCTTCTGGAAGTCTAGTTTGAAGCACCAGGCACCGGTGGCACATGCCTTTAATCCCAGCACTCGGGAGGCAGAGTCAGGCGGATCTGAGTTTGAGGCCAGCCTGGTGTACAGAGCAAGATCCAGGACAGGCACCAAAGCTACACAGAGAAACCCTGTGTCAAAAAACCAAAAAAAAAAAAAAAAAAAGAAAAAAAGAAAAAAAGAAAAAAGAAAAAGAAAAAGAAAAAAAAAAGTCTGGTTTGATTATGATCTAAGTACAAGAAATACACTAGTAAAACAAGGAATAGCTTTCAAAAATAATTTTGGCATTCACATGATATTGCCAAAGAAGGCAAACCATGATGCTTTAAAGCACAGATGTGCACAAAATCAATGACAAGTAATGGGCTGATCAAAATCAGAAATAGTGGGTTTCTAAGTTTTGTCCTCACAAGGAAGAAGCTGCTTAAGGATAAAGAACAAATAAGACTGACAAATGCCTAGAGAACAGAGGCTTGTGTCAAGAGATATGAAAGCCCACTTTTCCATCACCAAAATGAAAGCAAAATTTTAAATTAAGAGTTATAAATGAAGAGCTGCGGATGCAGGTCAGTTGGAGGGCACTCACCTCACATGTCTCGGGGCCCATGGTCAGCTGGGGATGCAAGACAGTTGGAGGGCACTTGCCTCGCAGGTCCTGAGGCTCATGGTCCCGTGTTTGATCCCTAACACTAGAGGAAAAAAAATAACTGTATTCTGTTGCAACTCTTCTCCTTACAGAAGGCAATAATCGTGAGGGTGGCTGTAGAATATCAAATCCTGCATTCTGTTGAGAGTGGACCCACTTGTTAAAAACCAAATACCTAGGCACTGAACGTTGAACAAAACAGTGGCATGGATCATGGTTAATATTTTTTGAGACTGTGGTAAAGCTTACATTCTTAATAATTAGTCCCCTGGCCCTGACAATTAAGAATTATTTTGTAATATATATATATGTGTGTGTGTGTGTAACAGTTTTTTACATATATAAAACTTTGTAACTGATGTTCTCTGTATTCCGATGTGCACATTTGTCACATCCACACACTTCTGCAGTGTTTCCTACACCCTTACTGTAATGGAAAATCAAAATGGAAGAACAAATTTTAGATTTCTTAGTCCTAGAAATAAAAGTTTTAGCCTAATATCTCTTTTCAAGTAGAATGTGAACTTGCAGGCAAATAAATGGTGTGTCAACAAAACACATCCTTTGAGGGGTGAAGAAATAAAATCTGAGAATTGGGAAGGGGCAGGGAAGAGGGAAGAGGAACTTGAAGGGAAAGGACTGAAAGTGAAAGAAGAAAGAGGAAGAAAGAAAGAAAGAAAGAAAGAAAGAAAGAAAGAAAGAAAGGAAGGAAGGAAGGAAGGAAGGAAGGAAGGAAGGAAGGAAGGAAGGAAGGAAGGAAGGAAGAAAGAAAGAAGGGGAGGGAGGGAGAGAGAGAGAGAAGGGAGGGAGGGAGGGATGGAAGGAAGGAAGGAGGGAGGAAGGGGAAAAAGAGAAAGGGAGGAGGAAAGGAAGAGAAACTTCCAGGCTAGCTAGCTTCATGGCAGTTTTATCTGCTCTTCTTCCCCACCCTTCTCCCTTCCCCTGTGAGACACTGCTCTACAGGACAGGTAAGCCGTTTCCTTTCCTTCCTTGAATCAGAACAGCAGAGACGATATCAGCCTTACAACATTCCAACCTGTCTGGGTTCTTCATGAAAGATGGGCCTGTCTCATCCAACTTGGAGCTCAGGTTAAAGGTGATGGAGCCGCTGCTCAAAGGAGGTGGAGTCTAGGGGCCCCCAGATGCTGTGGTGACACTTTACAGTTGAAGACGTTCAATGGACTAAGTGAGGCTCAGGGAGAAGTGGGTGATACACATTAAGAAAGTAGGCCACATCTAAAGGAGAATGGAAAAGTCATATGCAAGCCCAGTCAAGATACAGGCTCAAATAAGACCTGATAAAAACCTCGGCTTTTGCCAAGGATCAACCCAGTCAACAAAGACTAGGAGAGGGGGCTGTTTTATATTTAATAAGGCATCACAAATCATATAATGCAACAGTAAAATATCACCCAGTCAAAGGAAGAAAATTAATCATCAGAAACCGTCTCTGAAGAGTGGCTTGAACTTACTATACAAACATTTAAAATAACCATTTCAAATATATGCAAAGAAGCTGAAGAAAACTCAGCAAAGAACTAATGGAAACTGAGAAATTGAAATAAGAACAATAGAAGAATATCATTATTTACTCTTCTATTCATGAAATATTGTTATTGCTTCTGTATTACTTCCCACAGTGAACTTTTATAAGCACAAAATTAAATCTCACACACTCCAAGAATAGTCTAAGCTGGTTTCATTGCATCTTGGTTTTCTGGGAAGACACTCAGAATTGAATTCTATTTCAGGGTGTTTACAGATTTCCCAGTTCCCACTGACAGGCTACTTTTTTTTTTTTTTCAGTATTAGGAACCTTTGCTTTAGGTAACACTGGGCATTGCTTCTTAAAATGGCAAGAGTGGACCCACTGAGGTGGTTCCCATAGCAATGAGGCACTTTGTTTTAATATCCAGAAGCTACACCAAATGATGAGTCTGAAGGTGAAAATGTGTAATCCACAGCAGGGCCTTGGAACCATGACAGAAGCAGCTAACAATCACTGCCCTGGAGAACGTAAACTGAAGAGAGATTCTACTGTGTGAGAATTCTTGTACATGGTTCGCATCAACGTTGTATCCCAAAAGGGATAATGTACTCAGCTTTCCTTATCAGTATTTCTCTCCCAGAAAAGTTAAAATAAATAAATAAATAAGCAGGAAATTGCAGCTGCCGCTCCTTCCTATACCTAAAGTGCATAATGCCAGCAAGTTTACAAACGGAAAGGGGCTAGCCTGCCTGGAACTCTCCAGAGCATTGTAGGCTAATACATTAAAATTAAAGAGAAACAGAAGCCATCACTACAAATTGCAACATTATTGTTCAAGCCAAGATCGTCCTAATTATAAACTAGCATTTTTATAGATGTCACAGGGGCTGTTTTAGTGCCGCTTTGCTGATGCTAAAGAGATAGTGTGGAAATGTGATCAGGGATCCTCAGACTACTGCCTAACTGGAGGAAAAAAAGTTAATTAGACTCTTTTTGGCATATTAGTGAAGGCAGCCTTATTAGACACATTTACAAGCTAATGATGTGCCTATTCTCTGCTATCAAAAAATGCATTTAAATAAACTGATTTACAGTTCAGCCATTTTCATCTGTTTAACTAGTACATTCACAATTACATTACCCACACCTAATTGGCATGCAATTGAAGCATTTCTAAGATCCATTCTGCAAGGTGGGCATGGTGTGGTGTTCTCTGTTCATTTTACCAACCCCTTTAAGTCCTGAGGTATCCCCCACCCTGCTTGTTGTCCGTTTTCTAAGATAAACAGCCTAGATTTGTTTAAAGACTGTTGAAACAACAACAAGGGATTTTAGAGACACCCTTGATGAAAAGTGAGATGCACGTGGATAGAGATGGTGGATACAGGCAAAGGCGGGAACTGGGTGCCTAGAAAACTAGAGCCATGCTGCTCCCCTGAGCTTCCTGGGCAAGGAAGGGAACCTTGAAGAAGAGGGACATTTCCTCCTTCAGCTCAGAAACCAAGGACATCCCTGTGGGGGCCTGACTAGCACTTTTATCTATTGAGACTTACTTTCCACAGTGACGTAGTGATGTTTCTAACAAGCACAACCCACTGAGATCATCTGGAGACCCTAGCTCTGCCTCAACAGCTCACTTCAACCCCCTCCTAGTTCTCACATTGCAAAATGGGGATCATAATACTTCCTTCCCCGATGTGTTTTCAAGATTAACTGATAAGCTTACTACCATATAACATCTAGCACACTTGACACTTGACGGCCTATGGTAACTGCTCAATAAATATGACCTGTTATGTCAACATTAACTTAATATTATCTCTATGATTGCACTCTTTTTCTTAAAGCCTATAACATCCCCTAATTTCCTAAGGAGAGCAATTTGTATCACTTGATGCTCACAGACCTTCATGGGTTCTCCCTGACCGTGATGCTAATTTCTCTTCTTCAAAGCTTCCGTTCTCCAGCCCATTCTCCCACCACAAGATCTTCTAGCAATGGGGGACAGCCAACTCTTCTATATCATGTCTCTGTCCTTTGCTCTTCCTGATCCTCTGACTGCACTGTCCTGCCTTGCTACCAGGCTGGCTTCCTTTTCTTATCCTTCAGAAAGGAGTTCTACTCCTTAGGAGCCTGCAGTGGTCCTTCTCTGTCGTAGTCACTCTGCTATTGCTGTGAAGGCACAGGACCAAGGCATCTCTTAAGAAAGAAAACATTTAATTGGGGGCTTGCTTATGGTTTCAGAGGTTAGGTTCAATATCATGGTGTGGAACATAGAGGAAGCATGGCAGCATTTGTGATGCTGGAGCAGTAGCTTAGAGCTACATCCTGATCTGCAAGCTGAGAGAGAAAAGGAGAGAGAGAGAGAGAGAGAGAGAGAGAGAGAGAGAGAGAGAGAGAGAGAGAGAGAGAGACAGACAGACAGACAGACAGAGACAGACAGAGAGATAGAGACAGTCAGAGAGACAGAGACAGAGAGAGAGAAACTGACTCAGCCTGACATGGTCTTCTGAGACCTCAAAGCCCACCTCCAGTGCACATTTCCTTCAACAAGTCCACACTTGCTAGTCCTTCTAATCTTTTTCAAGTAGTGCCACTTCTGGATGACTAAACCTTCAAATATATGAGCCTATGGCAGCCATTCTTATTCAAACCACTGCACCGTCCGTCCTTCCAGGTGGAATACTAGGTGTTGCCCAGAGAGTATCCATATGCCTTTCCTGGGTATCATGCACTTTACCAGAATGAGAGCCATTTCTTCAAAAGCTGTGTCTCCTGTCGGGGGATGATCATCAAGGACAGAAACCACAAACATTCCTGTTTTTATTCCCAGGGTAGGACAGACACAGTGTTAGGTACAAATAGGTACTAAGTCTTTGGTTCTCAACCTGTGGGTCAGGACCTCTTTGGTGGGGGGGGGCGCGTCGAACAGCCCTTTTACAGGGTCTCCTAAAACCATTGGAAACCACAGATATTTACATTATGATTTGTAACAGTAGCAAAATTGCAATTATGAAGTAGTAATGAAAATAATTTTATGGTCAGGGGGTCACCACAAATGAAGAAATGTCTTAAAAGGTCACAGCGTTAGGAAGGATGAAAACCACTGTATTAAGTGAGTAGTATAGAATCCAGTTGAATAAAGTTGAAGCAATTTTAACTAGAATCTGACTGGATCCTTTCTGAAGTCCTTTCCAAATTAAGATTCTATATGTTTGTGATTTTATAAAATACTGGGTTTAGCAGCCTTCTCTGACCTTCAGTTTCCTTGTCTATAAAATAGAAATGATAATTCCAAACTCACAGGCTACTAGAAATAACTAGGTCAATTCACATGAAAAAAAGCTGTGAAGTCTAACGGCTACACACACAGTAAGTGACGGTGCTTACTGTGGCACTCTCAAAGATGACTGGGTAATAGAAAAGTCCATGGTCTGTGTAGAGATAACATCTTCCCCATTCCAGTTCGCCACAGTGCAGGTGAGCTGAGCATCACTCCTTCCATCAAGGAACTTAGCTGGTACCCATTTCAACAGGACGAAATGAGGATGTTTGCAGTGTGTTTCCATCCACAGCCTCCACTTTCAGTCTCAGGTCCTGTAACGGAGGGTTCAAGGGAAATGCCCTTTCCCCTTCTTCCACCAGCCCCTCCATAATAGCAAAACCCAGTCCAACTTTTTATGATTATAATTATCATTTAAATACACTATTTGAGTTTAATGTTCTAGAATGGTTCCACATGCCAGTGACTAACAGTGCTACACACAATTATTTCTTTTGAGCATTACTGTTTCACTGAGGAGGAGAATGTCACTTTTGTAAGGTAATAAATGTGCTTTATTGGGAGACTGGATATGATGAAGCCTGCCATTTAATTTGGTAACAGTTCATCCTCTGCAATACTTGGAGATAAAGTCACTCTGGAATGTTTTCTGGCAAGTCCTTTCCCAAATGATTCCTGAGGCTCTGTTTTCCAAAATGACAACTCTTACTTGTCTAAGGCATCTTTTAGGGAAAGAGGATTCATTCACCAAATGTGAGAACTGGGGAGGTTCTACACAGCCAGAATGTCAGTGTTCTCCTCCCCGTCTCAACCACTCTGTCCCTGTAGCACCACAGGGTCAGCCGAGCTGGAATCCCCCAACAATATCCTTATTCTCAAGACAAAAACAACCTAGAGTGGGAAAAGAGGGGACAATTCTTTTTCAAGAGTTATTTGCACAGTGCACCAAGACTCCGCTCGGCATTTGTCCTCTCCTGAAAGTACAGCCCTGAAATGGGGGCAGAGTGAGACACTGAAGAAAGTGAGATGTTGTATCAGGGTTCACAGGGCCATCTTTATGTGCAATCAACATCTGATTGTCCACTCTGCTAACTATTTCACTTATTTCTGAGACAGTACTAAGAAAGAAATTCACGAATGTTGCTAGAACCAGCTTCCTTGTGGGGGGGGGGGGCAAGAAGGCACAGTGTCAACGACACCGACACCAGGAGTCAGGTGAAGGCAAACAGCAAACTTGTTTATTGAATACTGGGCAAGGCCTTATATACCCTCCTCCCAGCACCCAAGCTGTGTCCAAATCTGGTGCCATTGTGTGGTTGTCCCTCATTGTCTGGGCATGATCAGGAACTCTGACAGTGGCCAGGAACTCTGACAGCTTCTGTTGCTAGGCCCTCAGGCAGGCTCCCGGTTGGCTCATAAAGAAGTATGTTATGTGCATGCCTTTGCAACTGGTTTGAGCCAATTTCCTCAACCCTGTGGGCCTGTTCTACTATACACAAAGTATTCCTATGTGTATTTGTTGGGGTGTGCATATAATGCATGCACACAGACATAGAATGCTAACATGCTTAGGTGAGAGGAACAGTACTGGAAGAGTCTAGAGAGCAGAGTCTCTTGAAATTTTCTGACTACGAAGGGAAAGGCTTAGTTCAAATCCTAACCCTGACACACACTACTAGTTGGAAAACCTTGGTAAAGCCCCATGCTTCTCAGGCTTTGTCTACAGCAACTGCAAAGTAGAGATGGAATGGGACCCTTATGTTGCTGTTCTGAAGATTAAATGAAATACCATACAAGGCATTCACAAGTGTCTGGCATCTGGCAGGCCCCCAGTTCATGATGGTTCTCATCCTTATTCCCAGGGATGATGTTGCAAGAGGTAGTGAGTATTGCAGATGTTGTTAGCTACTGAACTCACATCTAGCACAATGTGTCCAACATAGAATATGCCTAATAAATCCTCTAGAAGAAGAAATTGAGAGGAAGAAAGACAGAACCTGTACACTGTAGGGCATTTCTCAGCCTCAACAAGGGAACCCCATAATGATAAACCTTGTGACAGAGAGGGGATGTGAATGAATTTGACCTCCTCTTATCACCTCTACCACAAGTACGCTTCTTCTTTGTTTTTGTTTTTCATTGACATAATTCTGGTAAACATTCATAAAGTATAATACAATGATATAATACACGAATGAACTATGAAGCCATCAATCCCCCTTGTCTACCCAGCACTTACCCCAATCACTGTACCTGCAACAAACTCTATGGGATACATAGTAATGTGAGGGGGTGGGGGGAAGGCCGAACCTGGAGACCTAAGTTCAATCAGGTGGACACACGTGGTGGAAAGAGAGAACAATTCCTGCCTGTTGTTCTGTGACATGCACCATCACACATACACACACACACACACACACACACACACACACACACTTAAATAAACATAATTAAAATATAGTTAGGTGTAAAGAATATAAAAACATTCTGTGAACTAAAGTTCTACTCAAGTGTTAGCTGTAGGCTTGTTGTTATTTTTCTACATAAGGACTGAGTACCACGGGAAGCTTTGTTTTCTGGAATACACAAGCTGGAAAAATAGCCCAACAACACGCACAGGTTCTGAAAGCAGTGCAGTGTTTCATGCTGTCCCCCAGGTTCCTGGAGGCTCTTTGGCCCATTCTTTAGTCTTTGATGGATTGAAGGAAGGCTGGTACCACGTTTGGCCTGCCCTGAAATCATCACAGTCATCTCCTTCTGGAATGTTCTTGAATTTCAAATGTTTTCCAGATGCTACCTATCTCAAGCATCAGGTCAGAGGTAGTTAAATGAGTGGCTAAAAGTATACATTTTAGAGCTTATAAAACAATGGGTTTTCAAAAAGAAAAAGAAAAAAAGGATTGCAGTGTTAAGTAGAAAACCTGGAGGCAGAGGTTAAGTAGTGTAGGCCCTGACAGGGGCTCAAAGCCCACCCCAAGTCTCTGCTCTGTAGAATGTGCTGAGCTGTGTTTGGTGAAGGAGTGAAATGTTCCACTGGAAGTTTCTCTTCACGCTTCCTAAGAATCCTAAAAGAAAGCCCATGTGCCCTCGCCACACCCATGGATTTTTTTTTTTTTTTTTTTTTTTTTTTTTTTTTTTTTTTTGCATACCCTGGGCTGCTGGAGGCTGGACTTCCAGTTAGCAATACCCATGTAAATGGGTGAAGAGCCGAGCATAGCAGCAGGCAGAGTGCATGCTACACTGTTGTAGCGGAGCAAACCCCAAAGTACAACCACATCAATTAAGGAGCAAAGGTCCAGACAGGAGCAGTCCAGGCCACTGAGCTGACTGTACCCCAGGAAGTCGCTAACAGGTCCATGAGTCCTCCATCAGGTTACTCTGCCATCCCAGATGTCTTTTCCATGCTTGCAGATAGGGTTATGACTGTTTGTGCTCCAGCCCACACAATGGAGAAGAAGATGGAGAAGGCCCCTACTGGGCTGGCTCTTCAAGGCTGATCATTCCAGGCTCATAGGAAGGAACATGTGTCGTATGCTACTGTATCCGTTTGGATCTTGGTTACAGCCATGCAGTGTATGTATTAACCAGGGTCGCACTGGGTCGGAGATGCCTCAGACTCCCTCAGAACCATAAAAATAGACTCCAATTCTGCCTTAAACCTTTGTCTTAAACTTGGTCACACTGCCACATTTCATCAAAGAATGCTTATGAAGTGTAGCCTCAAGTGGAATGTAAGGTACTTGATAACTCATTGTGCTTAGAAGAGAAGGGGTCAGCTATTAAGGAAAATGAGAGGTAATGAGTTTCAGAGAATGAAGCAATTTCTGCTGCAACCAGTGTCCAAGCAGAGAGTTTCTGGTTGCTGTCAATCCAATTCCCCTTTAGCTCAGATGTATGTTCTCTCACCTAAACCATAGTCAGAGACAATGATAAGTTAAAAAAAAAAAAACCATACAAGCTTAGCTAAATGACAGATATGCCTTGAGGGCATAGTTAAACTGCGTTAGATCGTTCTTAGAGCACCAAAACGGGACAATCTCTCATTTAACCAAAACACATTGTACAGGTATCTTAGTGATTCTTGCAATTCCTGGCAGGTTTCTAAGTCTGCCTGAAAATGGGAGGCACCCCAGTGGTGCCAGGCAGGGGTCAGCAATGTCTGACAGAAGGCAATGGAATCAATGTCTGGAGGTGGTGGTAGGGGGGGCACAGGTCACTGGTGGCCATCTTTGTGATGACAGCAGAGCTTGCTGAAGATAGGAGAGTTGGCGACACTGGGGACAGAGAGAGCACCATTCTGGGGAGCTGAGTGTGTTTTCTATTAGGTACATGTGAGCTGCTGAAGGGGCGTGTGTGTGTGTGTGTGTGTGTGTGTGTGTGTGTGTGTGTGTGTGTAGTACTTACAAAGTTCTTCCCACACCAGCATCAGTGAAATTTATCTTATTAAAGTTGCACGTGAGACTAAACCATGAAACCATGTGAGCTGGTCAGCAAAGCGAGGCCTCAGCTTCTTGCTATTAATGTTTTAAGCAAGGAAAACAGTATTTAGTGTGATTTTCTTCACCCTGACTTTCATAAGACACCTTTAGGTCTCTTGTGCTGGTTAGTATTTATCAACTTAACAACAAACTAGAGTTGCTTGGGAAGAGGAAACCTCAACTAAGGAACTACCTCCATCAGATTGGCCTGTGGGCATATCTATTGAGTATTCAACTAGTGATTGACTTGGGATGACACAGCCCACTGTGGGTTGTAAGCAGTGCTATCCCCAGGTAAGTGGTCCTAGCGTGAATAAGAAAGCAAGCTCAGCAAGGCATGGGGAGTAGGCAGTGTTCCTCCAGGGCCTCTGCTTCAGCTCCTGCTTTCAGGCTCCTGTCCTGACTTCCCTTCATAATAGACTATATAGGATGAGTAAACCAAATACACCCTTTCCTTCCCAAGTGACTCTGGCCCCATGGTGTTTGTCACAGTGACAGAAAGCAAACAAAAAACTTGGAATTCTGGTCTAACCCCCCAGAGCATTCTATTGTTGAGGGGGTGGTCCCCAACATGGTTTTTTTCCACTTTTTATTACTGTGTATTAATTGTATGAACTAATAAGCTCCATCACAGCATTTTCATGCATCAATATAGTGTGCTTTGATCATATTCACCTCCTTACCTTTTTTGTCTGTCCTCCTATGTTCCCTGGCCTCTGTCCTATAAAGATTTTTGTATTTTTAGGAGAATCTCCAAATTTTCAGCCCAGGGACACTGGAACCATGTGGTGGTTTAAAAGAAAATACCCCCTAAAGAAAGTGGCACTATTAGGAGATGTGGCCTTGTTGGAGGAAGTGTCACTGTGGGAGTGGGCTTTGATGGCTCCTGTGTTCAAGCTCTGCCCAGTGTCACAGTTCACTTTCTGTTACCTACAGATCAAGATCTAGATTTCTCAGCTCCTTTTCTAGCACCATGTCTGCCTGCAGGCCTCCATGTCCCACCATGATGATAATGGACTGAACCTCTGAACTGTAAGATACCCAATTAAATATTTTCCTTTATAAGAGTTGCCACGGTCATAGTGTCTCTTCACAGTGATAGAAACCCTAAGAAAGAAGTTAATACCAGGGACTGGGGTATGGCTGTGATAGGTCTGACTGTGTTTTTGTTTGGAGGAATTTGGACTTTGGTACTTTGGGTTAGGAAAGCAGTAGAATGCTTTAAACACTGCTTAGTGGGCCATAGTAGTAGAAACATGGATGATTTGAACTGTTGGATCCTAGATCAAGAGGTTTCAGAGGGGAAGAATTTTAGTATGTTGCCTAGAGATTGTTCTTGTGATATTTTAGTGAATAATGAAGCTGCTTTTTGCCCTGAAAAGTTTGCCTGACACTAAAATGAAGAGTTTTAGATTAATTCCATTGGCAGAGGAAATCTCAAAACAGCCTAATATAAACGGTTGTCTGGTTATTAGTGTTAACTCTAATGAAGATTTACAATGAAAAGAAGCAGCCTGAGCAAGGAAAAATATAAATTATACAATTTGAGGAGAAAAGGAGCACCAGGGAGTAGAAAAGAGCCAAGTCTGGTGTTAAAGAAGATAAACAGATTAAGAAATGGAATAAAGGGAGTGGTGACCTCAGGACAAGATCCCACCCAGCTAAGCTTTCAATTTGAAAAAAGGAATTAAAGAAAAGCTTAGAGGCAGATGTGGTGGTGCACGCCTTAATCCTAGTAGGCAGGTAGATCTCTGAGATTGAGGTCAACTTGGTTCACAGATCCAGTTCCAGGACAACTAAACTTAGGCAGTGAAGAAAACCATCGAAAACAGAAAGTTAGTGAAGATGTAATTGAACAAATGGGCCATCTTCTAGCCCTAGCAAGCAGCAGAACATCACAGATTTGGCCACGTGATTCTGGCTTTAGAGTTAAGGATAGAAGAAAGGGGTTATAGAATCTTCCTCCACAACTAAGGAAAGTGGCTGAGGTCAGGCATGTGGCCAGGGTATCCCTGAATGGAAGTCTAGAGAGACCATTGCATGAAACTGTGAAGTTGAAGACTGGATTACCTTAGAGACTTCAAGATGTTGGAGATGCCAGAGTCATAGAATGCCTGCCAAGGAAACAGAATGGAAACAGCCCAAGAGAAAGAAGTATGTTGCCGTTAACAAAGCTAAATGGAGTTGGAGATCTGAAGAATGTTTTGGCATCAGACATGGAGATGTAGAGTTCAGAGTTTGCCCAGTTGGTTCTCAGTCTTGCTTTGGTCCAGTATTTCCATACTATGCTCCCTTCCCTATGTTTTGGAATGGTAATGTATATCCTGTGCCATTATATGTTGGAAATATGTGATTTGGTTTTTTATTTTGATTTTACAGGAGATTACAGTTAAGAGACTACATGAATCTCAGAAGAGACTCTAAACTTTAGATGTTAAAATAAATTGAGATTACTATGTATGGGGACTTTTGAAGTTGGACTGATGTATTTTTGCATTGTGATATAGCTATAATCTCTTGGGGGCTAGGGAGTAGAATGTGGTAGGTTGAAAGATAATGGCTCCCAAAGAAAGTGGTACTATTAGGAGGTGTGGCCTTGTTGGTATTGGTGTGGCCATCTTCTAGTTGGAGGAAATGTGTCACTGTGGAGGCAGGCTTTGAGGGCTCCAATGCTCAAGTTACAGCTAGTGCTGCAGTTTACTTCCTGTTGCCTGCAAATCAAGATGTAGGATTCTCAGCTCCTTCTCCAATACCATGTCTGCCTGCAGGCCTCCATGTCCCACTCTGAAGATAATGGACTAAACCTCTGAACTGTAAAGCTTCCCCAATTAAATGTTTTCCTTTATAAGAGTTGCCGTGATCATGATGTCTCTTCACAGCAATAGAAACCAGAACTAAGACAAACCATTAGAGCATATGATGAACCCACAGTTCCCCGTTTTTTGAGAAAGGAAAATGGAGTTCTGGGTTTTAGCATTTACCTGATTTTTTTCCATTAGAAAGCTATTGACAAGCAAAATGAACCAAAGTCACAGTTCCCAATCCCATGCTTTATTGTGGCAGATTCTTAAACAGGAAGTCTCCACCCAGAAGAGTCCTAGAGTCATCCCCCAAGGCAGGGAATAGGATAATCTGGAGACTGTCTCCTGCATGAGACAGAACTTTCAGCCTTAGAGACAGTAGGGACATGTCAAAATTACTAATTTTCAAATAAAATATGTTAATGAATTCCTTTTTTTCTGCTCTCCATACATGGTGATGCCTTTCTAGTTCTCTGACACATCACTGTCATTGTAAGATGCCAAAGACATCAAAGACCAGGACCTACAGCCTCCCTGACCTCTCTATCCTCTATTCCAGCAACTGGGAACTCTGACCCTACCCACTGCCTCTGCTTCACAAGCAAGCAAATCATCTCTCCTCTTTGCTACATTTTTACTACTAGCCTCAAAAAAAAAAAAAAAAAAATCACTGCATAAGGCACATCGAGACACCAGCATATTTTAATGTCATTCTTCACCATTCTTCACGTCCTTGGAACTGAACCCCACATCTCCAGACATAGTTTTTTGGTTTTTTTTTTTTTTTTGGCTGTTGTTGTTTTACCTCCCCTTGAAGGTAGAAATGTATGAAGTTCACCATCTGGGTATGAGAGAATGCTTTCAATCTCCAAGGGCATATTGACAAAGCAAGTTCCAGGAAAAGTCCCAATTAGCCATTTAACGATTGAAAATTAGCCAGCAGCAGCTATTACTCTGGCTCAGATGCCTGAAACCAGCATTTACAATGAACTGTAGGATCCTCTGTCTCTCTGTCTCTCTGTCTCTCTGTCTGTCTGTGTCCCTCTATTTCTGTCTCTGCTTCTGTGTGTGTGTGTGTGTGTGTGTGTGTGTGTGTGTGTGTGCGCACACACGCACGCGCGCACGCGCAAAGTTTTGTCCCAGATTGCCCTCTGCAGAATAGCTCAGGCCCTGACCACTGGGTATTTAAAGCCAACACATGAAATGGAAACCACTTATTTCCCCTACCTAAATTCATCAGGACAGCCACTCAGATGACTGAGAGATGGCAGTGCTGGGTTGAAGCTACCAAATAGTCTTTGTCTGCATAGCTCAGTCTTGAACAGGTTTAAGTGAACCCAATCCTGTGAGACCAAAAAGGTTTGTGGGACACCCATACACACCACCAAAACCCCCATGGGGAACAACCTTAGAATCAAGAACATAGGTCAAGGCCTGAGACTATAGCCCATACAACACTGCTGAGGAAATGAGGCCATTCTCTGTGAGCCAGAGTGAGAAGATGGAATGTGGAGTACCAAGCAAGGCATGAGATTTGAACCCACGACGGTAGAAAGATATAGGCTCTTGTTATGTGGCAGCACCATGCTAAGTGTATGAGTGTATGTGAATGTGACCTAGTATATGTGAGCAAGTGTGAGTGACGGTGTGTGTTTGTGTGGGAATGTGTGTATATGTATGAATGTGAGTGTATATGAGTGTGTATGTATGTGACAATTTGAGTGTGTGTGAATGTCTGTGAGTACATTACTGTGTTGGAGAGTGTATGAGTGTGTACATATAAGTATATGTGTTGAAAATGTATGAGTGTGTGAATATAAGTGTGTGAGTTATATAGAAGTATTTTGATATGAATATTTTTGTGTCTGTGTGTGAGTATGTATGGGCATGTAGAGGTGTGCTTGTGAATGTGAGTGTAAATGGGTGAGTGTGTCTGCAAGTGTGTGTAAGTGTGTATGTGTGCTGGTGAGTGCAAGTGAATATGTGAGTGTAAGCCTATATGACTGTGTGCCTATATGTGTGTCTATGTGAGTATGTGTGCACATGTGAATGTATGTGAGTATATGAGAGCATGTGTGTAAGTTATAAGGATGTGTGTGTGTGGAAGTGTGAGAGTGTGTGTTATTGTTTTGTTTTGTGTTTTGTTTTTTGTTTTTCGAGAAAGGGTTTCTCTGTGTAGCTTTGCGCCTTTTCCTGGAACTCACTTGGTAGCCCAGGCTGGCCTCGAACTCACAGAGATCCACCTGCCTCTGCCTCCTGAGTGCTGGGATTAAAGGCGTGCGCCACCACCGCCCGGCGAGAGTGTGTGTTATTGTGTGAGTATGAGTTTGTGTGTGTGAATGTGTGTTTTGTGTGCAAATATGTGAGTATACGAGTATGTATATGGTATAGGTGAATGTGTATGAGAATGTGTTAGCTCAATTCTCTCAAAAGGTATTGGGTGTCTTTGTACCTACTATGTGAGGAAACTGATTGTCAAGGGAATTGATTTGTCAAGGTTTCATAGTTATTGTGCATATGGAGCTGATATTTCAAGGTAAACATTCTAACACCGGAGCCTTGCAAAGTGGGAAACTGAGAGTACAATGCACTATAAAACACCTACAGGTAGGGGTGTAATAAAAACACACAGCTTACACATTTATTTATATGTAGTATTTTCCATAAAACATCCTATAACAAAAAATAACTGCTCAGAGGGCCACTGGAAGGAAAGTCAGCAACAGCTGCCCAAAAGCTGCAACGTGATGCCTTCAGCAGTGTGGTAAACATACAGAGGTCACGGAAGCTTGACAGTCAGAAGCTCCACCTTGGCAGTGCCAAGGGCACTGTACTGTTTAGCCCACGGACTGATGCCCAGGGCTTCACATCATCAATCTGATCCTCCCTCAAGAATCACAGCACTCAGACCCAGGGGTCACAACCAGGAGAATGGACCTGCAGGCAGATGTAGATGTGGAACAAGCTAGCATGCTAAAGGGGTGCACAGGGAAGAGAGAAAAGGGTAGGGGTGATTCCTTATCAGCATTGTCCTCAGTCTGGGCTTATTAATTGCCTATCCTCTGCCCAACTCTTCATCCTCCATTTCAGCTCCGAAATTTGACCTCTGCTCATGCCCAGAGTATGGCTTCATCACTAGAAACCTTGTCCTTGGAGCTTCTCGGAAGTGCAGAGGCTCTAGACTAACCTGGTCCTAGGAGTCAGATCCCATGCAATTTTCTTTGATCTGGATCTTGACAAAGCAAATGACTCCTTTCCCACTCTCACTGCTGTAGCCACACTCGGCATTGTTGACTACTCCTGAATCCTTGAAACACTTCCGACTGGGTTTTGTTACATCATCATTCTTGGGTTAGTTCCTAGCCCATGGGCGATTTTCCACCAAGCCCCTTGGATTGCTCCTTGTTTTACTCAAGCTCTGCCTCATCTGAAGTACTCCAAACATCAAAACTCTTCCTGGCTTTGTCTCAAGTCTTCTTCATGTCTCTGTACTTTCCCAGGTGATTTTATCCACACCCATCAAAACATTAAGACTTCTCTTTTTTGCTTGATACTTGTTTCTTGGACACATCTGCTTGAGTACCTAATACGCACTTCAAATTTAACCAAAATAGACCCTTTGACTTGACTACTCTAATATTGTCCAAGTTGACATTGACTATGAACTCAACATAGTCTAGAGTCACCTGAAAACAAGCTCAGTTGAGTAATTGTCTTATCTGGTTGGTTTGTACACATGTCTGCGAGGGACTGTCTTGATTATTAATAGATGTGTGAGGGCCCAGCCGACTACAGGTGGAGCTGTTCTCTGGGCAGATGGGCCTGGACTTGACGATAAAGCTAGCTAACCAGCAGGCTAGAGAGCCAGCCAACACGCAATGCTCCTCCAGGATTTCGGTCCCAAGTCACTACCCTGACTTCCCTCGAAGATGCATGAGAAGGAGACCAGAAAAAGCATCCCTTCCCTCCAGCGGCTCAAGCCGCAGGTGCAGGATGCCTTTTCCAGCACTCCTTTCCTGCTACACCACATAAACGGGACCCACCCACAAGCTCCGACAACACCATCTCCAAAGAAAATGCAAATCCCAGCATCCCTTTCCATCTCCATTTCACAATCCATCCAACCATAGTCTCCTAATGTCTTATTAAGCCATGGCTTTAATGAGTACCACCCCACTTACCCAGAGGTACCACTGCCCACAACCCACAGTGGGCTGGGCCATCCCAAGTCAATCATTAGTTAAATGCCCAAAGTATGCCCACAGGCCAATCCGATGGAGGCAGTTCCTTAGTTGAGGTTCCCTCTTCCCAAGTAACTCTAGTTTGTGTCCAGTTGATAAAAGATAACCAGCACAAGAGACCTAAAGGTATCTTATAAAAGTCAGGGTGAACAAAATCACACTAAATACTGTTTTCCTTGCTTAAAACATTAAAAGCTAGAAGCTGAGGCTTAGCTTTGCTGACCAGTGTACACAGCTTATTCTCATGTGCATACAAATGATGTCATATCAACTTTGATAAGACAAATTTATCTTATACCATAGCTTCCTCACATCTCTCCCTGGTTCACTGGAACCCATTCTCTCGATAGCATTCAGAGAAATGTTTAAACAGTGAGTCAAAGGACAGCTCTCCCCTGCTTGAAACCCTCCAGTGCCTTCCTAGTCTAACAACTGCAAAACCCAATAATCTTGCATATAGCCGATATACAGTTAGAATAGGGTTTTTGTCTAAAAGTCATGAGTGCCCAAAAGAGAGTGATTATTTTCTCTGTTATATCTCAATAATCCCAAAGGTTACTCGCTCCAAGCCTGGTTCAAACACTCAATAATGTCATCACAAACCTCACCTGTCCTTGTCATTTCTCATCTGTCATTTTCAATGCACCGGTGATATTTCCTTCATGGATGCAATATGGCAGAAGCATCTCCCAGTATCACATCCTCATATAACCACAGCCAAGAGCAGGAAGGAAATAAGGGCTTCATTTTATTAGGAGAAGAGAAATCTCCCTCAAATGTTTTCTCAGAGTCTATAATTGAGTCTCATGGCAAGCTGACCCCAAATTAATTATTGTTATATAGCATGTCGAAGCCAGTCTTCTTGCAGAAGAGGATAAACTGTCACTTCCCATAGAACACTGTGGTCCTATCTCTAAACAGGCAGGGAATTAGAAAGGGGGGGGGGGAAGAACTGCAGGATCCATTACGCATTCTGTGACAATAGTACCTACCCCAGGTCCTGCTTCATGCTCTGTAGGCCTCCTTATCCACTTCCCTTCAGTCACATTGCTCACTTCTTTCCATCAGACCCACCAAACTTGTTTCTTCTCAAGGTCTTTGCACTCCCTCATGCTTGTAAAACTTGGTCCAAACATTCTCAAAGAGGATGTTGCTAAGTGATTTATCCACTCTCTATCACAATCTCCCAATTAAAATACTTTGAGTTTACATAATAGATTGCTACCTTCCAGTGTGTCAATTGGCTCTCTAATCCCTAATGGAATACTTGATATATTTGTAGGCTCCCAGTCAACTCTTGCTGGCTGATGGTTTTGGTGCTAGACAAGTAACTCTGTAATTTGCTCCTAAGATGTATGCTTACTTGTTAAGTTCAGAATTAAATAAGGCCATAAAAATTACCCAACCAAGTTAGAGAACAGAGAGTTAAAAGGATACTATCTGTGGCCAGTTGAGTGGTGTGTTTTGCCTAGTTCTCTGTCAAAGGTAACATCTTGAAGAAACATCCTATGTTTTTCCTTGTATTTATCAGAATATTGCTCATTAAAGCTATCTTCTTAGAAACTTTTCATTAAATTGGCAAGAGAAACTGAGCAATTGAGTTACCATGGAACACTATAATGCTCCAGAGTGAAGACTACACCAGCAACCACACTGGAGAGAAATTGTAATAGGTTGGAATGATAATATGGAGTCTGATCATTTAACTATATCAAAACTCCTTTTTTACATTATCTGTAATTGCATTCCAGAGCAACACACCAAACCAAAAAGAAGCCAATATTTATGAAGGATATCAAGATGGCCACAGGAAACCCAGCTTCCCAGGTGTTGCCTTCACATAAACATGTATCTGCCTTATACTGAATGCGTATGTAGTATGAGATAAGGGTTGGTGATAGTTACTTTTATATGCCAACCTGACATAAAAATGTTTTTCTTATAAACTCATAGAATTATGAAGGCTGAGAAGTGACATACTATGTCATCTGAAAGCTGGGGACTCAGAAAAACCAAGTGGTGTAGTTAAAAGCTGCAAGTGATTGAAAGTGCCATAGAGTCCAGTCCAAGCCTGAAGACCCGAGAACCAGAAGTACAGAAAGCAGATCAGTTTCCTGGTTCAAACCATCAGGCAGAGTAGAGTCACCCTTCCTTCCCCTTTTTGTTCTGCAAAGACTCTCAGTGGATTTATTCAGTCTATCCATTCAAATGTTAACATCTTCCAAAAATGTCCTCATAGATACACCCAGAAATAGGCAGCTACCTGGGCATCTCCTGGCATCACTGGCATGAAACCAACTAGCAAAAGTCTTACTTTACACCATGTTTTCAAGGTTAAAAAAAAAAACAAATTGATCAGAGGGTAAAGCATAAAATATAAAATGATAAAAAAAATCTTAGAAGATAACTTTGCAATAAATATTCAAGAGCTTAGATTTGGTGATGGCTTCTTAGAAACCAAAGAAAAATAGACAAGTCAGAGTTGAATCAAAATTGAGGGTCTTACTTTGAATCTAATTAGTATTTCACATTAACCCTAAGGGTGTACTAGTGGCCCTCAGATTTTGGTGGTAACCAAGAGCTCTCTCATTGGACTTTAGAGGAGAAGATGCTGCTACCACTTTATGGAACCAGCGTAATTCTTAACTGCATTCTCAACGTCCATCTTCATTACCACCCATCCCCCTTAGATAAGTTCAGCTCTCACCCGTCATCAAAACCTTCTCTTTACAGCAGAAAAAGGCCAATGCACTAAACCACAAACTGATTAAAATACAGAGAACAAGTAATCAACAGGTGCCGTGCTCAGCCCCAGCTAAAGCATCTACAATACAAGAGACAGATTGTTAAGAGTCAGAGGATCAGAAGCACTACTGTGAGACTGTGTCTCCTAGAAATGACAAGGAAGCTTCACCCAGGATACTTCAACAGTATGGCTCTCTAAACAATGCCTGGGCAACGACAACACCAATAGGCATGCTAACAGGGAAAGGGGAAATCTCACAGGACCCGACCCCTAGACAAAGAACTATAGTCAAGTAAGGAATGCGAAGAGTGGAAGAAATCGTATTCCACAGACACGAGGCCCCTATTTGGTTATCTAATATCTAGTGGTCAGTCCTGAAATTGTACACATACAGATAACACTAAATGGACTAAATAGGTTATATTTATATATTTAGACAGACAGACAGACAGACAGACAGACACACACACACACACACACACACACACACATACACACAAATTACAACTAAAGAAAAAGAGGCCATGATTTTGAGAGGGAGTAAGGGATGGATACATGAGGTAGACTGGAGAGAAAAAGGGAAGGGGGAATGACGTAATTAAAAAATATTCAAACAAAAAATTAAAAGGCCTTATACTTCAAAGTCCTCTATTAAGAAAATGAAAAGAAAACCCATTTAATTGAAGAAAATATTTGTTGAGCATGTATTTGATTGACATTTATTATGCATAAGATTTACAACTCAACTCCAAAATAAAAACATAGATAAGCCAACTTTCAAAAAATAAATCTACTAATTAATTAATTAATTTAATATCTGAGCTTCAGTTTCCCCTCTTCCCTCTCTTCTCTATCCCTCTCCCTCATTCCCCACATGTTCCCACCCATCAGTTCACCCCCACCCTCTGTTCTGTTTAAGAAAGGGCAGGCCTCCCATGAGTAGCAACAAAACATGGCATAGCCAAGTTGCAGTAAAATTAAGCACTTCCCCATGTATCAAGGCTGGGGAAGGTGACTCAGTATGAGGAGCAGGGTCCCAAAAGCCAGTAAAAGATTCAGAGACAGCCGCTGTTCCCACTGTGAGGAGTCTCACAAGAAGACCAAGCTACAAAACTGTCACATATATGCGGAGGGCCTAGGTCAGTCCCATGCAGGCTCCCTAGTTGTCAGTTCAGTCTCTGTGAGCCCCCATGAGCCCAGGTGAGTTGGTTATTTGAGTTTTCTTGTGGTGTCCTTGACCCCTCTGGCTTCTACAATTCTTTCTTCTCCTCTTCTGCAGGATTCCCAGAACTCTGCCTAATGTTTAGCTGTGGGTCTGCATCTGTTTCCATCAGTTACTGGATGAAAACTCCGTGATGACAATTGGGCTAGGCTCCAATCTAGTCACAGGAGACTGCCAATTCAGGCTACCTATCCGCCATTGCTAGGAGTCTCAGCTAGGGTCATCCTTATAGATTCCTGGGAGATTCCCTTGCCCCAGGTTTTTATCCAACCCTGAAATTCCTTCCTGTCCACTAGTCTCTTTCAGAACTCTCCCCCTCCATCCCACTCATCCTACTGGTCCTCAGTACACTCACATAATCTCTTCTATTTTCACTTCCAAAGGGAGATCTGATAACCCAACTTTTCAAATGAGCAAAGACTTAGAATAGATATTTCTCCAAGAGATATAAAAGTGACAATAAGCAGGCCTAGAGAGATGGCTCAGTGGTTCACAGCACTGTCGGCTCTTGAAGAAGACACACTGTCTGGAACTTCAGTTCCAGGGGTTCTGATTTCTTCTTCTGGCCTCCTCAGGCAACGCGAGCATGTGGCACACTTACTTGCAGGCAAAACAACACACATATGCATAGAAAATAAAAGACATTAAGTGAATTTGAATTTAAGGAAATTCAAATTAAAGCTACAGAGATACAATTCACACACACACAAACACAGGAGGATGGCTATAATTTTAAAAGTATACAATAGCAAGTTCTGGTCAAGATGTAGAGAAACTAAAATTGTACTACATTATAACTAGAGGTACAAAACAATATGGCTGTTTTGGAAAGAATTTCAAAACTCCCTAAAAATTTAAAGTCAGAATTACCAAAGGACTCATGAACTCCTTTTCTATCTCTGAAGAATTACAGATCATTCGCAAAAAAAAATGGTACATGTGTTTTTATTTCAGCATTATTCCTAATTACAAATAGCCAAAACATTTCAAAGTTCTATCAACTCATAAATGAGTAAACACAATATGGTTTATCTATAAAGTGGAATAATACTTGGTAGCTAAAATGAAGAAACATTGACATAGGCTATAAAATGGAAAAAAATTGTAAACATCATATTTTATGATCACATTAAAGAAAGAGAGCCGGGCGGTAGTGGCGCACGCTTTTAATTCCAGCACTCGGGAAGCAGAGGCAGGTGGATCTTTGTGAGTTCCCAGCCAACCTGGTCTACAGAGCAAAATCCAGAAAAGGCACCAAAGCTACACAAAGAAATCCTGTCTCGGAAAAAAAAGAAGAAAAAAGAAAAAAGAAAGAAAGAGGAAAAGCAGCTTAGCAATGCCCAAGAGCTAGTGTTGGGGAGGGGAGTAGAGAATGTTTCTTATGGGTACAGATTTAATTTGACGTGAGGAACTATTTTAGGATTAGATAATGGCTTTGGTTGTACCATTCTGTGAATATATTAATAGTAACCAAGTTATATATTTAAAAGGATGGTTTTGATATTTATGTAAAATGTAAACTACATTAAAATTCAAAGTACTAAATCTATCTGCACAGTTATTCAAACTCGACTTTCTCACATCTAACCTCACTGCCTGGGTCCAGCTAACACTCCATCTGACTTTTACTGTGTTAGCCTCCTGGATGGCCTCTCTGGCCTTCAGTCTCTCTTGCTCTCTGGCATCTATTGTTAGCTGTTCCTTGACAAACAGTGGGGGGTTGCCTTCCTCTTCTCCAGCTCCCCAAAGGCTTCTCATTGCACTTACCCTTAGAGACAGTATCCTTCCCAATACCCCTCAAGTTCCCACATGACCTTGGTTCCCATAATGCTTTCACATTATGTCTCTCAACCTCTGCTCCAGCCAAGGGCCCTCCTGCATGTCCTCGCTCTCACCCAAGAATTACTCCACCCACCCCGGGCTCTGCGTAGTATCTCCCTGCCTACATATCTCTCTATCTAGAGAAAGAGACACTATGCTGTTTAAGATCTTGGCCCAAATAGCTGCTCAGTACAACCTTCTCTTAGTCGCCCCATTAAAAATTAAACTCCCCCTTTTCTCCCTTCTCTTTTCTGCCTCCCTCTTCATCAGCATCAAAGACAAACATACTTCTCTTCATCACTGGTTGCTAGTCTCCATTTGGTAAAGAACAAGTTCTCAAAAACAGCATTGTTTATTGCTGTATCTCCAATTTCTACAACAGAGCCTGCCACACAGTGATTAAATGTTGTTGACTGGGTGAATTACATGGCATGGACAGCTCTTTCCTTCATCTATGAAAAGGACTAGGATTTCCTCAGCCAGTCTGCCAAGGGCTATTAAGAATTGGAATTTCACTCTTTGTGTGGTTTCTTTTTGGGATCTTTTTATGCATTGTATAATGCATATAAATCTCCTTTGGGTGATCGACCTACCTCTCTGGCACTCACCACATACTTCAGGCACTGTCGAGCATTGTCCCAAGACTTCCTGTGTTATTCGACAGGACTACAGGATTCTATAGGAGCTTGTGGTTTTATAGGTTTCAGAAGTGTAAATGAAGTCAAGACCATGTCCAACCTGAACGCACTGTTTGAATTGATTTTGACAATTAGGCACTTTTAAAAAAAAGAAGAAGAAAAAGGTGTCAACACAAATGCAACTCTGATTTTGCAGCCTCCAGACTCAAAAATGTCCATAAGCCCCTGTAGCTGCAGCTCTAGGGGAAACAGCTGAGGGAGAGTTTATTCGCCATCCTCAGTTCCTACACATTTGTTCCAATGAGTACTGAAATGGGTGGGAGAAAGTTTCTTTTTTACCTGTTTCTTTTCTATTCCCATCCCAAGTAAAAATGAAAGCTATTGTTTGGTTTTATCCTCTATCTAAACAAATTGAAATAAAGCCCAGAAGACTAGGAATCCTATTCCTGCCATACTCATACACTCTCAATGCTAGCTCTCTCCCCAGAATGATTTTTTTTAAAGCAGTTATTCATTTTTCCCAATTGCCTGTGAATTTACTTTTAGTCCTAAAACAAGACATAAATGATCTGAGCGACAACACTGCCTCGGGGTGAAGTTGCTTCTCAGTTCCCATTAATAATTGAACAAACAGCCTTGGCTTAGTGCGTTCTCAGGAATGCTCTCCTCGCACAGAGCCTGAACAACACCCTATGAAACAGCTCACACAGCAGTGCTTCTGTGAGCTCAGCTAAACTGTTGTCAGGAGAAGCAAAAGAAGTCCCTCTCAGGGTCCCCCAACACGGGCAAAGTCTACTGGCTTTCCTAGCAGGCTGTGGCACAGAGGGCCCTCTGAGGGTTGGGTAACCTACCAGCACTCCATGGAATTATCAAGATGTAGACATGAGCCGGGCAGTGGTGGCGCATGCCTTTAATCCCAGCACTCGGGAGGCAGAGGCAGGCGGATCTCTATGAGTTCGAGGCCAGCCTGGGCTACCAAGTGAGTTCCAGGAAAGGCGCAAAGCTACACAGAGAAACCCTGTCTCGAAAAACAAAAAACAAAAAACAAAAAAAAAAAAAAAGATGTAGACACAAACAAATGGGTATCATAGACTCAAGATGCAACCCTGGAAGCCACAGGCTTTGAAATCAGAAGATTTGGCTTCACACCTCAGCTCTAAATTAGCCAGTTATTAGGAACTGGCTTTTCGTCTCCAACGCTTACTTTGCAAGGTGAGCTGATGACAAAGACATGATGAGAATTCACTATTCAAACCATGTAGAGAAGATTCCATGAAGACACACTTAGTTATTAATGGTGTAACTTAATTTGTCTAGTTTATGAAACTCTTGGAAATGGGCTTGTTAGCAGGGCTTTGGCAGTGCCATGTGTGATTCACAACAATGGGCTGATGAATAATACCTACTGTGTGCCCAGTACTGGGCTAGATATCTCACATGGTACCAAGTCTTACCGCTATTTCATCCTACTATTTCATAAGCCTTCCACAAATGGTCTGATTAGCCCCATTTAGCAGATAAGGGACCACACAATTATAAACCAGGGGCCTAGGTGGTCCCTTGGTAGGTACTAACCTGAGTTCACCATGCTGCTTCAGTCAGGTCCTGAGCTCTGTTGTTCTCAACTTCCGAGGATGAACTTCTTCTGGTCCAGAATGCATCATCAGCCTTGCCAGCTGGTGACCAAGACATCAAAGAGGATTTAGAATGACCCTTAAACAGGGGTTACCTAAGACCATCGGACAACACAGATATTTGTAGATGTAACCAATCGTCTTATTAAATAAGAAACATAGAACCAATGCAAAGAAGAAAGCCAAGAGGTCAAAGCTAAGAGCTAAAACCTTACCCTTCCTCCTGCAGTGGTCCTACCTCTCCAAACCAGAGCTAATTCCTGTAGTCTGTCATTTTATAGTGTTTCTGTTCTGCCTTCTCATTGGTTGTAAACCCAACCACATGACTGCCTTGTCACGGCCTGTCTGTATAGACCTGCAGGTTTTCTATTGATTGGTATTGAGATTAAAGGCAGGTGTATCCAATACTGGCTGTATCCCTGAACACACAGAGACTTACCTAGCTCTGCCTGCCAAGTGCTGGGATTACAAGAGTATGCCACCACTGCCCTGCTTTCCTATGGCTTGCTAATAGCTCTGACCCCTGGGCAACTTTATTTATTAACATACAAATAACATTTGAATACAAATAAAATATCACCATAGATATTTATATTATGATTCATAACAGTAGCCAAATTATGGTTATAAAGTAGCCACAAAAATAATTTCATAGTTGGGGGTTGTGTGTCACCACATGAGGTCACAGCATTAGGAAGGTTGAGAACCACTGAGCTAAAGGAAGATATAAAATTCAATCAGCCTTTTCCCCATCTGTCTCTTGACTTGTGGGAAAGACAGACAGCTGGCTATCCTTTCCCTTCCGTGGAGTTACTCTGAAGAAGGAGAAGGTACATACCCTTGACAGCATCCCTTCTCCCAGGGAGCATACCTCATCCCACCTAGACACGTGGCTCTTCCTACTCAGCAATGGGCTGACATCCTGGAAAATGGTTATGATGAAGGCAGAGCTTGTTGATGGCAGACCGTAGAGACCCCGGTCACTGTACATGTGCCACACAATGCTCTTAAGGAAAACTAGCAAATAAAAACATGACATGGATGTGAGACACCACCTCAGGAGAGTGGTGGTACAAGGACAGCTAAGAAGCAATTTAGGAGCAATGCTCATTCAACCAACGCTTCAGTGATGGGTTTGGAAAGAGGATTAAACCACCACAATCCCAATTGAAACCAAACAGTGCTCTCCTGTGGACAACACATGTGGTTAAAGGTGCTGCCTTCTGTGAAGACTGTGGCGAACAATTCAAAATGGGACTATGAAGAAAATGCTTCAGATAAGAGGGTACCCAAAAGACCTAGAGCAGGATGGTTCTTACTGCCATTTGCAAACCAGATATTGAGTGGCATCTTCAGTTGAAGTGTGGAGAAACAGCCCCTCTAAAACAGAAGAAATAATAAAACTCAAACAAGCTGAGAAGGCATGGTAACAGGATCAGGGAGAAAGCAACATGAGGCTGTTAGGGTCCTAGAGAAGTCCCACAAAAGACCACCATCCACCTATGCAATCAACAACAGTGTTTATTATCCCAAGAAAGCTTCCAGCACGCTGGGGCTCGCCATCCCACACAAATGTAAAATGCTGACAACCAGGAGAGGGAAGTGAGGGCTCATTTTAAACCTAATTAAGGACAGTGTCCAAGGAAGTTAGCTCATCTTAGATATGATTGGCTTATGCGAGTGGCAATCACGTTAGTAACTTCTAATTGGCCAAGGCTAGTCAGGGGCTGTTTAGGGCTACAGTTTTTCATTTTGGGGCAGGCCTGGACAAGTCCCAAGTTTTGTCTTTAGTTGGTTATTACCTTAAGCTGTTTGTGGCTCAGGCCTAGTATGTACCAGGTCTTCCCATCCTTGCTGTTGGGATGTTGGAGATTGATTGTCCTTTGTTCGTGGCTCTTAGTGTTGCTTAGTTCCAAAGAGCAGGAACCAAGGCCTAGTTCTTAACAGACTTATTAGGGAAGACTGTCATGACCCTCTCAGAGGCAATAGCAGGTACTCACTACTGTTTTACCCACAAAGCCTTGCAGGACTGCAACCCTTATTGAGGAAGCAATAAAGCAGAATCAGTCATAATAAATAAATAAATAAATAAATAAATAAATAAATAAATAAATAAATAAATAAAAATTAAAAAAAAACATACACAGTTTGCAATAAAGGAGTCTGATACAGACTTTTCAGAATGTAAAACAAAAAAAAAAACATTTAGACACAGAAAAAAAACAACAAAGATCAGCAGTTTGGTGGCAGCAATGGCGTAAGCTGTGTGACTCTTCCTGGGAAGACATGAACAAATATCTATTTAGCCAAAATAATGTACCAGTGACCAACCAAAGCAATAGCTCTGTCCAAGTCTAGTCTAGTGAATCAGCAAGTCTACTGGGGTTATTATCCACAGGGCAAAGGTGTGAGAGAGGGAGCCTGGAAAAGCTGGATTCACACCCCAGTATGGGTGACGACTCATGGAAGCTACAGCCCTGGGGCCATCTGCAGGACGGGCAGGCAGTTCCACTGTTGGAAGAGTCTCCTTGCTACAACAGCTGTTACTGTTCATGCAACCTTGGGGAGGAGCTTTGTGGATCCTGTGAGTTTCAGAAGCTTCCTGAACCATGTAAGTTTTGTTGTTTACTTCCTAACTCTTAGGAAGCTCCCTTCTCCTTCTGGGGAAATGTTTCGGTTTGGCAGAAAAGTGTTCTTTCAGTGGGAATAGCTACCCAGCAGGAAGTGAGTAGGATGCCTGCTTCTGTGTGTTTCTGAGATGTGGATGGTGCTGGGGGTGGGGGGGGCAGCAGTCATGCCTCTCAAGGAGGCAGGGAAAAACTGTCCTGGGGAGAGGCAGGTTTCAGGTAAACACAAAGGTCAGAAAATGGGGTGAAAATTCAGTTCATGTCCCTCTCTGAGCTAACCCCTTTATCACACATCAGCCCATCCCACAGCCTCTACCCTGCTGCCCCATACTGACCACCTTACCGGGAGATTCATCCACCGAAAGAAGAAACAACACAAATGCCCACCTCTCTATGTCCATGTCCTCCACCTCTGTGCTCACAAAAAGTGCAGCACTGACCTCCACCCTGCAAAGCCAGACCCGTTATATGCACAGGACCCCTCTCCTTTCATCCCTTTTTGGGGACCTCGCTCTCATGTCCGGTCAGTAGCCTCCCTCTCTGTGGGACCATTCCAATTACCATAAAAGAAGACTTTAAGGAAGAGCATGCCATTTTCAACACCCCCCCCCTTGACTCACATTTGACCAACAATCTAGTCATTTTATTCTCCGCACACTTGACAGTCTCCAACACATGGTAAGCACATGTTATTTCCACTCCCTCACTTTGTCTCATTCTTCAGCCCACTGCGGTCTGGTCTGGCCTGAGTTTCCACCACTCCCTAGACCTTCCTTTACTCCATGCTTGCACCACTCAGAGCCTGTGAGCTCAGCTTCTAATTGCCGCACCTGCCCCTCTACACCCAAGCCTTGCTCTGGCCATGGGAGCTTACATTTTCTCTACGGCATATACCAAAAGTGCCAGGAATTCAATTGCACCTTTCTGACCCTGGAAAAGGATTAGCCAATATTTGGCAGGGTCTGATAAACAAATGATGCTCCTTGGGTGGGGTGATCTTCTGAAGACTGTTTTACATGACCTCCAAAGTTTCCACAGTTTTCATATCAGCTGCCAGCCCTTGTAGCTGTCATGGTAATGTCCTTTTTCTCTCTGCCTTCCCTTTCTGACTCTCCTAGTGTGTGTGTGTGTGTGTGTGTGTGTGTGTGTGTGTGTGTGTGTGTGTGTTTGAGACAGTCGTAACATGTATCTCAGGCTGGCTATAACTCACTCCATAGCTAGCCAACTATTCAAACTTGTAATCCTCCTGCCTCAGCCTCCAAAGTGCTGAGATTACAGACATGTACCATCATGTTTGGTCCTTCATCTCTTAAATAAGCCACTTTTATTTGCTTTGCAGTTTCTAGATTTTCTTCTGAAGGAATCCTAACTAATATGATGTCTGCTATACCGACTCTTCACCTCGTTCCCTGTGCCACACGGCCAGCCACATGGACAAGGACAATCACTCCTTTCCAGAAACCCTGCTCTCCTGGCACTCAGGACCGGCCTGGTGACCCTGCCTTGCGGGTTGATCCCACTCCACCCACCTTTCACCCGGGAGCATCCCAGGCTCGGGTCTCCACCTCTGATGCTCACTCTCCACCCTCTTTCAAATCGCTTTCATGTAACTCCCAAGTTTAGAACCAGCAGGGCCTCTCTTCTGAGTTCAACACTCTCTGTAGCCATCAAAGCGTGCATATTGTCTTACCCTGAATTTATTGTATGGTGATTTGTGACACACTAGGCATTGTGTGACCTCTTTAAGTGTGTTGTCTCAATCCTTGCCATAATCCAAATGGACGCTCTTAAAGGCAAAGAAAATGAGTTTCAAAGAGGCGAGGGGCTGTGGTCTTCATGACACTGGTCGGAATCCGCAACAAGGCATGCAGCAGGAGTTTCTGGTTCTGAAGGTTATGACCTTACCCACGAACCGCTTTACTTCCTGTACCCTTGCTTCCTTTGTGCCATGGACACGTCGATCTAGGATAACAGGCTGCCAGGAGAGGAAAAATGCCTGTTGCTGCTCACTGTGCAGTTGCCAAAGAACAGACAGCCTTCCTCGGTTTCATCCAGATATCTGCTTATGTTTATGGTGGAGAATTTTGGTTTATGACTGGGACTGGAAATGGTGCCAGCTTTCCTTCTTTCTTTCTGAAGTGTGTCTCCCGGTCCTGGACTCCTCCATATAAATACTGATGACATACAACTTCTCAACTCCCCTGATGTTAACAGACCTCTAGAGAGAACTCAAAGGGATCACCATGCCATTTCTCTTGGAGACTCCCTCAGAGGTGATTTTCCAATTGTTTAGAGCTTAAATTTTAACTACAGGAAACCTGTGACTATATCTCTGTTAAATATCTACCCATCCCCATTAAGCTATTTATTCTGCTGTTATCCAGAACAACTAAACCCAAGACAGTGTCTGTGCCAAAGACATGAATAAGAAATGAAACAAAAAAAAATGTGCAGGCATCCAGATGTTCTTTGGCAATGACAAACACCCAGACATTTGGAGACATCTGGATGACTGACTGACTTTTTCAGTTTTCATCTGGAAGATGAAGATTATGCAGACCCAGCATGATTACATGTTGGATGATGATAAACAAATCTCCGACAATGTCCACAGGATTGCAAACATCTGGGAGAAGGAAAACCTAAGAAGCCAGCCAACGGCCCAAATGTTTGGCATCATTTTAAACCAAACATTGGACAGCAGGAGATGGGCAAAGGATACAAGGAAATGAAGCAAGAGCTCTCTCAGGCAGACACTGCCCACATACGAATTAGTTTATATTCAACTCAAAGGGGAAAATGGGTTCACAGTGGTAAATGATTTGCTGTTTTCCATAGTCTAAGTCTCTCTCTTTCCCTTACACAGGGGTTTCCAAACCCACAGAAGTGAGAACTCCAGAATTGGGTAGAACTGTGGTCCACCTATCCGGCCTAGGAATTCAAAAGTATCATAAGGACACAATTCTTATTTTGGTGTGCTTTGTCAATCCACTGAATAGGTTTCTTTTTTAAAATTTCTCTCTCTGGGACTTCAGGATTTGCTAACAAAGAGGAGGTGATGCTTCCTTCAGTGAGAAGGGTAAGGACAAGAAAATGAAAGCTAAGACACCAGCCTGGGTGGACTAGAATAGGAGCAGACAAGTTGACACTTCACGGTCACTAAAGAACATTTGGGTGTGGCAGGAGGCAAGGATGTATGCTCCCCAGAAAGTAATTGTAATTGTATTATGTAATTAGTGAGGGAAAGAAACATCCTCTGCCTGGGTGAATAAAAAATACTGCTGACCTTCAGCTTGAGGATTTGTTCTCTGAGGGAGATGAGTACTTCAATTTTGTCCAGACTGGCGTGATAATGGTGGCTGTAACAAAACCAGCAGTAGAAACATTGTGCCTTTGTGGGGACCATAGCATCAAGCAGGGTCTACATGGCTCTCAGAACTGAGGACAGAGGGATTAAGGAGGCGGCTCTCTGTGAGAGAATGCATCTCAGAGGACAAGGTGATGGCACCTAAGAAAGAGCAACACCCCAAAGTTGTCCCTCTCACAAGTTCCACACACACTTCTCCACCTGCACACACGTGTCCCCACATGTTCACATACACCAGAACCGAGGCCACAGATGAGCAGGTGGCCTCTGTCTGCAGAGGAGCAGGAAGGCTGGCTGAAGCTCCTGTGTGTGCAGGAAAGCAAAGCTGAGGGCAGCCTGGGTACCACACATCCCGCTGCTTGGAAACTGAGCACATAATCTTTCTTTCTGAGCTTTGTTCCAGGAAGCCAGGGATTTTGAGCCAAAGAAACTTTGAGGCGTCTTGCTGGTTTTTTTGTTTTTTTTTTTTTTTTTTCATCTGGGCCATTGTTAAGGAAAACGTAATAAAATTTCCACCTCTGAGCTGTTGTACTGGTTGCATTTGCTTTCTGGCCATTTTCCTTGACATTATCTGGGAACAAATGCATTGCTAGAGCACTAGGCTACCAAAAAAGGGAAAAACGATGTTGGACTCCAATAGCATGCACACAAAAACATAGAACACAAGAGAGCCAGTCAGTAATTTCTCAGACAATCCAGTGCTAAGCTTCCACCTGCCAAACAGCCCTTCCGTCCACTGCGAATTTAAGAACCATTGTCCCAAACCAAACCATTGTCTTCAGAAAATGTCTGTCTCTTGATCAGCCACCAAAAGAGACGAGGGAAAAGACATCCATCCCAAAGGCCCGCTTGGACGGTGTGAACACTGAAGGTCTGTGGAAAGTCACCAGGGCCTTCCTTCCATTGTGCTAACAATATTTAAAACCAGATGCTGGCTCTCCCTGCCTCTTTGCTGGAAGAATTACTGTCAACATGCATTGTTTCTTAGGGAACCTCAAGGCAAACTCGTCCCCAATCCTATAATTAAAATAAGGAGGGAAAGAAAAGGAAAAAAGCTACATGCAATTTGGAGTTAATACTTTTGTGGCATAGACAATGTTAGGGACAAAGCTTAGAAATAATCAACATACTTGCAAGAAGAAAAAAAAGCCACTGTGTCATCCACATAAGGCCCACTGTCTACCTGTGTGACCTGGGACAAAGGGTTTCTACATGGTGACTATTTTGTCTCTTTTCTTTGCTTTTCGTTTCTTTTCTTTTCTTTTTCTTTCTCTGCCCTACCTGTCTCTTTCTGTGTGTATGCATATGTATATATGTGTGCATATACTGTGTGTGTGCGCGCGCACGTGCGTGCATGTGTGTGTGTGTGTGTGTGTGTGTGTGTGTGTGTGTGTATGTATGTGCATCTATTTTCATGAGTGTATGTCTAAGTGCCACAACATGTCTGTGGAGATGGCAGGACAGCCCGCATGCTGGTCCTTCCTTCCCACTTTGCCTCTCTTATTTGAGGTTCACTCTGTTTATGCCAGGCTTGCAGCTTGAGAATTTCGGAGAATCCTCCTGTCTCCATGTCCCGTCTTGTGTAGCCATTCTAGGACTGTAGACATACCTTCACCATGCCCATTTTTTAGCCTGGGTTCTAGGGAGTCTAACTGAGGGCCTTATGCTTGTACAGCAAGCATAAGCCACTGAACCATCTCTCAACACACACACACACACACACACACACACACACACACACAGAGAGAGAGAGAGAGAGAGAGAGAGAGAGAGAGAGAGAGAGAGTCTTTCTGCAGAATCCAAATCTCATGTTTTACCTGCTAAAGAGTAATGGATGCAACTTGTTTGTGACAAAGTCTCCCATGGAGGCGAAAGAGAGATTCACTGAATGCAGAATAAGGTGGCCAAGGATACAAACTAGAAGGACTATTAGAGAAGGGTCTTGTAGCAGATGGATTTATGGGAACTATACAAGCTCTTTAAGAACGTCACACATCCAAGAGCAGTGAGCCCAGGTGATGGTTATGTTTTTTCCTACTTGACCTGCTGTCCATACATATAGCCATGGACAATTTTGTCATGAGAGAAAGCTCAATTTGCAATGGGTGCATTGGATTTCCTGAGAATTTAAATCTGGGATTGACAGATTGGTTAGTTTACCATGATAGGCTCAAATGGACTGAGGGTCATGTGATGTACAAGCTCTTGAGAAACAATAGTCATAGAATAAGTCAAACAAGCCATTGGAAGAGAAGAGAAGGAAGGGAGAAAGAGGAGGATAAGGGGGAGGGGTGGTGGAGGAGGAAGAAGAAGAGGAAAAGGAGGAGAACAAGAGGGAGAGGAGTGGGGAGAAACCCTGGGAATGTTCCAATGCCTCAGTACAGACCATGCTTTGTGTTCATACCACCTCAGACTTCTTCAGATAGCTAGGTATATATAAAGGCACAATTAGATAAGGCCCAGATAAATCGTGTAGTGCTTGTGACTGAGATTTTACATCAGCCAATTGATAGTATGGGGGATATAATTTTTAATATTCAATATAAAATATTTATTATTTTCACAAAATGTATGGGATCCGCATTATGTGCCAAGGAACCCAGTGTACACACCACCAGCTAGACATACAGCGTGCAGAGACTGAATCTGACCAAAGACAAGGGCTCTGTTTCAGTTTTTATCTGTGGCATTAATGATCCAGAGATAGCCTATCTCTAGATACAGCAATCATGCCACACAGTGACCTAGCCGGCCGTGCATTGGTCTCCTTTCTGAGACACTACCTCAGCAAACAGATTTTTCTTTTTTCACCATTTTATGATCTTTTAATTTTGCTCAGAAGTTTTTCTTTCAGCTAGGATTTCCCAAAATACATTCAGGAAACTTCATCTTATGTGATAAACATCACACATGCACACCCACACATACATACGACGAAACCCTAGAAAAGTGACATATTCTATTTCCTTCTCTGAAATTAACAACATACATCACCAAGTTAAAGTCCCTGAAAGGTTCTGCAGGAAAAAAAATACTCAGCTAACTCAGAAAGAATGATCTAATGTTTTCCCAAGTTAAAAAAAAAAAACACATTCTTTCCTTTGTTTTGTTTATAAATGTAGCAGGCAATTAATATTTTTGTGCTTAAGATGTGGCCCTGGACATCCTTTTCTTTTTTTCTATCCACCATTTTTCTATTGCTCGTAACTTAAATTAAATAACACAACAACCTTTGTCTTGGAAACCAACTCAAAAACTGCACATCATAGTTAATGATTAATCTTTAAAAAAAGAAATGAATGGAAAAGTTTTTGTAAGAGTATTAATTTTAGACATCAAAGTTAATACTTTTTGGTGTCAGTCAGATATTTGTGTGAGTGTGTACACGTGTGCACATGTGAGTACAAACCAAATGTGTGTGTGTGTGTGTGTGTGTGTGTGTGTGGTTTGTGTAGCTTGCTGTAGGAGTACAGAGGTTACCTTCCTCTAGTAACTCTTGGATCCTGCAGGCCTTATGGTCCTCATAAGCAAAAGAGGTTGACGTCTTCCTATTCCCTCTTAACTCAGCTTGGGCCCTGTCAAGACCTATCAAGATCTTCCTTGTATAGTTCATGGCCATCATTATCTTAGAACCTGCAATAAGAAGGCAGTAGATTTTATGTGATTAGCTGTTGAGATAAATGTTAATTCGTTTTCAATTTCCATAAACTATCCCACTGACAGAAAGATTTGTTAAGTCAGTTAATGGCTATAGATGATTGTTACAAAATTGGAATGGGGGATACAGAGCTATGAGAATGAGGGTTGGCCAGGAGAGAGTGTGAAGAAGGAGCATATGGCATGTTGAAAAAACAATGGGTATGGAAAAGAATGAATGGCCACATGAATTTAGAGCTGAAAATCATTAGAGAAATCAGAATGTGGGGTTTGGGATTGGGAAAGTGTAGGGTATGTGATTTGGGGAACCAGACAGGCATTTTTAGAGTTAAGCCCTGAAGGGAAAAAAAAAAAAACATAATGGAAACCCAAATCCAAGAGTTGGAGCATGTATGATGAAGGAACTATCAACCTGAAACCCCAAATGAAGTCTGCTGTGGACCTGACTTTGTTTGAGTCCCACTCAGACTGTACCCCAGTCCTCTTATTTCCTCTTTAAGCAAGGGCAAATTGTCCCGAATAAACAAGAATAAAAGGAGAACAGATCCAGGGATGAGTGAGTGGGCTTTGTTTTTTTTTCCAAATACAAGAGAAACTGTCACGGACTTAGATGTGAGGAATTCTGCATCTCTACTCCACTCCAGACCTAATGGCATGGGCCAGTCTCAGTCTCACAGTGTGGAAAGAGGTAATTGACAAGGTTACCCATGCCGTTAAATCATACTGAAGACTGGAAGAACATGTCTTAGATGTCAGATCCCTGTGCTTATATGAGGCAGTACTAAGCCCAAGGTAGTTAATACCATTGCCACTGGTGAGGGTAAGCCAGCTTACCAAAGACAATGATCAACCTCCAAGTTCATTCATTTCCAGAGCCCCATGTAACGTTATTGGTGCTTCTAAAACTACCAAAGGCAGTCGAGGGTCCTGCCAGCAAAAATAAATTCTGTTACAGGCATATGACACCCAAACATCTTATGGAGGACAATATCCTTTTCATGCGTCTTGTCAACCATCTAACTGCCTGGAAGGGAGACACTGCCAGCTCCACTAAGAGTACCGTCCTTTCTTCTCAATGTAGAGATCAAGATGCACCCCTCAAATCCCTTTCCCCATCTGAGGTAGTAGAATAAATCCGAGTCGCCCAAGAATGATGCCACCATTAATGCTCTCTTGGTAACTCACCATTCTCCCTCCCCTCACAGGCAGATTAGACGCATCATCAAACAGGCTCAAACATTTGAACCAACATCATCTCTGCACATGGCAGACATTCTCTTAGTCCCAGCAACCCAGCTGCTCCCACAAAGTGCTAACCGATGTGGTTTAGCCAGTTTCCAAGGGAGTGACGGAATGTGAAGGAGTCAGGGTCAGGGAGAAGCATGGGTGCTCTGGCACTGAGCTATGCAGGGGAAACACCACATCTTTAGTCTTAAAGAGCCAGGTTAATATCTCTCCACCATGTCTAACCTCGGCCAGGCGTGTGCTGACACACAAAATGCCTGGCGATGTTTATAAAGTACACTACAAATTATGCCAGATACCTTATTTTCAAATCCTTCCAGGAAATATGAGCCAATATTGACCTACTGTTTCTCAAGAATACGTTCTTTCAAAGCCTGGAATCATCAAACATTTATCAGGATCCAGGGAGGAAAGCGCAGGGCCACAGGGAGAGAAAGGTTAATTAGAAAGAACGTTTCTACCTACAGAAACAAACATAAAGCAAAGAAAGGGGAAAGGAAGGGGGAAAATCACTAAATCACCGTGAAAATTAGCAGGTATTATTGGACATAGTGATTTTTCAAGGAGAAAATTATCATCCAAATTTATTGAGCACAGATTGAAGTGTCTGACTTTTTATAGTGAAATTTATAAATAAGAAATCAGGATAAAGCTTGCCATTAGAACACAGCTCATTTTTATAGGAACAAAATGATATCTGGAAACATTCCCATCTATATTTCTTTATTTTTAACACAAAGAATAAAAAGCACATGATGCAGTTAGAGGTGGATCGACAGTGACATTTCATTAATGGCTTGAATAAAGCAATTGCTTTCCTGCTCACAATACCCAAACAGGCAACCGCAACAGTAAGGCAGCTTCCCTTAGAATTCTGTTTCTGAAACATCCATTAAGGATAAATAGCCATACATAATTACATATATTTAATTTGTAGACATTTCTTAAAGAAACTTTATACCCTTTTCAAACTCATCCCCTCTGCTCTTTTGGTGAAGAGAGAAAACACCAAGAGTGGGTAGTGATAATCTCGTCAATTCTCTCCGGAGTGTGTATCACACACTACAATGAAACCTCATTAGACGATTCTGGCATCACATGGTACTCTAGACACAACATTTTAATGCAAAGCTTCATCTCAAATCCAAGCGGTCTGGTCTACATAGCACAATTGTGTGGGAAATTCTCACTGAATACCTCCATTATCCTGAATTTTCTAGGTGCTGTACACATTGGTGTCTTCGTGGAAATCAGCGAAGACCACCCAACTAAGAATAATTAAAGGCTATTTTGCTAGCAAAGGAATTTGGACACCATCGCATGCGTTTGGCAGAGACTCAAACGCAAGCAGAGGAGTGGGAGACCTTTGCAGCAGAAGAAAGGGGCGATGCTTAGTGGACCCTGAAGCTTATCTGAAGGCTGTTGGTGTAGGCATACAGCAGGCAGGCTGGCTAGAGGGAGGACATCTTACATGAGAGGATACACGTACACATTTGGAATGGTCGAATTGATCTTAGCTTGTAAACATAGGCCGAAAGTGGGAAAGCGGTGTATTAAGACCTGGACCTTTGGGGTAGCTTGTGTAGCTCCTGGGTTGGTTTATTGCATATTTGCTATTAACTTCCTTGATTTCTTATTGCAGGTAATTGCTTTGCTTACTGTACGGTTGGGAAGTTTGCTGCCTTTGGGGGGGGGGTCAAAGTTCTAGTGTTTACTTTTTTAAAAAAATTTGTGTAGCTGTACATATGTTTGTATCTCTCTCTCTCTCTCTCTCTCTCTCTCTCTCTCTCTCTCTCTCTCTCTCTCTCTCTCTTACATGCCAGAGGAAAATCTTGGAAAATTTCATCCTCAGGTGCTACACCCGGTGTTTGTATGAGTGTATGACTGTTATGTGTAAGTGTGGGTGTGTGCACGTGTGCATGCATGTGACCATGAATGTGAACATTTGGATGAGTGCATGTGGAGGCACAAGGTCAGCTTAGAGTATCTTCTTTGACCACTCTTAGCTTTATTTTTCGAGACAGAGTCTCTCACTCAGTCTGAAGATCGTTAATTCACCCAAGGCACTTAGCTTCAGTCCCTTCAACGCTAGAGTTACATGACCATACTTCCACACTTGGCTATTTCCATGGTTTCTAGGAATCTGAACCCACGTCTTTGTACAGCAGACACTTTATCAACCGAGCCATCTCTTTAGCCCACTGTTTTCTGAAATAGCTCCTCTTAGTGAGACCTGGGAAATACCCACTGAAGAGGTGACATACCAGTTAACTCCAGGTATCTGCTGGTCTCCGCCTTCCCATCACTTGAGATCACACACACACAGGCCACCATGCCCAGCCTTTTCACAAGAATTCTAGAGAGTAAACTCGGGTCCTCATGCTCTTTTTTTTTCCAGAGCTGAGGATCGAACCCAGGGCCTTGTGCTTGCTAGGCAAGTGCTCTACCACTGAGCTACATCCCCACCCCCGGGCCCTCATGCTTGCATAGCAGTCAAACACTCTACTGACTGAGCTGTCTCTCAAACACAAGCATCCCATCCTTACACATAATCTGATCAGCTCCCATTTGAATACTCAGTCTCTGGTAATTATACACCTGCTTTATCACAGATAACCTGAACATTTTTAAAAAAGTCAGTTGTATCAGACTTCACGTCCTTTTAGTCTTATTTTCTGTTTCTCCCAATAATTTAGTTAACCGATCATTTATATCTTGGCTTTCCTTTGGTGAAATCATATTAACTAAAGCAGTTCCTCCCATTCATGCATTTATTGATTCATTTGACAGACATTTACTAAAAAAAATTTTCATGGCATTATAAAATTCGTGCTAATATTCTAAAGGTCAAAGGAAATAATCAATATGCAGAGAAATATAGAAGGAAAAACTAACCAAAAAAAAAAATCCTTAAGTGGTGAAAAGGACAATGCTGAGTTCTAAAAGGGAGACCTTTCTTCTGATGTCTGGATTCTAAGGAAGCAGCTTTTCAGAGATCAGAAGGAAGAACATTTCAGGCAAAGGAAACAGCTGAAGCAAACACCCGGGAAGGGAAGAAACTGGTGTGTTCAAGGACACCCATGGCAGTGCTGTTCAAGGACACCCATGGCAGTGCTGTTCAAGGACACCCATGGCAGTGCTGTTCAAGGACACCCATGTGGCTGTGCTGTTCAAGGACACCCATGTGGCTGTGCTGTTCAAGGACACCCATGGCAGTGCTGTTCAAGGACACCCATGTGGCTGTGCTGTTCAAGGACACCCATGGCAGTGCTGTTCAAGGACACCCATGGCAGTGCTGTTCAAGGACACCCATGCGCCTGTGCTGTAGTGAGCTGGGAGAGCTCAAGGGAGAGGTAGATGAGAGTGAGAACGTGTGAGTCTGCTCACCAAGATTAAATTATGATAGAGAGGCATCAGAGGATATGTAAACAGTAGAGGTTTGGCATTTCCTTCATAGTATATGAGAATCACTCAGAGGAAGACTGAAGAATCAATGCACTGGCAATTATGGGGAAATCTGGTAGATACTGTTGGCATGGATTTAGGAAATAATATTTTTTTCAAAACTGCTTCTGAGATTAATCTAGGTTAAATATAGAAGCTGACTTCCTGTACATAAGCATGTTAATGTGACACTTAGTATATTCCTTTTGCCTAAGCAAGACCTACCATCAATGATGGCCTCGAATTTAAAAGAACAAAATGTCAAAATTTAACTTTTTACATGGAAATAGGTCTGAAGGCTCAATAAATTAGAATATTGGAATGGATCCTTTGCATATGCTACTCATAGGCATCCTGTTCTATCACTCTGTGATTGTTAATACTATCAACTTGACTGGGTCTAGAATCACCCAGGACACACCTCCAGGCACACCTATGAACAATTGTCTAGATCACATTAGTCTCTGAACATGTCTGTGAGGGATTATGTTGCTTAATTAATTGATGTGATGGCCCCACCTTAACTGTGGACATGGACATTCCAAGGACTGGGGTCTACAACTGAATACAAGTCAGAAAGTGAGCTGAACATTAGCGTACACCTCTCTCTGCTTCTTCACTGATGGGGCAACATGACCATCTCGCTCAAGCTCCTGCCGCCAGGCCTTGCTTGTTATGATAGACAGTACCTTTGAACTGTGAACCAAAATAAATCCTATTTTCCTTACTTTGTTCTTGTCGTGGTATCTTATCACAGCAACAGGAAAAGTAATTAATACATATCTCCTCAAAGAGAGTGTCTGAAGGATATTTATTTCCCCCAAGAAATTAAGGAATATATTGATAAGGGAACCTAGCTTTTCTGGAGGCTCCTCTTGTTGTGTCCCATGTAGGCTACAGGCACAAGTGGGGCTGTGCTATAATATATTAGAGTTCTCTGATTTCAATGGCACTAATTAGATCCTGTACTGGTAAAACCAGGTGGCAACACAGAGATTAGAGAGGCAATTACTATCACAGGGCACACTGACGGAATGATAATCAGACTATTTTAATGTGTGATGAAGACTAATTAGTCACAGGATATGAAGACATTAATATAGATTGACATCTACTGAAAGTCTTGGCTTATGTAAGAGAAAATATTTTAGATCTGATGTGCAAAAACCTAGGCATTATGCAAGTTCCCATAATTAAGCCTATTCTTAGGCTCAGAGCCTCTCGATGGAGGAGAAGGCTAGATCATTTGGGGATTTGGACCCTTCAGTATAGCTACAAAGATGCATCATGTAACTGATGTACCATGAAGCTTATACTGCACTGTTACCACAGAGGTCTGAAGCAATTGGCCAGTTGTGATTGTTAAAATAAGAAATAATCATAAAGTATAATCATTTTATACATATCATATAAAGATAATAGTTTTGAGCTAATCTGTAGAGATGCAAAATGTCACATGGTCTATTTGTCAAGTGGAGACATGTGGAGATGAGATGATATGTGGACTCCTGGTCCAAGGTTACCAAAGGATTGTGGAGATTAGACAATAAGTAAAATTTTGGCCCAAGACCATCTTAAAATGGGCCCATGAAAACTCATTTTGGGGTCAGTCCACTGGTCCTTAGCACAGAAATATTTAGTAAAAGACAGACTTTTTATCCTCCATGCTCCCCAATGAAGAAGGATATTGTGTTAGGACCTATCTTCATGTCAGTAAAAATACCAAGGTGAAATCAACACTATGACCTCAGGAAAACCAGATGGAATATGACCTCCAACAACAAAGAACTGAGTCAGAGGTAGAAATTTCTTCTAAATCCTTAAGAAAAATTGCCCACTCACAAGAGGAGTTACCAAAAATGGCAATAGAAATTTTGTATTATTATAACCATGGCTGCCACTCTAGATGATGTATAATTGCCAGAACAGATCAAGACTATCCTTGACATCAGATACAAAGCTATCAATATGTATAATGTTTTATTTTCCTTTTCACTCAGTAGGGAAGAATCATTAGCAATTTATAGTCACATGACCATATCAACAACACACTTGTACAGTATTTCCCCAGAGCAGTAACTACTCTCTCTTTCTATCATAATTGCCTATGTATTTCATAGAACATCACACTGATAATTAATAAAAAGCAATTTGGAACTGGCCATCAAGGAGCAATAGACCTGCTGGATATAACAAAACACATGCATGTAGAGTATAGGAGGAAACCTGGTCTTGTTGTATTAAAGAAGCATCTCAGCATCCCAGTGGTGATCCAAAGAATGATGGGATGCCTCATAAAAGGTGACAATAATTTTTTTTATAATTGTAGCACCCATAATGAAGTCAAAGTACAATAAAGACCAAAATATTTGACATGCTATTCTGACTCAGTTACCAAGTTTTGACTATTTTAGCTAAATCCTAGAACAAGAAACGTCTCTGTGGTAGATGACAGCCAACTGAAATCTGTTTTGCTTATTTTTTTAATAACATACAAGACCTGTTTGCACACTATACACAACCACAGTATGGAATACCTAGAAGTCCAAATAGGAAAACATGAGATAACTTTCCTATGGTTAGTAAGATTTCAAACACTTGAATAAAACTGTGCTCCTCTCTGCCAACACCTACTCTACATTTGAAAGTAGCATATGAACAAACTAAAGCAACTCAACATCACTAAGCCAAAATTACAGAAAAATCCAAAAGGGAATTCTAACACAGAGGAGAAGGAAAGACACGGCAGGGGAGCTCAGAAAGAATTAATATTATGATAGGGACAGATGAATTAGGAAAGAATCAAACATGTAAAATGCATAAACCCATAAACCCATAAAACAAATGAGGAGGGAAGCAAAGAACAGTGTTTGAACTAATCAAGAAAACAGCCAGCAAAGTTATAAGAACTGGCAAATATATCTTTATAGTAACCCTAAATAGTAATGATCTCAACTGTTAAAAACATTAGACTGGTTCCAACCATTTGTTGCCTGCAAGAAACACAGTTCACTGGCAAAGACAAACACAGAGATTTAAAGTCAAAGCCTGGGAAATATTATACTAAGCAAATGGATAAGGAAACAAGCAGGTGCAGCCATCCATATATTTAACAAAGTAGACTTAACTATAGAATTAGTTAGAAAAAGTTTGCTACTTATTAGTAAAGGGAACAATCCTTTAAGAAGATATTATGATATATATTATAATAATATCAAATTATAATTTGTGGAGAGGAGCAAAAGAATAAAAGTAATTTCCTATATCTTATCAAATCAGAAGTCAACATTAAGAGAAGCTACAGAACCAAGCAAACATGTTTGAAGATTGAGTAAAGGACTCTTAAATGATAGTGGGTCATTAAAGAGAGGAGTGACAAAAATTTGCTAGAGTGAAAGCAAATCAAAGTATAACTTGCCTTAAGCTTTGGTATCCAAAAAACAGTTGTTAGAGGGAAGTTCATAACTATGAGGGCCCACATTAAACATTCAGAGAGATCTCAAAACTGAATTTATATGTTTCAAGGTCTTGGAAAAACAATAACCAGCCAAACGGAAAGGCAACAGATAGAAATAATGAAGACTAGGACAAAGATTTATGAAATGGAGACTAAAAGAATAATACAAAGAATCAGTGAGACACATAGGCACATAATTGAAAAAAATAAAAAGCAATTCATCAAATTTATCAAAATTAACCAAGAGAAAGAGAGAAGAGTAAATTAATAAATTAGAGGCAAAAGGAGGACATTACAGCAAATACTGGTGGAATACAAAGAACCATCATTGAATATTTTTTTTGGTTTTTCGAGACAGGGTTTCTCTGTGAAGTTTTGGAGCCTGTCCTGGAACTTGCTCTGTAGACCAGGCTGGCCTTAAACTCACAGAGATCCACCTGCCTCTGACTTCTGTGTGTTGGGATTAAAGGCCTGCATCACCACCTCCCAGATCAGTGAACATATTTTAAAATATTTTCTTTTGTTCTTTGAAAGTCTCATACATTTATGTAAAGTATATTGATTATATCCATCTAAAATCACCTCACCTCAACTCCCCATAGTGCCTCCTATCTTGTCTCCCTCCCAGATTTATGTACTGTTTTTATTTTTGTTATTAATGACCCCTTGAGTCTAATTACTGCTGACCATATGCACATACATGTGTAGACACGTGTGTAGACATCTATTGAGACATGAATTACATGCCTGCAGCCCTGTCTCCAAAGAAGAGTGAAGTGACACTCCCTTCTTGTTAAGGAATATTTTTAAAACTTATTTTATGGTAATTTAAAAAACATGGAAGCAATACATGACTTCTAAACATGCATGGCTACATTAAAATTAAACCATGAGACCATAAACAATGTAAACAGATCTTCAGTGAGGAATGAGAATGAAAAAGTAATTATCTCTCAACATAAAAATTTAAAAAGCCCAAGGACAAGATGGGTTTACTGCTGAATCTTGCTAGGCCCTTAGAGAACTGACACAAATATACCTCAAATCAGTCCATAAAATAGAAATAAAAGGGATGCGACCAAATTCATTTTATGAAGCCAGTATTACTCTGATCCCCAACCTTGAAGATTATCCAATATAAAAAAGAAAGGATACACCAATTTCACAATGAAATTGCACAAAAGCTCCTCAATAAAATATTAGCAAACAAATCAAACAATATAAAGTAGAGCATATATCATGACCAACTCGGCTTCATTCGAGTGATGTAAAAATACATACAAATCAGTAAATTTAATATAGTGCACAGACTCAAGGAAATAAATCACATGATCTTCTCAATAGATGCATAAAAGCCTGTGGTAAAATTCAGAATCCCTTCATAATAAATGCTCTGAAAAAACTAAGGGTAGAAAGAATATACCTGACCATAATAGAGTCTCTATATAGCAAGCCTTTATACTTGCTATACGGAACACATTTCCTCTAAAAATCAGAATAAGGAAGAAAATTCTAATCTCTGCCTTGGTTGATACAGTACTTGGAAACTTAGAGCAATAAGGCAAGAAAAAGAATAAAAGAGATATACATAGAAAAGGAAGAAATCAAATTACCCCTGTTTCAGATGGTATGATCTTATGCATCAAAGACTCTAAAGATTTTTTTCCCAGAAAACTCTCAGATCTTATCAATGCCTTCAACAAAGTCAAAGGATACAAAATCAACATACAAAAAAACCCAGTAGCTTTTCTATATATCAATAAGGAGCATGGTGATTAAAAGAAAACTTGGAAAACAACCCTATTAACAATAGTCTCATAAAATACAACACTTAACCAAGGAACTGGAAGTCTCGTACCATGGAAACTAAAATACCAAAGCAAAAAAAATGAAGAGGACACTAGAAAACAGAAAGACCTCCTGTGTTAATGGATCAGCAGAATACATTGTGAATATGGTTATATTACTGAAGGTAGTCAATGTAGTTTTGATTTGCATTTCCCTGATGGCTAAGGATATTGAACATTTCTTTAAGTGTTTATCAGCTGCTTGAGTTTGCTCTTTTGAGAATTTTCTGGATCTGTATCCTGTTTTAAATTGGGTTATTTGTTTTCTTGATACCTAGTTTTTTGAGTTATTTATATATTTTGGATATTAGCCCTCTATCAGATGTGGGATTAGTAAAATCTTTTCCAATTCTTTAGGGTGCAGCTTTGTGTGAATGAAGGTGTCCTTTGCCATTCAGAATTTTTTCAGTTTTATGAAGTCCCATTTATTAATTGTTGATCTTAGTGCCTATGCTAATGGTGTTCTTTTCAGAAAATTTTTTCCTGTGCCAGTGAGTTCCTTTATTCCCTACTTTCTCTTCTTTCAGGGGTATCTTTTTATGTTGAAGTCTTTGATTCATTTTGAGTTGGGTCTTGTGCAGGACGATGAGTATGAATCTATTTGAATTCTTCTACATGCAGCCATCCAGTTTGACCAGCACCATTTGTTGAAGATGCTGTCTTTTTTCCAGTATGAACTTTTGGATTCTTTATAAAAAATTGAATATTCACAGGTATGTGGATTTATGTCTGGATCTTCAATTCTATTCCATTGATTAACATCTCCATTTTGTGCCAATACAGCTGTTTTTTATTATTGTAGCTATGTAGTGCAATTTGAGGTCGAGGATGGTGATACCTCCAGCAGGTTTTTGGTTTTGTTTTGCTTTGTTGTCATTCAGGATTGTTTTAGGAATCCTGGGTTTTATGTATTTCCGTTGTCCTTTCAAGATCTATGAAGAATTTTGTGTAGGATTTTTTATGGGGATTGCATTGAATCTATAGATTACTTTTGGTAGGATGGCCATTTTTAATCACATTGATACTACCAATCCATGAGAATGGGAGATGTTTCTGTCTTCTGGTATCTTCTTCAATTTCTTTCTTCAATGTCTTAAAGATTTTTTTTCATACAAATCTTTCACTTGTTTTATCAGAGCAAGATATTTTATATTGCTTGAGACTATTGTGAAAAGTGTGATTTTCCTGAGTTCTTTCTCAGTCCATTTGTCATTTGAATATAGGAAGACTACTGATTTTTGCAAGTTAATTTTGTATCAAGTTACTTTTCTGAAAGTGTTTATGAGCTATAGGAGTTTCCTGGTGGAATTTATTTGGGTCACATGTATACTATAGTATTATCTGCAATTAAATACATTTTGATTTCTTCCTTTCCAGTTTGTATATCCTTGATCTCCTCAGTTGTCTTATTGCTCAAGCTAAGACTTCAAATACAATATTGAATAAGTATGGTGAGAGTGGACAACCTTGTCTTATTCCTGATTTGATTGTAATTGCTTTGAGTTTCTCTCTGTTTAAGTTGATGTTGGCTATGGGTTTTATGTCAACTGCTTTTATTATGTTGACATATGTCTTTTATATCTCTAATCTCCCAAGATTTTTATCATGAGGTGTGTTGGATTTTGTTAAAGGTGATCATGTAGTTTTTGTATTTCAGTTTGTTTATAGGGTAGATTACATTTATTGATTTACATAGGTTGAACCATCCCTGCATCTATGGGATGAAACCCACTTAACCATGGTGGATCATCTTTTTGATATATTCTTGGATTCAGTTTGCAAGCACTTTATTAAGATTTTCTGCATCTGTGTTCATAATGGAAACCATCCCTTACAAGCATGTTTGTTTTCTAATGAGAGACAGAAAGGGGATGGGGTCTGGATGGGAGGGGAGGTGGGGAGCAATTGGGAAGAGTAAAGGGAAGGGAAACATAATCCAGATACATTATGTGAGGGGGAAAAGAAGCTCTTTTCAGTAACAGGGAAAAAATAAAGCCAGTAAGACAAAACAAACAAAAACCTAAAGAAAACAAGTACAAATGCTTGTGAGGATGCAAGGAGAAAGAAAGCCTATATACTGCTGATGGGAATTTAAACCAGTATATTCTCCATTCAAATCAGCCTGGAGGCTCCTTAGAGACTGAAAGTGGAGCTATCACGGTATCTAGCTATATTCGTCCTGGTAAGGTACTTGAAGCAACCTACATCAGCCTACTATAAAGATACCTACAGCCTATCCACGTTCATCCCAACACTGTTAACAATTGCCTAGTTATTCAATCAGTCTAGATGTTCATTGGTCAACGAATAGATGAAGGAGATCATTATATAAAATCATTACAAGTAATTAACAGGTAATATAAATAGATGATGGATGGATGGATGGGTAGATAGATAGATAGATAGATAATGAGATTTTATTTATTCAGAAAGAAGAACAAAATTATATCATCTGCAGGTAAATAGAGGGAGCTGGAAAGCCTTATAGTAAGAACATGAGTCAGATCCATACAACTATTACATGTCTCCTATCATATGTGACTTGGGAAGATTAGGGGGACCAGAAGAAGGTTAGGACAAAAGAGAGCAATGTGAGTGAATGTGGTCAAAGGACATGATGTGCATGAATAAAATTATCCCACAGAATCCATCACTTTGTACAACGAATGTGCCCCAGTAACTCTTTAAACAAGAGCGGTTTAAAACTTGGTTCTGGAAAAGCATGGGGATCTTACAGATCATCAAATGATGATGTGACCAGATGCTCCTATAATGAACTAGGAGTTACCTCAGAATCACAGAAGTGAAAAAGGAAACAACATATAATGAACTCAAGCTGCTGAAAAGAGCACAGAAAAATTATACAAAGAGCCCAGGCTACTATGGAACCTGCCCATTCTGTTCCATTGAAGATGTCAATCAGCCTTTCCCTCAACCATGCCAGTGCTTGATCAGTAGTCCCAGGTACAAATTGGCCATAGAAGCATGGTCTTTCCCCATTGAAATCGGGCTAGCACTGTAGCTCTGTGACCAACCTGCCAACAGCAGAGGCCCAGGCAGAGCCTTTTATGTGCAAGCATTCCCCAGAGGAACCTGTGTGCTTTAGGCTGCTTGAGTCACCCTATACACATCACCCTCACACAGATTTGCTTTTTGTTCCTGAGATGGTTCGGTCAATGTCATGTTTGCCATTTTTAAAAGGCCCTGTCCTCCATGGCAGCACCTTAGCAGCACATGGACCATATAAAAGAACAGTACAGGAGGCTGGAGAAACAGCCCATGGGTTAAAAGCACTTGCTGATCTGTCAGAGGACCCAGGTTCAATTTCCAGCACCTAGTCAGGGGCTCAAAACCATCTGTAACTATAGTTCCAAGGGACCTAATGTCCTCTGTTAGCCTTTGTGGGCACCCACCATGCTGACATACGTGTAGACAAAACACCCATACACATATAAACCAATCAATAAATAATAAATATTTACAAAAATCAAACCTTAAAAAGCACATTTTAAAACCAAAGAATTCAGTGGTTTTATTACATGCCTCTACTTGCAGGAGTACCTGGCTTGACAATGTGTGTAGTCTACTGTACTGAAGGTTCAGCTATATCCAAATTGGGAGCCAAGAGCCTGCATTGTGTTTCAAGATGTGATATACACCTCAAACAAATTTCACCACCGCCCCATGATCAGGAAGTATGCGTTCAGGAGTCAAGAACAGGGAGTGGGAGATGCTGCTCTTGCTCTGACATCTAATATTCTACAGGGGGTTTGGATGCTCTAGGGCCCAGTGAAGGAGAATGGCTCCTATACAATAAGATCATCCTCCATATGGATTGTAAGCTAGGCCAACCTCGGCTCATGTTCAATTGCTCCTACTTGTAGTTTTACTAAGTGGATGATGCGTCTCAAGCAACAGAGTGATTTGGTTACTGCCATTGACAAAAATAATATGAAAGACAATGGTTAGAACACAGAAGATCCACCAGACTGCTTTTTGGCATTCCTTTCTGTGCAATCCAAAGGATACCTATGGCAGTGACTTGACCACAGAACTTGTATTCTGCAGAATTCGGGTTTAATTATCTTTGCAAAGTAAAGAATCCCATTAAGCTGAGATATTGACAAAAGATAAGTGAAATTGAGATGTATGGTGGAAGAAGGCCACTATGAACAACAGCCCAAGCCTTGTGGTGCTCAAAGGCAGAGATCATGACAGGTTTTATTTATTTTTTGGTATGTGTATATGTGTATGCATGTTTGTGTGTGTGTGTGTGTGTGTGTGTGTGTGTGTGTGTGTGTTTGTATGTAAGTGTATATGTGTAAGTGACTGTGTAAATTGTGTACATGGGTATGGAGACAAGAGCCTGACATGAGTGTGTTCCTCATTCACTCTCCACCTTTTTTTCTGAGCCAGAGACTCTTATTAGACCTGAAGGGTACTGGCTCACCAACGAATCCCAGGGATCCTCCTTTCTCTACCTCCCCAGTGTTGGGATCACAAACACATGTCATCATTCTTGGCTTAAACACACACACACACACACACACACCACACACCACACACCACACACCACACACCACATCACACACACACACACACACACACACAGCTTTTAGAGATTAAGAGAGCTTTCGGGGCAAGTACTTTACCAATCAAGCCACCTCTCTAGCCCTAGGTTTTATTTTTCATGCTACTTGTAACAGTTTTTCTTCTCCTCATTTTCTCTTCCAAATTGAGATGAAGGACTTGGTAGTATCTAATGGTTTAAGTTTAAAAGGGAGTGTGACTAATTTGGTGTCTCCCTGTGATCATCAAATTGCCAATGGGATTTTCTGAGTGCTCTCTTTGGAATGTGGAGGGACAGAGGGAATGACCCTACTGATTGTCCTCTGCTCACTTATCCAGATCTGGCATCCACTTCTCTTCCCCATGCTATCTCCCACAGCAATATAATGTTTATGGACATATCCAGTGGGGTTTTTATGTCTTTCACTTCCTCACAGTGAGCATACAGAATGGGCCGTGATATTGTTGCTCACTAGCAATGTTTATCTATTTGATCTCCCTGATTCCTAAAAGGTTGGGGTTTTCTGAGTGGTGAGAGAGAAAAAGGTAAATGGAGCATCTTGCATTAGTCATAACAAACACCTTTCATCACACTTGAATTTACAGTATCTGGAAACCAACTAGATCACCAAGGGCTAATAACTTCTTCAATCATATCTGTTTAATAAATTATCTGTAAAAATGAAAAACTGATGGGTTCACAAGGTTGAGATTCACATAGAGGAGCTGTGAGGATGGTTTGTCCAGAGGGAGCATGGAACCTTTGCAGGTCTTACACATCTGCTACCATATGCATCTCTTCCATTTGGCTATGAATGAGTTATAGGCCTTTACATAAATATATAACTTAGTAATAAACTGCTTACAAGTTCTGGAAGCTATGCCAGCAAATGACTGTATCCCAGAAGGCTGAGGAAACCTCCAGTACAAAGCTGTCAGTCAGAAGAATGAGCAACAACCTGGACTTGTGTTTGGCAGCTGAAGAGAGACCAGCTTCAGGAGAGTGTGTGACCTTAGTTTTCTACAAGTAAATAGTGTTATAACTAAGTAAAATTGCAGGGCACACAGCTGATATACACCAGGAAATGGAGAGATAATTGGGTTGAGAAAAGCCTTCAACATCTGGAACCAGATGAGAAGTATGATAGAACAGAGAATGCAGAAGAAAATAACTGGGAAGGGCGAAGAGTCAGGATGCATATGCCTTGAGCTTCTCCCCTGTCAAGTGGGCTCAGACTGGTGGTATCCCTTCAGATGAGGGTGCCTGGTGTGCTTGTCATTTTCAGTCACTGCAAATCCTCTGCCCTCATTCCTTCGGTTCTAAGGGAGTAACTACTTTAGTCTCCAGCTTCCTACACCACTAAACACCTGCCCACATTCTGACAATAAAATCTTGCCAAAGCATCCTAATCTAAATGTGCTATGTATTTTTATAGAGACCTCACCCAACACATTTGATAAGGAAGATGAGAGATAAGATATTGAACAGCCCACAACTGAGATGGAAGATCTCTCGATGGAAGGAATGAGAGTAACTATTTTGATCTAAAGTTATCATGTTGTAATTTGAATATATGTCTACAAAGCCTGATAGTCTTCCCTTCAAGAGGTGCAGCTCAATTCTAATTTGAGTGTAGACAAGACTTAGAGACTCTTCTAATAAATAAGGAAAGAAGAAGTGAAAGGAAGCAGTTTCTGAGACAGTCTGAAAAGGCACTTGCTATCTTGGGTCACTTGGTCCAGGGAAAGCCAGCTACTGTGTTGTGAAGACCCTGGAGAAGTCATGAAGAAAGATAGGGAAGGAGGCTAGCCACCAGCCACCAGCCACCAGCCACCAGCCACCAGCCACGTTAGTCATCTAGGAATAGGATTCCTCAGCCTCAGTGGACAGTAAAGATGACTGTTGCTCCCTCAGGGAACCTGACCAAGCCAGAAGTAGCCCTCTAAGCCACTCCAAACTGCTACATCACAGAAACTGTGTGATAATGAGTGTGGATTTGGTTTAAACCAATAAACTTACAGTTTCTTTGTTATATAACAATAGATATCGTCAGGTATACCTGGATACAGCAAAGATAATCATTAGTAATAACTATGCTTATTATACATTAATTTTGGTGATACATGTTTCATTTAATCTTCACTTGCACCCCATGAAGCAAGTGCTATTATTAGCCTCACATTATAGATTAGGATCCCAGGGCACAGGAACTTAAATATCCTGCCAAGAGACACATAGCCTGCACTGTATTACAAGGATGATAAGATGCACATTTTCTTGCAGTTAATACCTCTGAATCATAATACATCTTACAATCAAAGATGTCTCACAATGGCTGGCAGTCATGCAGCAATTTGACATAATTGTAATTGTGTACACACGTGTAGCCTTGGTTGTGGCTGAGCCTATTGTCACTGCTTCAATCGTGTTGGAAGCATTGAGTTTAATTAATGCTTAAAATATTTTCAAAAGACTATACTATGACTTGGCATTAAAATTGAGAGTTGGTGTGTATGTGAAAAGAAAAATGAGCAACAGATCACAAGTTTTATGAGCAGGAAGTAAAATACCTACCACTGGAAGAATAGTAGCTAATTCCACATTTTCTTCCAAAACAACAGATGAGTTCCTTAGGGGTTCCAAGAAAAGGTGAATTCCACAAATAGCCACAGCCATTGTTCAGACTGACTATCATGTGCCATGAAAGGGAGGTAATGTACACAGTTCCTAAGAAAGAGGCAGAAAAGAATTTAAAAGGAGGCGATTTTAAAGTGACTGTATCTGTTTCATGGACAGCCATCATTAAGGAGCTGCTACCAAGATGAGCTGGTAGTCTTGTTTTCCTCCATAGTGTTTCACACAGCAAACATTCACCTTATGACTGGGTATTTAGAGATGATGCTGTAGAGTTGTGGTGGCTACATATGACCACAAAGCATCTGCCACATGACCTGAATTGATGAGAACATGGACAAGATTCCTACTCAAATTTGTACAACGACTAAAATGCCTGTGTTTCAGAATCACTTCTGTCTCTAAGAAAGTTTGGGAGGCCAGTTGCGTAATAATGTGAATATGCTTTACAATGCCAAACAATACCTTCAAAATGGTTGAGATGGTAAATTTTGTCCATATTTTCCATTGTTAAAATAGAAATAAACGTGTCTGAGACCCTTCAAAAGCTCAATTCCACACTGTGTAGATGAAACTCAGATTCTCTTCTAAAGTGTAGGCAAAAAAGAGGAAGTGACAGTATGCAGTTTCTCCCTCTCACCTTCTCCAGTCCTCTCTCAGGAAAACAGATCTTTATTTAGACTGCTGAAGACTCCAAAGAATAGACGAATCCACTCCTAAGAGGGTGACATATGCAATAGTATATGGGACACTCCTCTGTGGTCGAGGCCTGAATAGAAATAATAATGATGATGATGTTGTCAAAGTTGGCAGATAAGAGAGTAACAGGACTGCAGAATATCAGCAGCTCTGGTGGACATGTACAGGCAATGAGCCACTGTAAGAAGAGCAAGATGAAGAAAAGAGATGGGGAGGGAGGAAGCCTCAATTTTCATTTCTCCTCATGCTCACCCTCTCTGATGAGGCCCTGACTCCAGTTGGCACTGTGTCCTATCAACAGTCCACGTAGCCCACAGCAGCCCCTTCTCTCCTCAGATTCTCTATCTTTTTCTACCCTTAGGAGGAAAAGGCTGGGGGAAGAAGAGCAGGCATGCTGAGCTGCTGGGTCCAGATTCTCAGTACAGGCAGGGAAGGACAGTGGGGGACCTGAGAATTCCAAATCATACTGTCAGAGTGAACTTACATTTGTTGCTAACGACATTGATGTTATTAGGCTAGACAGAGGAATGTCGATGTGAATCATTTTCAGTGTTATTCCATATTCATAATGGACTAAATATAGTAAGGAGAATGGGACTGGCGGGCACAGCCCCCAATGGTCATAGTGGATGATTCCCATGATGAAATTAAATGCTAGCCTAGCTCTTGTGTTCCCAGAGGGGCACAGAAAGCAATATCCCTAGCCTCTAACCCAAAGATGAAACCAACACATAGTTGTTCGATTTTTATCCATCTTTCCCAGTAGCCAAATTCAAATACCATGTCAAAAGGCCAGGCACTTGGCTCTGGTGTGTGGAGATTTAGAGTATAGAGGTCCAGCCAGGGGGAGCTAATCCTAGCACACTCCTTCCTACGGCAGTCTGTGCCTCTATTCCACATCAAAGCCTGGGGACATGATTTTCTTTAAATGAGAAAGTTGGTGTTTTCATTATGTAAAACAAAATAAGAGATAGTTTCTGCTAAATAAAATAAATAAGCCTTTTTTTCCCCCTAAGATACCACCAGTGGTGGAGTGTGGTGGGGGAAGGAAATGGGTCATTGATCCATTTGTAAAATTCAAAACTGGGAACTCAGTTGATTATGCCTCAGCAGCTTGAAATCCTAGATCATAAATGTGATAGAATAAATCTAATTGACTGTTGACTCTTTGTGTATCTGCCATTGAGCATTTAGTTATAAATAAAGACAAAATAAAATGTTTTACTTTTAATTTGTGAAACTTTTGATAGAAAATAATACATAATCATACTAAGCAAATGAAAAAAAGACAAATTATATGCAACCCACTGGCTCAGGATAACCACTGTAGCAATTAAGTCTTTCAGCCATGTTCTGATTGGCATATACATGTAGGTGATCCTGCCTTAAGGCAATAGAGTTTAAGATTCTTCTGTATAAATAATGATTCATGCATGTATCATTTCAATATTCACCTGAAAGTCATCTAAAGTATTTGCTCAGCACTTAAAAACTCATTATTAAAATCTGTGGGAGTAGAAGTGGTATCACGCCTCTTGGTTTTGGAAATAATTTGGCAATGGGGAAATGAATGATATTCAAGATATATGTTCTTATTTATTCTCTAGAAGCACCATATTTCCCAGAGTGCCTGACTGCATGATTTTTGGACACAGCTACTAATATTACATGAGATCTGGGAAGTGGAAGTGAAATGTTACTCTCCAATGCTTTTAACAAACCAGCACATCGACAAACAGGAGACGTACATACCTCACATGTTCTAGCTTGTCCTCACGCCCTCCTCCTTGCCCAGTTCTTCTTCCTATCTTCCAATCAATTACAGATCAGTCTACTTCCAGCAGACACTCACAGGTGTGGATACATGGGTACAGTAGCTTTCCAATCCCCTCTGTACATTTTCCTATATTTTGAATCTTTAATCACCTACTGTGGTGGTTTGAAAGACAATGGCCCCCGTAAGGAGAGGCACTATTAGGAGGTGAGGCTTTGTTGGAGTAGGTGTGACCTTGTTAGAGGAAGTGTGTCACTCTCTAGGTGGACTTTGAGGTCTCATATGTGCTCAAGATACTGCCCAGTGTCTTAGTTCACTTTCTGTTGCCTGCAAGATATAGAACTCTCAGCTCCAGCACGTCTGCCTGCACACAGCCATGTCCCACCATGATGATAAGGGACTGAACCTCTGAACTGTGAGTCCCAATTAAATGTTTCCTTTATAAGAGTTGCTGTGGTCATGGTATTTCTTCACAGCAATAAAACCCTAACTAAGACACCTACCATGTTGGCATTTATATCCCCTGCAATGTTCTCACCTGTTCACTGGACACCAGAGCCTTTGTCTCTAATTGCCTGCCTTCCCACACCATATTTTTATTTCCAATGTCATTTGTATGGTAAACGCCTGTTCCATTAAATTCTGAGTTTCTTTACTTCTATGACTAAACTCTTAATGTCACAGTTATTTGTTCATGAGATGGTGAGAGGTAAGCAAAATCTAAGAAGGTGAATCTGTAGGCTGAGCTTCTTCTTCTTAGTACCACATGGAAGGCATGAATGAGTCTCTGTGGACTGCAGCAGCAGAAGAGCTGTTTTAAGCATCATATGTGGTGCAAGAAAAGATTGTAGACAGACTGGTCACTGCTGGCACAGAACACTTAGAAGAAGGAATGAAGACAAACTGTGTAATTTGTTAATTACAGCCAGAGGAGAGATGGAGAAAGATGGAAGAAATAAAACAAGGAGTCAGAATATCACATTTCCAGTTCCAAAAACAGGACTGTAAAACAACGATGGCTATCATAAAGGAACTTACCATCTTTTAGCTTCCAGGTGAGGTTTCTAAATAGAAAACTCTCCAAGTTTAATCACTTGGGTCACTGAATTATGAAGCAAGTTGAATTTAGAAGCTAACAGAAACTCTTTATGTCAAATCTAGGGCATTAGTTTGTAGGGAGTAGAATATCAGTATTTAAAGTGAGGATACATGAGTAAATTCAAATGAAACTAGGGACACTGAACCGTGCCAAGAGTCATCTGTTACCAAACACACACCTCCCACTCACAAGGAGGAGCTGAGTCTTCCCTTCTCTAAGGAACTTATAAAGGTGGCTCCACATTGCTGGGAGATTCTGATCGTCCTCAAAACCTTCCCCAATACTTTCTCATTAATTTTAGTAAACCAAGTCCCAAGTCCAAGCATACCCCAAGGAAGGTATTAAGAACTATAGCCCATGAGATATCAGAAAGAGAGAGAGAGAGAGAGAGAGAGAGAGAGAGAGAGAGAGAGAGAGAGAGAAAGTAAATTACAGTGTATGACTCTTACAGGTGTACAGTCAGATCTGAGAAGTAAAGAATATTCATGAGAAAGGATCTTAAGAATTCGGATAAAGATGAAAAGGATATAAAACATAACTGGAAAAATTTACTGGTGACAATAGTAGCAAAAGTTCTAAATTTAACACCACAGTGGCAGATTTTTAGTAAGTCTTAAAACCAGTCTTTTGAAATGTATTAAGACATTATGATTAGAAAGAAACCTGTATTTTTCAAAGAAAGTATATTCTATTTTTAAGGCTGGACAAGTATTCCAAAGGTAGTTGGTAATCTTATGAATAGCTTCATATTTTCATGGTCTTATAGGCTTTTCCATTTAAATGTCCTCTTGTTAAAATGAAATGTTAGGATATTAAAATATATTTTATATTTTTATTGAAGTAACAATATGACATGACAGATGTTGAAGTATTAATTTTAAATTTCGTGCCAAGAAATTTAACTTAGGTGAAATAGACACATTCCCTGTAAAACTGCAACATATAAAAATTGATATTAGAAAATATCGAAAGTGTATGTAGTCATATCTCTTGAAGTTAAATTGAATATGATCAAAATATATTGCTCAAAATTCTCAAAGAATAAATAAAAACATTACCTAAAAATAAATTGACAGTTTAAGAAAAATACTCCCACCACAAAAAATCTATATCCATATGCTTCAGTGATGAATTCTATCAACCACACAAAAGAAGACATGATTATGATCACAAATGAACCTTCAGAATATAGAGGATGAAACCTTCATTTTCTTAAAAGACTCACATACGTAATATTAAAATCTGACAAGATATCATCAAAAAGAACTAGCATGATGATTTGCACCTCCAATCCTAGCAGTTTCTGAGACTAAGGTGAACAGTCATAAATTGTAGCTAGCCTGAACTACAAACAAGATCCCAAGTGAAAAAAACAAAAAACGGAGAGGGAATATCACAAGAAAGGAAAAAGATTTAAATTCATTATTACAGGAACATACAAAATCCTTAACAAAACGTAGTAGTTCTCATCAAACTCAAATGGAATTTATCCCATAATGCAATGTTTAATCAATAATTGAAAATCAATTAAGAAATTTATCATAACAGGATAAAAACAAATTAATTATCTAAGTAGAGATAGGAAAACTTGTCAACATTGAACATACATTTGTAAAAAAATTAAATGTTTATAATAAAAATATCAGGAACACCAGGAATAATAGGAAGTTTCAACTTGGCAACGGTTATCTATTACAGTAATCAATACGTGGTGTTAACACTGGTGGAGCAGAGCTGAGGGGAAAGTTTGAGGCTTCTACACATAAATTCATTTTCTACAAAGATACCAAAGGCAATTCAGTAAGGAAAAGAAAGACCACAGAAAAGTATGCCAAAGTAACAGCTACGAAGGATGGGTAGAGGGGCGATGAACCTTGGTTCTTGCTGTCACTGTTGTAGTTAGATCATTAATCTCTAGACACAAAGAATGGCAAGGCCAAGTGTGGTTTTGTGGTTACATTTGCTTCCTTGTCAATTTTGTTTATTTTTATTTCTAATGTTTCTTTTCAGGTTCCTTTTTTGAGAGGTTACACCATTTCAAGCTCTCTACTATTTTTAGATTTCCTTTTCTATCAGAATAGCCAAGCAGGAAATATAACAAGGTGAAAGGCAAGCAGGTGCACACACACACATACACACAGATAGCCTCTTCTCAGAATAATATGTATTATGCCCTCATGGCTGATAGATCGTAAGTCACATGATCAGACCTAACATCTGTAGGCTTTTGCTCCTCTATAGCAGAGAAGTGAATATTTGCTGATTAATAGTATAATTTCATATACTTTATTTGTTGCATATTCAAAAGTGTATTGGTTCTACTTTTGTGTAACTTCAGTTAGCTGCATGTCAATTCTTCATTAAAAGTAAATTTTAAAATATTATATTGAAAAAAACCATCACACGTAAAACCAACCCCAAAGCATGATTTTTCTTCAGTACTCTACAACACAAAGTATACTGGCAAATTGTAGTTTAGTGTTTGCACTTGTTGAGTGCTGCCTCCGAGGCTTCCTTTCCTCAGACTTGAGTGTGTACCTCAACTGTCTTCCAGGGCCCCTTCCTGTGCCAGGCTAGTCCCCCGCCTAAGTGACACGGAGAAACAAACAACCAAAGGTATTTAAAAAAAAAAAAAAAAAAACCAACCCAAAAACAAAAACAAAAAGCAAAACAGGAAACCATTGTGCTACTGAAACCAGCTGCTCACAGACCTCGCTGCCATAAGGACAGTCAGCTGGCTGCACTAACAGGGCTTCCTCGGGGTAGGCACGCGATGTTGCGAGCACTGGCGTGGTGGTATTATTTGGGGTTCTTCTCTCCATTGAGTTACTCCAGTCCTCACTGACCAATGAGTCGCTAGTCCTCCTCCTGCCAGAATCTGTGAAGACTTCTACCCTAGGAGACGGCACTTGTTGTTAGCCCTACCTAAACTACTTCAGGAGACCGGGCAACGTGACCACGAATTTACTTTTTCAGTAAGTTCTGAGGAGCTACGCTGCTGATGCCACCAATCCATAGACCACAGACCATCACTTGGCCAAAACCTCTCATGTCCCACTCCAACAGTTACAAATTCCCTACCTATCAACCCCCTCCGATCCATTTAAATGAATTGAAATTTTTCTCTTGTTTATTGTGTTTTTTATCTGAATTTTATTTATATAATTTTCATAGTTTGAGGATTTCATACACGCATATAAATGCACATCTATCCCACTTTCTCTGCACCAATTCGTCATTTTAAGGGATTCTCATGAGTAAGAAAATGATAAATATGTGTTCACTCACAGTTTGTGTGTGTGTGTGTGTGAAAGTTTTATAGAAGGTTTTTAAAATTGGTATTTAACAGGGTAATTTTATTTAACTGAATATTAACTTCTGTGACCTGCCTCTTTCTTCTGATGGTGACAGATAAATGGAGTGTTACTGTATTATCATAAAATAATAGTTTGGAGTCGTAGACTCCATGGGACCTCCACTTGACCTAATGCATATTGATATTACTCTACTCCAGCAGCTTCATCTATAAAATGTCAATATTGTAATTATACTTGATTCTTGTTTAATAGGAGTATTTTGAGGTTAAATGGGAAATTATTTAGGAGACATCTCCAAGACCTGCATTGCAGTAATTAAGTTCTGTATTTATGTAGGTCTTGGCTCCTATTTGCCTCAGACCCAGCACATCATCTACTTCCCTGCTCCCTGGAACACAGGAAAGAAGTACAGTGTGCCTGGGAAAGAACACGCTTGTGAGTCAGACAGACCAGTTTGGAGTTTGATCTGAGCCCCTAGTTCTATGACATTAATAACATTCCTCATTTGCAGAAAATGGCATGGGACAAAGGTCTAGCAGCTCTATTAAGTGCACACTGACTGATGAGAAAAATACCAGTACCTGAAAACTACCATAAAAACCACCAGTTCAGAACACTAGATAGTGCTCAGTAACTGACGTGCCAATTCTCTGGGCTCGCCATTCGTTCCTCAGAGACACAGAAATCAAAGGATTATTTCATCTATGAATTACTATAGCAAGTGTTTCTCTAGATGATAAACACGTGTATTAATAGCCATTAAAACCTTTGCTGTCCTTGGCCGTGTGATGCTGTATCATGACACCACACCTCTGTGTGTGCATCCACACCACACCTCTACAGTATGCATCCACATTTAAAAACATTCATATCTTTCGATGCAAATATCCTTTCGCATCTGTAGCGCTCATGAAAAAAAAATTCTCTCATAGAGTCCAAAGAGATGTTGCTTGTAATTTTCTTTCAGATACCTCAGTGGGTACAGCAGGGAGGTGCATCTTTATGGCAGGTGCAGGTTGTATTTTAATTACCAGGAAAGGGAGGGGATCACCCGGAACCATACTGCAGAGGGAACAACCATAAAGACTTGGAAAACTCCGTTATTACATTAGGGGTATTAGAGCCATATTTTTTATTAGTGTCCAACCAACAACTGACATCTGAAGAAGGTGCTGTAGGACTCAGTAAACAGTGTGCCCAGCAGTTTTCTTGTCATCTTCTGTTTTATGTTTTGGGTGTGTGTGTGTACACATCCATGTGTATGTTCATATTTGTTCATGGTTGTGTGTGCACAGGTGTGTAGAGGCGAGAGGGTGAAGACAGGCGTCCTCCTCAATCACTCACCAGCTTATTTATTGAGACAGGGCCACTCTCTGAACGAGGAGCTCACCAATTCAGCTGAACTAGCAAGCTAGCTAGCCTACGTTTTCCTCCTGCCTCCATCTCCTCAACCCTGGGATTACAAGATAGCTAGTCTCCACATCTCTTCAACCCTAGGATTACAAACTAGCTAGTCTCCACATCTCTTCAACCTTAGGATTATAAGATAGCTCGTCTCCATCTCCTCAGCCCTGGGATCACAAACTAGCTAGTCTCCATCTCCTCAGCCCTGGGATTACAAACTAGCTAGTCTCCATCTCCTCAGCCCTGGGATTACAAACTAGCTAGTCTCCATCTCCTCAGCCCTGGGATTACAAATTAGTCTCCATCTCCTCAGCCCTGGAATTACAAACTAGCTAGCCTCCACATCTCCTCGATCCTGGGATTACAAACTAACTAGTCTCCATCTCATCAGCTCTGGGATTCCAGGTTTGCCCTCTCATGCCTGGCATTTTTTTATTTGGGCACTGGGGGATTGAACTCAGCTCCTCATGGTTGCACAGAAAGGATTTCCCCAGCCCTCCACCTCTTTTTTATTTTTGTCTTTGGCCATGCTGGGAATTGAACCTAGAACTTCAGGTATGCTGTATAGGTAAGTGCTATACCACCGAGCTATGGCCCCTGCCCAGTAATATTCTATTACGTTATCTCACTCTCTCTAACCCACCCTCAGGCTCTGCTTTAGTTACTTCTAGAACTGAGCTCTGTGAAGCTGAGGTGAGGAAACAGGGAATGTATAGTGTGATGGTGATCAATGGAATCCCTTGTCCTTAGATTGTGCCACATGACCCAAGGAGAGTTTCATGAAATTGCCTTAAAGGACAATACACATGGTCTCCCAAGGGCCCAGGATTCTGTCTTGCCTTCTGTTGCAGAATCTGCTTTTTCACCCCGTTCTGGAGTACTCCCTTGTTCAAGATTTTCACAGTGAAGATGGAGGTAAAGCAGGGAGGCCTGAGGAATTGGAGGCCACTGGAGAAGAAGGCAGAGGTAAAGTGTAGGATGTGGCTGAGCCCAACCACAGAGCCTCGGGTCTCTGCTCAAATCATGTGAAGAACCTTCAGGAATATGATCAGTGGATGATAGCGGTCTGTCCATCTGCCACTTGTCATCCTGTTAGCCATGTTCACACAAGAAATTATGTCCACTCTGGAAAACTTCGTGTTTCCTACTGTGCTTTCCACTGACCTGCAGGAGAAGAAACAGCAAAGACAGGTTCCTAGGGACCCACCTTCACCCTGCCCTGGCCACCCACCTCATCCTTATTTTCATTACAAATTTGGGACATGGATAGAACAGAAAACCTGGCCAGCTGGCCACCTACTTCCTGGCCTGTGTCTTTGGATCCTTACCCCACTCCCAAATGAATCCTTCCCTTCCTTTTCCCCAGGGAACAGAGGCTTGGAGAGTCCATCATTTCACTCCTAATTGCATGTGAAGTGTTGTAAACCCCGTGGAGCACATCAAATTCTAATCTATTTTTGTCCCCATTAATTTCCCACCCCTTTTCATTTATAACTTGCTCTCTTTTCTCAGTAATGTTCCCTTTTCCCTGATGGATTTGTAAATTCCCTTTTTATTCCCTTCTACCCCCTGGCAGGCATCAATTCAATCTCCAGAGAGGGCTTTTGTATGTTCAACTTTACATTTTTTCCGGAGCCTCCACGCTTGGAGGAGGGGTGCAAGGATGGCCTGGAGACAGCTGGCCAGTCTGGCCTCCAACTCAGGTCAGCTCCCTGGCCCCGCCAATCTCTCACATCAATATCCTTCTACATCAGTAAGCTGTTGTGTGATTTAATTTTATTGCCAGCAAAGTGGGACTCAAGGTGCCTGCCTACCACTCAAGTGACAAGCCTGTGGTATAAAGCAGTTAGCTAGAGGTGGCCTCAGTCCCTTCTCAGACTCTCCAGGATTACCCCTGTTGTCCCACTCCCTTGAGTGGTGACTATATGTCTGCAGCCATGCCACTCAGTGCGAGACAGACCAGAATAATATTTCTAAGATAATTTACATATGATCCCAACCTTGTTAGAGAACTGAGAAGTTAAATCACAATCACCACTAGACCTCTCTCTGAAGGGCACTGCAGATGTGCCAGGAATGTCTCCCAGGGAGAGACATTCTGAAAATGGTTCCCAAGTCTTTGGACCACAAATGTCACAGCTCTACACACCTCATCCAGACTGGCATGGTCTCCTGGAAGTGGGAACTCAGGTTCTTGCCCACTGGAAAGATAAATCCCTTCTGAGTACTTCCCACCCTGAGATTGACGCTGCAGAGGGTTGTGACAATGGAACCCAGGTCCCGAGGAAGATCAGCCCATGCTCTTAACTGGTAAGCCATTGCTCCAGGCCCCTTTCAGTACTCTGCTGAAATAGATTTACAAAACAATATTATGATGTATGTTTTTCTAAGTATAGACTAAGGGTTACCATCAAAACAAAGAGCCAATTATATGGAAAATGTAGTTCCTGCTGGTTTATACCTAGCTCTAATTCTATAAACTATGAGAAGAAGAGACAATGAAAAGAAAAGCAGGTTAAAGGAAATACCTTGAGTCATTTGCCTTCTCAACTAGCCCAACAGAAGCTTATGCTTTCACCACTGCTAGGCTCTTAAATTGTCCTTCAGTATTGTTGGGGAAAGTTTTGACAGCCCCCAGGGACTACTGAGCCCAGGTTCTAGGTTCTCCTCATGTTGCCTGCACCATTAAAATTTCATTCTCTTATAAGCATTCTAAGATGTGCATGCCTCTGACAAACTTTTGCACTTCTCTGTTGGTTTTCAGTGGCTGCCATGGGCTATCACTTCTCCCTAAAGTCTGCATGTTACAGGGAGAGGATTGCAAATCTAAAAGACTACCCAGGTCAGGCAGAGAGCAGCTGCGTAGAAGTGCTAGGCGTACAGGGAGTTCATGGTGCTCTGGAAGAACACCAATGTTCATTTCCACAGAAAGCATCACAATTAAAGGAGAGAGCATACACGCCGTGCTGACCAAGCAACACCTGTGTAGAAGACCCCGCCCCCATCCTCTCACTATCTTATGAGACAATACTTTCTCTTAGACCTCAAGCCTACATTCCTCCTCAGCTGTTAAAAACAGATACTAAAAATGTCCAGGCCAACAAAATGAAGGAAGGAGCAAAGGAAGAAGAGGAAGAGGAGGAGGAGAAAGAGGAGGGAGAGGAGGCATGTTCATTTCTTGTTCCACAAGGGCATTGTTGCATGTTGTTTCTGGCCTTCTTATGAACACTTTATCTCCATTTCTTTATATGAGGTCACTACTATGCACCCTCGATCCTATTTACCACTAGTTAAAAGATACCTAAATTTTTCTTAATTAAAATATTACATAATTCCCCTAGCTTCTCTCTCCAGCCCCTTCTGCCATGATCCTACCCCAAATTCATGGCCTCTTTTTCTTTATTCTTGTTTGGTCTATGAATAAATATGAGTACAGTTGTTGCGTCCATTTAGTGTTGCTTATTTGTGTATGATTTTAAGACTGACCACTTGGTTTTGAATAAACAAGTCGGAAACTCATCCCTGGGAAAGACTAACTCTTCTCTCAGCAGTTGACAACTGCTTGTCACCTTTCATCTAGGGATGGGGTTCCTGAGATTTTTTTTTTTCCTAAAGAGACAAGATGGCAAGATTATTTTTCTAAAGACAGCTTTAATAATCTACATAGAACAAAAATGTTTTTTAAGCTTTCAAAACTAGCCTTTTCTTCATTCTTCATAGGAATAATGCTTAATACATTTCAAAGTGCTTACATACACTCTACCAGTCGGGATATGCTAGGTTATGCTGCAGTAATAAACAGCTCTAAAATCTCCAAGTTTAACCTAATAAGAAGTCTTACATATACTTTATGATCATCATAGCAGGGGAGTCTCGTTTGCATTATGGTGTCTTAGGGACCCAAAAACCAAGATTTGTCTCAGTATGAGCATCCACAACCACTACTACAATGAGAAAAATGTGTGGCAAACCAACCAACCAGTTTCTACCTGAGAGTGACATACATCACTCTGCTCTTAATTCATAGGCCAAAGTACTTCCTATGACAGTGTCTATCAAGTGGTCAGGGTGCAACACTTGTTATGTTCCAAAACGGAGAGGGCTAGAAACATCTTTTGAACTGTTACTAAGTTATCCTATGCCTATTAGCACACTAGGTACTTACCGGAAATAAAGCCAGAAGCTTTCTATTTGTGTAGGAAGTCGGGTTCAGATCTAGTGACTCTTCCACTACTACCCATTGAGCTATTGGGGAGCAGAAACTAATTCAAATCTCAGTTTAATGTCTTTCCTTCACAGCGTGATCTCAACACTTGACTGTGTTAGCTAGACGTTTCTCTTGGACTAATTTGTTTACTTGTGTCCTGGTTTCAGAGGGCATTTGAATGGTGCTGTCTGGCTCTTGTTCCACAGCCTTGGCTTATAGATTGTAGGGCTTCTGGCTGTGATGGTATTGCAGAAAACCCAGGTTTTATAATCATTTGAACTTTTTCATTTATTTTAATGACCTATTAAAATAATGATATGGTTGATTCAATCAACTAAACTGTTTAAGATTGAGGAAATAATGATTCCTTTGAAGGGGGAAAAAAAGTCAATTCAGAGGTCGTGCGCGGTTGTTAATGAAAGTCTTCAAACACAATGCGCTACGACTGTACACCCCTTGTGCCAAGAGCCAGAGGGGAAGAAAACAGCATCAAATGCTCCTGTGTGCCTACGAATTTGAGCCATAGTACTGCAAATCCCCATCAACACCGGGCTGTTATTGTGTGAAAGGGGACTCTTTTCTGAAAGAAAGAAAGAAAGAAAGAAAGAAAGAAAGAAAGAAAGAAAGAAAGAAAGAAAGAAAGAAAGAAAGAAAGAAAGAAAGAAAGAAAAGAGGGGAAAAGGGAGGGAGGGAGGGAGGGAAGGAGGGAGGGAGGGAGGAAAGCAAAAATGTGCTGATGTTTCTGGTGCCTAGTTCCCACCTCCAGGTTCCTGTCCTGACTTCCCTGTGAGAAGAACACATAAGCTATAAGGTGAAACCAGCCCTTTTCCTCCCCAAGCTGCTTTGGGTCATGGTGTTTTCTCACAGCATATGTATACATACATATACATATATATGTGTGTGTGTATACATAGTTATATAGTTATGTAGTTATATTATATTAATTGTATTATTAAATAAATATTATATCTAAACACTGCCACAAAATATTGCATTTGGCAAGTACTCTGAGAACAGATAGTTTCTGGAGTGAAATGAGTTCCACCACTGGCTAAAATGAAATCTGTGTTACATGACAGCAAAGGATCTGAAGTTCCAAGATAGGAGAGAGCCCAGGTCATTGGCTAAGAGATTTTTCTCATGTTTTCTCTCCCATCATGCATTTTTTTTCTCAGACTTACAATTATATAAATTCCTTAGACAACTGGCATCCTAATCTTTAGTTAACAGAAACATTTACATAACAATTATAAGCCCTTTCTCTCTGTGAGTGAGTGTGTGTGTGTGTGTGTGTGTGTGTGTGTGTGTGTGTGGTTGGCTGGTGAGTGTGCATGCGTCTGCATTTCTCGGGCGGGCAGGCCCCTGGGATGAAATTACGGTGAAAAATTCCGAAGCAGTCTTATTTTTCTCAACTTGCCTGAAACCAGTTTCACGCGTCTTCATTTTAATAGGAACCCAGCGAAGGACGCTGACTCATTAAGAGACTGTGGCGGGCAAGAGGTGTGAATTCTTAGCTGTCGGCTATGCATAGCTGTGGGTTAGTATTTCAAAAAGGTGAGAAAATGATTTCACTTAATGTTGAAAGAATTAGATTTGAAGTTTAGACCTGGAAGGTGTGTTCATGAAAGTCTTCAAAATTGAGGAATATTCTAAGCTGTTTACATTATTGACAAGATTATTTTTCATTCAAAAACAGGTAAAATGTATATATGCATTTTATGTATATGCATACATACATGCACACGCACACAAACACAGAAATGTATGTGTACATATAATTTAATTTAAGTTCTTAGTAGTTACAGTCTGGGTAACAGTGATACCTAACACATAAGGTTTGACTATTGTACATCACCATAGCTTTCACTGTGATTAAATGCAATATATTGATGATTTTCATTTTTAAAACATTTTTACCATAAAACTCACTTTCAAAATACTATCTTAAGTGAAAATTCTATGAAGCAAATGTGCCTTGGTTGATGAGAGCAGAGATTCAAGCTCCATCAAATCTCCCAGTGTCAGTCTATGTCTTCACTTCTGCTGGGGCCACAGAACACATTTGGAGAACTCATTGTTCCTTACGATTTCTTGTTTATGTCTGATGGAGATCTCACACACACGTATGCACACATGCACGCACGCACGCACGCACGCACGCACGCACGTGCATGCACACACACAACTTTAGACATTGCATTTGGCAGGTACTCTGAGAACAGATAGTTCATTTCTCACAATGCTAACAACACTACTGTGTTCTGTTGAACACTCATCCATACACTCAAAAATTTATGTATGTTGTCTCTAATCTCACTGAGATTCTGTACGATTGCCATTACTATTTTTGTTTTGAAAATGAAGAAAGGAAATAGAGAGAACATAGTAAGGAACATGAGCGTTTGAGCCTGACATAGTCTTTCTGTGAAGGTCAAGCTCCTCCCATCACATTACATACATCCCAAAGTGAAAGTCTATGAAAGTCTAAGGACTTGGTATAAGTTTTAAATCCCATTTTCACTCTTTAACAATCTGAAAACCTTATTACAAGGATATTCTGGATCATATATATATATATATATATATATATATATATATATACACACACACACATACATACATATATATGTGTGTGTATACATAGTTATATAGTTATGTAGTTATATTATATTAATTGTATTATTAAATAAATATTATATCTAAACACTGCCACAAGATGTCAGTGCTCCTGTTTGCTCTTGTTAGCAAGTCTATGGTCACCAAATGGCACTACTTGAGTGGCTCATACTAACGATAAGAAAAGAACATGGGTGAAGAGACTAGCAAATGGTGCGCCACACCAAATGCAAGTCAAATAACAACATGGCGGACTACACAGAGTCCCAAGTAGCTCGTGCTCTAGTGGACGGCCCTACACCCGTGTGCATATGAGAAGCACTCACTAGTGAGGTATAAAAAGAGGAGGAGGAGGATAACGTGAAGTTGGGGTGTGATGGGGGTCTAAAAGGAGTTGGAGTTGGGACTGTGGAGTGGATATGATCTGAATATATTGTATCTATGTGTCCTCACTAGATTGTCTGCTGCTGTGAGAAAACACCGTGACCCAAAGCTGCTTGGGGAGGAAAAGGGCTGGTTTCACCTTATAGCTTATGTGTTCTTCTCACAGGGAAGTCAGGACAGGAACCTGGAGGTGGGAACTAGGACAGAAGCCGTGGAGAAGTGTAGCTTACTGGGTTTCTCCTCATGACTTGTTCAGTCTGCTTTCTTTTTCTTTTTTTTTTTTTTTTTTTTTTTTTTTTTTTTTTTTTTTTTTTTTTTTTTTGGTTTTTCAAGACAGGGTTTCTCTGTGTAGCTTTGCGCCTTTCCTGGGACTCACTTGGTAGCCTAGGCTGGCCTCGAACTCACAGAGATCCGCCTGTCTCTGCCTCCCGAGTGCTGGGATTAAAGGCGTGCGCCACCACTGCCCGGCCTCAGTCTGCTTTCTTATAGCACCCAAAGTTACCTACCCAGGGGTGGCACCACCCACAGTGAGCAGACCCTCCTACACCAATCATCAATCAAGAAAATGCACCACAGGCCTGCCCACAGGGTAATCTGGTGAGAACATTTTCTCAATTGAGGTTCTCCCTTCTCAAATGACTCCATCAAAGTTGTGTCAACTTGGCATAAAGGTAACCAACACACTGTATGAAACTGACAAAAAAATAATTAATTTTTTAAAAATACTTGAATAAAATTTCCAGTAAGTCTGAAGTTGATCAGATCATGTTTTCTATTTATCTACTTCTTAGCCTTTGAGGTGGAATTTCAAATTTCTTTCATGACTGGCTAACAACTCCTAACAACTTTTAAGGTCATTAATTTGGAAATCTAGCTCAGTTGTTTTCAAAGCTGTGTGTTTATTCAGAACTCTCTGTTTGATTATAATGTTCTTCAGAACTATGAACAAATAAAACAGACAAGAACTTCAGATTCTATCATCTTAAAACAACATGGACCTCCAGGCATGAGATCACAGGGAAAGTTTCTCCCACTCCTACTTTTATGGCCTTGGCCTTCATCCACAAGTCAACACTTCTCCCTGGCTAGTAGTGCGGAATGTGGACCATGTGGCCATATGGCTGGCATACAACTGTAGTGATAAACTAAGGTCCCAATGTTCAGGATGACTGCTGAGTCAGAGTCAAAAAAAGTACAATATACTGCTAGGAGGTGGCTTGGTCTGAGGGGATTGTGAAGACTACCCACATTTTCCCCTCTTCTTTCTGGATTAATAGCACTCTTGCGATTAGATATGGCCATGTGATAGGTTCTAGCTGAGGGATGTAGATAGATGTCATGTGTTCACTTCCAGACCTGTCCTATACAGCTCTCCCTTATCTTGCCAGCCATGTGATTTTCACTATTGATGGTGTACACAGACATCCTCAGTGTTATTCTGATAGCCACAATTTGAAAATAGTACATGTTTTATAAGTCTGGGTCCATAAATAATTTAATGAACAAAGACCACTCCAACAACCTGTTGTCCTACATAGCACTGCTACACACAAAGAATACATATTTGTCCTGTTCTAAAATCTTTATACATTTGGGGGAACTTGCTCATTATGATGTCTCACCATAACAAATACAACAACCAATGGGATACACCTTACCCTATTAGTACTTACTTGAAATTTTTGAACAGGGTCTTAGTTACCTTTAATTTCTAGGGCAGAAGGTGCCCATTGACCATACCCACTCAGAAGGATGTAACTTTGAAACTGGCCAACAAAAAGAGAGTCTACTACCTCCACCCCCAAATGCCCCGAACATGCGCCATCTGAAGGGAGTGATGCAATTTCTCTATCACTCATGAGCTGAGGCTTATTCTAGTAATTAAGCTGATTCCAGGGGTTTGGAAGCAAGGTGATGATACACAACTTTGGTCACCTACCCTCATGGCACAGCAATGTAATATGTCACTGTGTAAGGAACCCACTCCACTGCAGAGCAGGGGTGACTACGTTTGTTGTATATCGGGTGTGGGTGTTCACACAGGTCTGTGGAATCAAGACACGGAGGCACCTCAAGGATGATTTTAGCCTTTCCCAGCTGCAGGGGACATACGTCTCTACGGACAGTCCTTTGCAGCTTAGCAAAGGGCCCTTTTATTGTTCTCCAATTTATACCTTTTAGCAGGTTAATCTTCATACCCCAATACCTCTCAACTAAGCTCCCCAAAGGGACAATGCCAAATGCAAATTCTCAGTCGAGAAATTACTTGTGGTATTCCGGGTTCATCCTCAAGCAAGTTTGCATAGGCTTTACACCTCCAGAAAACTCCCAGACAAGATTCACACAGAAGGTACCAAGGAAGCCAAAGGTAGCAATCACAAAAGGCAGATTAAAGTTAGGTGCTAACACTGCAAATCAAACCAGGTGTAGCTCTGTAGGAATTCTCCCAACACAAGTGGGTGGGACCTTTCAGTCCCATTAACCAAGCTAGCTGGTTGGTTCACACAGGGATGAGGTCACCCTAGACCGGTGTACACATGAGTACCTGCATTATCCATTAACAGGACACTTGTGCATATTAATGTCCCTCCCCAGAATTCTTTGCCTCTTCTAATATTCATGCCAAGTTTCATCTACTATTTAAAAAAAAAATCTATGATCCTTCACAATGGGTTAGCTTCTCTTTTTTTCCCCATACTTCCACAACCATATTTCCACATATTAGTCAGTTTTGCCTTTATTTTCTATTACCTCTGTCACCAGGCCATGCTTCGAGGATGGTAGCTTTGTCCTTTCTCTTGAAAACCACTTTGCCTTCAACAGTATGTGTCAAACAAGAAATATGTGATAATGAATTAATCATCATACATCATCATTTGTATCATATGGACTGAACAACAGACAAGTTGGAATTTCAATCTTCAATTAGTATGTCCCCGTGTATATAGTCAGAACCCATATTTCACCATCTACCTCCTTCCTGGTTATGCAATTTCTTCTTTTTAGCAGCCCAATAATAGTTCTCTTGCTTTCACTTTATTTCCCGGGATAAAGACAGAACACACACAAAAAAAAAAAAAAAACACAAAAGGGTTAAATATGTAGCAATCTGTTTGACATGAAAGAAAAAGATACGAAGAAATTTTAATAAAAATACAACCCTACCAGGACTTGGACTCATTGCCTCTGCAATATAAGGAAGACACCAGGCGATGTGAATTTACAGGTGTTAATTAGGCAACAGAGGACTCCTCAATTGTTCCCAGAATACCACACAAGCATAGAGAAATAGAAAATTCAATCAGAGAACATTCCCTGCCTCCCAGGAAGGACTGCATGCGTGCACAATGTCATGCAAATCAGCTTTAATTTACTGCGTGTTTTTCTGCCTCCACCAAGTTTGTCGAAGAAAATGGATCTTTCTCTGCTCATAGCTGTAAATTCCTACATCATCAAAGCATGCACAGATCAAGATGCTATTTCCCAACTGGTGCTTAAATAATAACAGAGGAAACTCTCTGCGCAAAACCTCTGAATGTCTATTCCCAAGGGCAGCATTAATTTGAGAATATTCCCCACTGCTCTGTGGCATGGGGTATATTTGAGGAACAGGTATACAGATAGGACTATATTTTGAATCAGACTACTTACTCTGCTAGGAATTCCTCCTCCTTTCTAGAGAGCTGAGAATTAACTATTGTAATTGTTTGCACGAGGGTGACTTGGAATATATCCCTGCTGTCACAATTAATTAAACCATGTTCACTATTAAGCCTAAGTAACACTTTGGGGGACATATCTGCACAGCATCAAACATCCAGTGTGATGTTTCCCTACTGCATGATCTGTTTTCGTGGAGAACTGTAGACACAGACACAGGTAAGTTCAGCCTCTCGGTGCAATTATGATGACGCAGCTGCATCATTTTCTCATTCGGAATGTCACTTGGGGAGTCCCTGCCATTTCCCTGGATTGTGTTGTCCCAGGCACTTGGAGTCATCTGCAGATGCAGACATATTGCGGCCATTACAGCCAGCCTTTCAGGCAGGACTCCACTTGGACTTATATCTGTAAAGCTCTATGTGAATCACTTCAGAAACATTGCTGCCCATCTAATGAGTCCTCATACCACTCCTATGAGGTAGGCACATGCATCCAGCTAACAAAGAGGGAAACTGAGGCACAGGTGGGTTCAATCATCGCTTTCCTGACATACTACAGCCAACAAAACAGCAGTGATAGGGTTGATCCAGTCTGGTTTGAGATAACTTACCTGAAATCAAGATTCTCTGCTGCCTCTATGCCCATGAAATCTTTTTTGAATGAATGGCTATGACTGAAGTAGACATGATCTTCCAATCAGACATTGACTACTGACCGATTGCCTTCCAGTACTCCTCAAAATGGATCTTCAAGCCATGTGCTATTCATTAAGCTCCTGCAGTGTTGTGTGTTTGTGACAAGGATACAGCATCCATGTTCTGCCTTGTGTTAATTCTTTATGAAGCCTAGACATTGTCTTTTAGTGTCTTATTTAGTGGACATCTCCTTGTGTATTTTTTACTTTATTCTCTGTCTGGATTGTGTTCTTGCATTGATGTATGGGATGGAAATGGGGAGAAATCATCAGTTACCATGGGTTCTGGGCACTGCTAAAATGATCCATTTCCCAAATGATAGGCTCTTGATATAAATTCTGATACAGATCAGTGTCAGTGGAGGCTTTGCGAGAAAGGAGCTGCTGAGATACCCACCCTGGCTTACAGGGAGGTCCAACCTCCAGCATCTAAACAAAGAGTGTTTTCTGACACTGTGGAGACAAGATCTAACGGAGTCTATGTCTCCAAGCCCAGTACCATATGCTCTGACTGAGCTCTGGCTCAAATGGAAAGAAAGAAAAATCCTAGACTGACACGCTGGTACTGCACATTTGTGTTCTTACTCACAACTGTGTCAGATTAGCCAGGTCTTAGGCTGGAACCATATGGACCATTTTGTAGAGATCAAGTCAATCGTAGCTGTTCTTACACAGTACAGCAACAGCATAACCTTTGAGCTTTGGGAGTGAGGAGAGGAACTGTACCAACTTCTTTCATTAACTCAACAGGAAAGCATCTGAAGAGGGACTAGTGTGTGGACACATGATAAGAGGCAAAGGCTGGCTGGTGATACAGACAGAACTGAGAGGACACACCAGGGTCAGCATGTGCACACAGGTTTATGGTGCTGCCTCCTGCAATGCTGTCCCTTGGTGTGAAAACTAACATGAATTTATAATGCCACACAATCGTAGGTCATTATGAAACTAGTAATAAAATACAATTAGAGCTTAATGAAAATTTATTAAGTCCTCGTGTGTGTTCTTTTAAGTACTGGAGTAGATACAGAGATGGGGTAAACAGATTTTTATCCTCAAGGACATTTTTATTAATTCACAAACTATTTTTAAGTGCCAGGATATGTTCACCAGAAATGCTTCAGTGTTCAAGGCAGAACAAACTCCCTGTCCCCCCAGAACTTACATTCTATACAAGGAGGAGCCCAATAAACAGAGTCTTTAAAAGTAATGAGTGTAATAATTGAGTGCACAGCTTAGAAGGATATATGGTTGGGGCTGATGCTTTTAAATGTACTTAAAGGAAGTATTTTGGGGGAAGATGAGCATCCTAAGAAAGGTGGGGTGAGTCACCTGTCAGGGAAAGGGGATCACCCAGAACCAGCCTATGCAAAAGTCAGGAAGAAAGAGTATCCACAGGATGCCTAAGGAACAAGAGGGAGGTCCATGTGTTAGAACTATAGAGACTGACTTAGCTCCTGTTAGCAATTACATAAAAATGATTTTTTTATGTAATCCAATCTAGAATTAGGCTCCACCTCAAAAAAGAGCAACCATGCATCTCTAAAAACTAGAATGTACTATTTAAAAGTTGTTCTATTCAGAAAGTCATTTCCTGTGCCAATGCGTTGAAGGCTACTCCTCACTTTCTCTTCTATCAGGTTCAGTGTATCTGGTTTAATGTTGAGGTCTTTGATCCATTTGGACTTGAGTTTTGTGCAGAGTGATAAGTCTGGGTCTGTTTTCATTCTTCTACATGCAGATATCCAGTTTGACCATTGCCATTTGTTGAAGATGCTGTCTTTTTTTTTTGCCAGTATGTATTTCTAGCTTCTTTATCAAAAATCAGAGGTATATAGGTATATGGATTTATGTCTGGGTTTTCAATTGACTCCATTAATCAACGTACCTGTTCTTATGCTAATGCCATGCAGTTTTATTACCATAGCTCTGTAGTACAACTTAAAATCAGGGATGGTAACACCTCCAACAGTTCTTTCATTGTTCAGGATTGTTTTAGCTATCCTGGGTTTTTTGTTGTTACGTATGAAGTTGATAGTTGTCCTTTCAAGGTCTGTAAAGAATTCTCTGCCCTGTCTGTTCCTCCAGCAAAGCCAATCCCTCAGGATTGCTCCCAGCCCTGCAACAGAACACCAGCCAGTAGTCTTCCCTCTCCCTGCTCCATGCCTCCTGTGGATCCCACAAACTATCCCCTCCAGGAGACCCCCAGTTGTTGCTGTGTCCCAGCCCTGAACTTAGGCAGACACCCCCTGCTCAAGCACAGGCCACACCTGCCAGCAAACCTGCCAGTCTACCTTCTCTGCTCTCTCTGTTCCCCCAGCATACCTGGTCCCGCAGACTCATCCTAGCTGCAGCTTCTCATTCCTCTGACTACGAATCTTGTGAATCCCACAGACCTTCTCCTCCTGACCTCCCAGAAGTCACCATCTAGACCTATAATCATATCAAACCCAGATGCCCAGATGCCAGCATAAAAACACAATCAAAACAGCTAGGACAACTAAAGAGGAAATTAATAAATCCCTTAAATAAATCTAGGGAAACACAAACAATTGACGGAAATCAATAAATCCCTTAAAGAAAGCCGGTAGGGGGGAAAACAAGCAGTTGAAGAAATGAGTAAAACTGTTTAAGACCTGAAAATGGAAATAGAAGCAAGAATGAAAACACAACTGAAGGAATTGTGAAAATGAAAAAGTTTAGGAATTTGAACAGAAACTACAAGAGTCAGGTTTCACCAACAGAATACAAGAGATGGAAGAGAGGATCTCAGGCATTGGAGACAGGATCTAAGAAAAGGATATATCAGTCAAAAAAACGTTAAATCTAAAAACATTCCTCACACAAAACAGCCAGGAAACATGGGACACTGAAAAGAGAAAACCTATGAATAATAGAAATAGAGGAAGGAGAACACTGGATGGAAGGTTCAGAAAATTTTTCAACAAAATGATAGAAAATTTTGCTTATGTAAAGAAAGGCATGCCTATATAGGTACAAGAAGCATACACAACACCAAATAGATTAGACCAGAAAAGAAGATCCCTTTGCCACATAATAATCGAAACACTAAACATACAGAACTGAGAAAGAATATCAAAAGCTGCAAAGGAAAAAGACCAAGTAGAATATAAAGGTAGACCTACTAGAAGTACACCTGACTTCTCAAAGGGGACTCTAAAAGCCAGAAGTGTTTGGAAATGTGTGCTGCAGACTCTAAGAGACCACAGATGCCAGCCCAAATTACTATACCCAGCAAAACTTTCCATCATTATAAATGAAGAAAATGAGATATTCCATGATAAAGTCAAATTTAAACAATATCTATCTACAAGTCCAGGCCTACAGAAGGTGTTAGAGTTTTATCATTTCAGGTGCAATTTACCTCAAACTGATCAGCTGCTAATGGTCCTACAAAGAACAGAAGACTGGCCAGGCACCTGGCGGAAGGACAGCCATGGTTTAATATCTTCCTTGAGAGCATTTGTCTGTCCCTCACTAAATGTCAGGAGTTGTTGGGATCCACTCCCCTCTCCAGACACAAACTACCCAAGACCTCAAGCTGGTCACAATGCTCCTCAAAGGTTCACTTAAGGACTCATCCTGGGAGTCTTCATAAGATGGAAGTCTCTCTGTAAGAGCGAAATGCTCCAGTAAGTTAAAGAAGACGTACAACACTGGTTGAGAGATGAGACACCCTCCCCACACATCTTAGTGCTGTCCCCAGGCAGAGTGGTGGCAACTTCAGGACCACATGGAGGATGTGTTCTGGACAGCTACTGAGAGAGAGAGAGAGAGAGAGAGAGAGAGAGAGAGAGAGAGAGAGAGAGAGAGAGAGAGAGAGAGAGAGAGAGAGATGTCGCTGCATAAAAATGTGAAGTTCTGGCTCCACTGTGGAGAGGTGGCCTTGCAGGTGTCATGGTAGCCATCGTGAAATGCCTCAAGTAAATATGGCAATGTTTTTCAAAGGATAGCCCTAAGATTGCACCAAGATTCTGAGACTGCTTAAATGTTTATTATAGTTCATATTTCTAGTCCCTTCCCAGGCTTCCAGAACCAAATTCCTTGGATCAAGGCCCAAGAATTTAAATTTTACCCAGCTCCAGAAATGCTTCTAATACATGTATCACTTGAAAAACACTAGTAGAAATAATATGTGGGTAGTTAATATGTTGGCCTTTGGAATGTCTATGTGTAGTGTGTGTGTGTGTGTGTGTGTGTGTGTGTGTGTGTGTGTGTGTGTGTAAAACACTGTCTGATTGAATAGTAACTTTTTCCAATGAAATAGTGCAGAGGCAGATGGGCAACTCACAATTCAAAATGGAAAGGATTTATCCTGCATATTCCTGTCAAGTTTTTCCACATGATATGGAATGTTAAAATCAGAAGCAAATGTGTATGAGAACACACACACACACACACACACACACACACACACACACACACAAACACACAGTGTGCCTGGGTGGCCTCCCCTGCCTAATATCTTCAGCATGATTCCATGATGGATATTTGGGCTTGCAAAATAGGTCCAGCTGTCAAAAAGGTTATGAATTCCAGACAAGATATGTTCCCACAAGGCCATTGCAAGATGGCATGGAGAGAAGGAGGTTCCTGCGCAGAGAAGAGTAGAACTGAGCTAAAAAAAGAAAGTAATAAGACTAAGAAATTCAGTGGTTAGTGAATGAGACCAAGATGAAAGTTGCAATATCTGGGCTGCTTTTCTCATGGACTAGGGAAAGTCAAGGTTTTCGTACCTTTAAGATGCTCAGCTCTTCAGTCAAGAATGGGAAGTGTAGCTGGGTCTTGTGCAACATGCCTGTAATCCTACCTACATGGAGTGATGAATCAGGAGGATGGGAGTTCAAGGCTAGGGATATACTAGGTGCTATAGCATTGCCTAGCATGCAAGAAATCAGTTCTAAGTTCTGAAGAAAGTAAAAGCAACAACAAAAAGAAATTACTGATCTTGAGAGAAAAGGCTGTGGGAAATGGGTGGGAGAGCGAAGGAAGTATGGCCAGCCCTTCCAGTTCCCACTCCCAGGCTCCTCACTGAGAGCTTCATACAATGATGCCCAAGAAGTTTTTTGTTTGTTTGTTTTTTGTTTGGTTTGGTTTTGAGACAGGGTTTCTCTGTGTAGCTCTGACTGTCCTGGAACTCACTCTGTAGACCAGGCTGGCCTTGAACTCACAGGTCTGCCTGCCAAGTGCTGGGACTAACACCATGCACTATCGCTCCCAGGTGATACCCAGGAGTGTTTTTGTTTGTTTGTTTGTTTTGCTTTATTTTATGGCAGACAGTACCAACATGAAAAAAGCCTATAGAAGTATGCGATGGTCAGTTTTTAATTTGACCTAGGAAGGAAACCTTGATGAGGAGTTGTCTAGATTTTTTGGTCCGTGGGCATGTCTGTAAGAAATATTCCCACTTTGTGCTTGAGTTAGACCCTGAACTGAATAAGGAGAAATGAAGCTGAGCACTGGTACACAGACATAAAGTCATTGTCCTCTGCTCTTGACTGTGAATGTGATGTGATCAGCTGTTCTGAGTTCCTGCCACCTTCATCTCCCAAAATAATGGTCTGTAACTCTTGCATTGTGACCTAAATATACCTTTTCTCCATTGCTCTTGTCGGGGTACTTTTATGACAGCAACTGGAACAAAACTAAGACATAGTACCAAAAAAAGGGGAAGAAACATGACCAGCCAGAGTCAGGTAGTATGCAGACACTTCTCCCCAGCTCTCACGTACTCACAGGAACACAGATAGTCTTCAAACTTTTAAGACCAGATCTGTAGAATTCAATACATTTTATAAAACACACACACACACACACACACACACACACACACACACACACACACACACTAAAGTAAAATTCTCATGAACAATTATTTTTATTTGGTACAAAATATGCAGAATCAATATTGGGTACCTTGCATATAGGTTTATTTAAAAAAAAATCTGGCAACCAGGAATATAGGAACCTCCAGACCAGACATGACCCTGATACCTATAATCAATCCCTTACTGATTTCATTCATTTTATTAAAGTAAAGGCTGACTGTGTTGGTTAATCTTAATGGTCAACTTGACGGAATTTAGAAAGACATAGAAGATAGGCCTTTGGAGCATGCCTGTGAGATTAAGATGTTATTTTGATTAGGTTAATTAATTGAGAAGACCTATTCACTATGGGTGGCACCATTCCCTGGGCTGAAATTATGAACTGTATAAGAAAGATAAAGTAATATAATCACAATAATTAATTGCTCTATGTTTCTTGATTGTGGTTATAATGTGACTAGATGCCTTAATCTCCTGCTGCAGTGACTTCCTCATCATAAGGGACTATAGCCTCAATTGAGCCAAAATGAACCCCTTCTTCCCTAAGATTCTTTTGTTGGAGTATTTTATCAGAACAATGGGAAAAATAATTTTAAGAAACTGCCTTGGTTCATCTAATTAAATTTCTGTACACAAATCAAACAATGTAGCAGAGAAAGAAGACACTTGGAGGAAGAAAGGAAATGACCTCATAGGTTCCATTTCTTCTTTTATGCCTATTGGACAGATGAATCATTTGGTTAAATAATGAAATCCATTGGCATCTAGTGAAGGGAAACCATCTTCTGGATGCAACTCCTATTATCTTAATTACCAAGCCTTCCTCAGTCTCCTCCAGTTTAAATAACCACTCATTGTCTTTCCCATTGACCTTTGGCTTCACTCTTTGTCACTATATTGTAAGATACTAGAAGACTCCATACTTGTCTTTTGAGTCCTTATTATGTTGTGTTTATGGGGGGGGTGGGAATCTTCTAGATTGAATTTGAATGAGCAGAACAATGTCATGTATGATGGAGATGTGGTCTGATGACTAAAGGTCCTTGTGTTTGGTAGGCTGCAAATCTGTGGTGGGCTGGACTTGAATCTTGTCCCTGCCTTCACTCACAGTCACATAACTTGGGAAAATAATTTAACTTGAATATTTTACAACTTTAATGGGAAGAAGGATAAGGATAAAAGGAGGAAGAAGAGAAAGAGGAAAAGAAAAATGAGGATGAGGAGGAGGAGGAGAAGAAGAAAATGTTACTAAGATCATTTATGACAGAAGGTTATTATGGGGATTAAATGCAATAATCTACCAAAAGCATCTAACATATAATTAATGGACAATAAATTGAGTAATTATTCAACAGAGATCATAATTTGAATTCCTAACTTTGATTTTTCCCAAATTAGTGGTAGTCCACACACACTCTCTCCCAGCGCTGAGCACTGACAGAGACTGACTCTTCACATACAGCCAAGTGTTCCATTGGTGAGCTATAGTATCCAGTACAAATGATAATTAATACATTTTTAACTTAAAACGAAATTATTCAGCAATGAATCCATCATGAGCCAAAAATCATCAGATTTAAAGAACAGTTACTCCTAGGCAGTGGTGGTATGGCTTTAATCCCAAGCACGTGGGAGGCAGAGGCAGGTAGATCTCTGTGTTCAAGGCCAGCCTGGTATAGAGAGTGAGTTCCAGGACAGCCAGAAATATACAGAGAGACCCTGTCTCATAAAAACAAAAACAAAATAGGAAACCATTGTTATAATAGGCTAAATGAAATGCTGATATAATTAACCCCATCACTTTAACTTCTAGAGGAGCTACTTTAACACATTACATATATTGCAGGCATCATATTTCCATTGGACAGCAAGGATCTGAGCTGGGCACATACTGCACGCCTCTCTCACATTTTACTCTTCTACTCCTTAGGAAGCAATGGCACTAAAATGTGCAATATGCAGTTCTGTTAGCATCTTAATTCTGTCCTCTTCTATCTGTTAGCCTACATGTCAATGATTGGTGACTCATTCGTCTTACTGAAAGACATCTTGTGGCCATGCGTTAGGAACAATACATACTCAGATTCCATTTGCCATTCTGATGCGCAAAAAGTTTTTTCAGTACTCAACAGATAGATGGGCAAATAATGCCCATCTAATAAGAACAAGTATGTCTTTGATGCTATGGGTAGTACAGTGATAAAATTTGTCTTTCAAAGGTTAGAGTATTTAAATGATAACACTGGATTTGCTCTTTGCTGCGTGGTCCCTGCATGTTGATTGGGCCCAACTTCTGGGATATGTCAGTCTTTATCAGATGTCCCAGCGGTATGAATAGTCAAGATGATCTGATTTTACCATCTTGTTTCATTGGGACCTTTCTGATGTTGGTTCCTCTGTCTGAAGTACTCATTCCTGCTCCTCCTTCATCCTGATCTCCCAAGTTGAACATGTTTTTCATGACTCAATATTCCATTTTGTTCCCTGGGAAGTCATACCCCATCTTCCAGCTAGCACAGAATGGTCAGTCCATTCTTGTAAATAGCTGACTTTATACTTAGTTCTATCAAAATTAGATTGCAGTTACTTACTGGCAATTTGAGTCAGTAAATGGTGGGCAAGTGTAGGGACCATATGTATATCTGGAGCAGTGGGATGCTGAATTTATACATAGAGACCAAACTCCCAGCAACCACACACATATTCACCATCCATTCCTCAGCTGAGAAGGCAGAGGAAGAACTTGGTGGAAAGAGTGCAAAACTGATAAAAAAAATTAAAGGGAAAGACTTTGTGTGTGCATGTATGTGTGTATATGTGTATACTGTATATGCATTTTCACATATGTGTGCTTGCAGATGTACACATGCACATGTAGAGGCCAAAGGTTAACCTCAAGTGCCATTTCTTTGGCACCATCCATCCACTTTATTTGTTGAGACAGAGTCTTTTGATTGGCATGAAACTTCCCAACTAGGCTAGGCTAGCTGGCCAGTAAGCTGTAGAGATAGATCCAACTGTCTCCACCTTCCCAGTGTTGGTATTGCAAGTGTATACCAGGTCACCTGGCTTTTTTTATGTGGGTGGGGGGGGGGGGGGGAGGTTCTGGGAAATGAAGCCAGCCCCCCATGCTTACAAACAAACAAACACCTTACAGACCCAGCTATCTCCAAACCTAAAACGGAAAATAAATCATTTTAACTTAAACTGATGCAGCAATATTTTTATAATCAAGCCAGACTCTGGTTTGCAAGAATTGGTTGGGACTTGCCCACATATACGTTCATGAGCTCTATTCTGACTGGGCTTTCTGGGAGCTAGGAAGTTTGGCATTGCTTACCTTTAGCTGCAAAAGGCCACTATGGGCTTGGAATTCACTGACCATGGGATGGCAATTGAAAGTTAAGAAGCACTTGAGACTGGTTTTCTTGAACTTCTTTCTTGAACTTTCCAAAGCAGCTTTTCAGTATCAATCCATCTGCTGGTGGACATCTAGGCTGCAGATCTATACTGACCATCAAGTGTTGATGAACATGTCTAAGAACAACTCAACAAAAAAGTGAAAGCTGTGAAGTCCTGAGTGATATGTGTCACACATCTGGGACACAACAGAGATTCAAAATAATGTTGCAAAAGTGAGCATCTCCCAGGAAACCAGGACTAACCAAGAACTCCGGAGTCCCCATTGCTCATGCTGAGGCAGGAACATCAGAGAACCCCTTTCTAAGTGCATTTGCAGCTGAAAGGGCTAGAGAGAGACAAAATTGGAGTGGCTCTTGTCCTTAGAGGGCAAACGAAGTCAACTGGAGACCTGATGCTTTTCTCTTTGGGCTGTGTGGTGCTATCAGTTATGAGGTTCCTGTTGAGTTAATTTCTCTGTTTAAAGCTCTCACCCTGTATTAATTAGCTGATAGAATCCTTATGGTGTGATGTGTGTTTAGGGCCATTGCAGAATGCACATTGTCACAGAAATCTGTTTTGTGGGACTTGTTAGCATGGATATTATTTAGCTAAATAGCTCACAATGATTCCTTCGGAGTCTGCTGCATCTGTTGGGCAATTCATTTTATAGTTGGGGACTTTGAGTTTTCTATTTTTTTAACCCAGCCAACTGTAGTGACCTGTCCGTAGGCCAGGGACACTAATAGCTATTACTGTTAATACTTCATTTGTCATAGAGTAAAGAAAACTCCAGAGTAAAGTATAAATTTATTCCACTTTTGAAGAGTCTTAAAAAATATATTATTTTTTCAAACAAATGGCTTCAAGGGAAAAGAAGGAATTTGAATCACATCAAACACCAGGTTCTTTTGAAAAGAACCTGTTGGAGCCAGGCAGCCTAGAGTTGACATGAATTTGTGCACATCAGCGTGCGCACCTGGGGACAAGCGGCTCTGGGTTCGGAAAGGTCCATCCGATGAGTCCTGCAGCAGTCAAGTCAGCCTGACGAGCTGATCAAGGGTTTTTAGCTTTGCTGCAGGCGATGGCATAGAATGTCAGGGAAGAAGTCCCCAGCATCTCAGGGCTGGGCGGTTGTTCTGGCAGCCCTGTGATGTCAGCAGCAGTGCCCTCATGGGCAGCGCGGGCTGCCTGTGAAGTGTAAATATGCCAGTGATGACAGATGGGGCGGGAAAAGAGTGCTTCTTTAATAATTCGGCATTCCCATGGAATGTTCCGGCAGCCAGTAAAGCAGGGACTAGAATATGGCATGCGTTGGGACTCCATGGAGGTCAAAAGATTTTTCTTTTCTTTTTTTTTTTTTTTTTTTGGTTTTTCGAGACAGGGTTTCTCTGTGTAGCTTTGCGCCTTTCCTGGAGCTCACTTGGTAGCCCAGGCTGGCCTCGAACACACAGAGATCCGCCTGGCTCTGCCTCCCGAGTGCTGGGATTAAAGGCGTGCGCCACCAACGCCCGGCCCAAAAGATTTTTCTAGGCACAGATCTTTCTCATGTGCCCTTCAGGATGCAATTAAAACCTCTCCCGAAAAGAATCCCAGGATGCACAGGTGTCGACATAAAAAGCCGTCCGCGGCATCTGAGCAGCCTCAGCACCCACTTCCTACATCCGTCTACACAGCCACCCTCCATCCACTGCAGGAAAGGAAGTCCTCCTTCCTGCCTCCCCTTTGTCAACCAGCTCACTGTAGGGGTGTCGCTCACAGCCCAGGGACAAAGATAGAAACTGAATCAAGTTCTAATTTCTGCGGCCTCCAAGTTCTAAGAGTTGTTTAACTTCTCTAATCTAAATGTATTCATTGGCAAAATGAGGATAATAATATCTAATTGACAGAGCTGTGATAAGGATTAGGTGAACTAATGCAGATGAAATGCTTAGTGAGGTGTTGCAGAGAAGTAGGCTACCCCCCCATTCCCCCCCCACCCCCCATCCCCCCATACCCCTCCACCCCCCACCAACCCCGCCGCCACCACAGTCTCATCTAACCTGCAGGAAAAATGCAGAATCTTCAGGGGCAAGACTAGGACCCACACTCTGTGCATAGCCGCCACTAAATCTACTACTAAACACTCTCCCATAAAATGAATATGCAAATAACATGTCGAACTTTCTTTAGAACAGGGCTTACAAGGTTTTCTGAATAAAGGGCTGTATGGTAAATATTTTAGACTTGTACCTCTCTGGTCATTGTGACAGCTATGTGACACCTCTCTCACTGTAGTATAGTCACAAGCATAGACACTATATACGCAAGTGAGTATAGCTATGTTCCCTTAGAACAGTAGTTCTCAACCTGTGGGTCATGACCCTTCTGGAGAGCGAGTGACCCTTTCACTAGAGTTCCCTAACACCATCTACATATCAGATATTGACATTATGATGCGTAACAGCAGCAAAATTCCAGTTAGGAAGTAGCAATGAAAATAACTTTATGCTCAGGGGTCAGCACAACATGAGGAGCTGTATTAAAGGGTCGCGGCGTTGGGAAGGTTGGGAACCACTGCCACATTATGTACAACCCGGCCTGCCAGTAGCACTGGGCTTTGAGGACACCTGATCTAGGGTAGAAATACTTGCTTGAGGAAGGAAGGTCACAGATTCAGAGCAACAGCCACCAGACAACCCACACAGTGGGTTGAGTTCATTCACGAAGAAGGCTTGGGACTTCAATCCGGTCCAGAGGTCTTACTGATAAACAATGCACACGTTCTAGACAGCAATAAAACTTAATGCGAGCAGTGTGATCCGTCATGTAGAGGAGAGAGAAAAGGAAAATTAAACTTGCGTTAAAAACCACAATTTGCACAGGAAAAAATGGTCGACATCAGAGAGAATTTATTTGGTGAGCTATCGATTCGACTGACTCTCCAGTGAGCATATTTTAGAAGTCCTAGAGAAGTTTGAACTCACCGTGAGAATTGGAAGTGTTAGCAACATCAAAAACCACCGTCCCCCCACTCACATAAATATTCAACTGATCTTCAAAAGAAATATGACCTTAGAAATCACAGTAGGGTAAATTCCAGCTGCAGCTACACTCAGGAACCTGCTTTGTGAAAGGAAGACGATCATGTTTGAATGCAGCTTCTTCACTGACTCTGTCAGGTATGGGGGGCGGGGACACAGAGGCTTACTTGGGTTTTTAAAAGTTAATCAATCAGCTAGTTGTTTTCAAAATAGCTGTGTTTTTAACAAGCTCAACTCCCCATCCCCATGCCTGTGACCCCTGCCTGATATTGTCGGACAATCTAGGAGCTTCATATGCAAATCTGATCAAGTCTCCTCCCAGACCCTTCAGTGGCTTCTCTCTGCTCTGACAACTCTTAGGTTAAGACTCAGCACACCATCTGGCCGACATGGTTTTGTTGGGTCCTCACCAACTTCCCACTAGCACATTGCTGGGCTCTCCATTTCCATCAGTGTTCTACTCTCTCCTTCAGGTTGTCGGACTCCCAGTACCACCCTTCCCTAAGCTCACCCCCTACACACACACACACACACACACACACACACACACACACACACACACATTCACACAGTCTCCGTCTAGTTAACTTCCAGATGCCCTGAGCTCCAGTCAACTGTCATCGGAGCTGTCTCCCGCCTCTGAGCTCTGATCACAGTTTGTCATCATACATTCATTAGGGTGATGGTTTAATTAATATCCGCCTCCCCCTCTGGGCTTCAGGCCCCCCAAGGAGCAGGAAGCACACAGCCTTTTAATGGCATCAGGCTCAGCTCAGCGCCTGGAAGAGGATTTGTAATAAAAAGATATGATGGAGGGGTAATGAGAAAGACACGGAATCAAAGTATCACCAGAAACGGTCAAAATAAAGAATGGTAGATACGATGCAATTGGTTTTCAGAATGATCCGTTTTCCTTGTCTGGGGGCAGTTCTTGAATGATGCTTTAGATGCAGTCAGAAATGTTTTCCTGGGACAGACAGAAATGTGTTAGGACTCAGGGACCACAGCTCTTCAGTCAGCTGGGAGCAGGCAGAAAATGTTTCAGGATTTGCAAAGCAGGGTATTTTGGTTTAGCTGTACAATGTCATTGGCATCACATATTTTAGAAGCCAGAGACAGTACAGAAACAAACATGGCCGTGTTCCAATCAAACCAGGGCTTCTAACCTTCCTGACTGCTGATATTTGGACCGAATCATCTCTTGGTTCAGGGATGTTTTGCATATGGCCTCTGTGGCAGTACCCCTGGGCTTGATCCACTCGATGCCAATCATGTCCCGCCCACTTCGTTATTGACAAATGTGTGTCAGAGAGTGTCTGCAGACATTGCCAAAAGCTCCTCAGAGATAAAAACCACCGCAGCTACATCCAGTGCAGAAAATTTACCAAAGCCAGCCAATTTCAAGTCATCGTCAGCCATGGGCTATTTGGGTGGATCCTAGTCTGGTAGAAAAGAAAAGATGAGGAAGATTCTCAGTGGTGTTTATGTCTGTGGAAGTTGTCAATGCCGTCTGGTGTCCAACTTCCATGGGTGAAGGGTCTTTGACTACTTCCTTTCTCCAAAGCAGGTAAACCTTTGGAACATAACTGGTACCATTCTTGGGGGAACAGCAGGGCCTACTGGTGTTAGACTGTGAAATGAACTTGCTTGAGCCAAGGAGGAGGGAGCCATGCATTACCACATGGCTCCTACATGCACCTGTAACTATGCAATTAACTGGCTTTAAGCAAAGTGTGCATGATGAAGCAATGCAACAGACAAAATTTAAAAATAAAATATGCCAGGCAGTGGTGGCACATGCCTTTAATCCCAGCACTCAGGAGGCAGAGGCAGGCAGATCTCTGTAAGTTCAAGGCCAACTTGGGCTACAGAGTGAGTTCCAGGAAAGGCGCAAAACTACACAGAGAAATCCTGTCTCGAAAAACCAAAAAAATAAAATAATAATGATAATAAAAAAAATACAAGCAAATTTGGGAGTTTGTTTCTATTGCAAACATTTCTGCCTCCACCAAAATGAGTGGTCCACATGGTCCTGAACACAGCCAGAAAGTTCCCAGATACTTTGACCTTGCCCTGTGCCTCTCTGTCTCCCTTTCCCTGAGGAATCCAGAACCAAAGCTTCTTCTTCCAGCTTTGCTTACGCTCTGACTCTATGCTGCTCATGAAGCCTTCATTTCTTCCAGCAAATCTCAGAAACTGTGCTGGGCATTCATTTCATACCTGGAAGTGTGGGTGGAAACCGAGGCACGTTAACTTTTTGTGTGAGACGCAAAGAAAACAGATTCCCATTGCTGTTAAAGAGGGCTCCCTGCAAGGAATCTGGAGGCTGAGGCCTTGACAATATACTTATGTCTGGAGGATGTCCCGGAAACAAAAGCAACAAGAACTTTTCCAGCCTGGGAGATAGTTCAGCTGCTAAAGCACTTGCCATGACATCCTAAAGACCTGAGTGCATCCTCAGGACTGACATAAAGGTGGGCATGACAGAGCAGAGTGTGCAGGCAAGAGAAGTCCCTGGGGCTGGCAAGCTGGGTGGGAGACCCTGCCTCAAAAAATAAAGTGGAGGTCAATATAACAATTAAAGTGAAGACAAAAATCTCCTTTCCTAAACCCAAAGCCCTTGATGATCAAGGAGGTGGTGCAGAAAGACAACTAGACATACACACATACAGAGAGAGAGAGAGAGAGAGAGAGAGAGAGAGAGAGAGAGAGAGAGAGAGAGAGAGAGAGAGAGAGAGAGTCATATGCCACCTACTTTCTGGCAGCCCAAGGCACTGCCACTCTGGATGTGGCCCAAATGCCCTTGCAAGAGTGGCACCCAGGAAAAGCAAGCTTGACCACTATGTTAGCATCAGGTTCCCCGTGCCCACCAAGTCAGCCATGAAGAGGACAAAAGCAATGGCACACTTGTGTTCATTGTGGATGTTAAGGCCAATAAACCCCAGGGCACACAGGCTGGGAAGAAATTCTATGTTGTTATGACCACAGTCAAGCAGTCTGCTGGAGAGAAGGCATATGTTCATCTGACTCCTGATTATCATCCTTTGGATATTGCCAACAAAATTGGTCCCGTGTAAACTGAATCAAGCTGATAATTTTTTTTGCACAGTTTATTTGAATTATGTGTATGTGTCAGTGTGTGCACGTGAGCGAAAGTGACCCAGAGGCCAGAAGAGGGCACTGGATTCACGGGTGGTTGTCAGCCACTGAAAAAGGTGCTGGGAACTGAACCTGGGTCCTCTGAAGGAGCAGTATACAATCTTAACCACTGAGCTACCTTTCCAGCACCAAACATAGACTTTTTTTTTTTTTTTTTTTTTTTTTTTTTTTTGGTTTTTCGAGACAGGGTTTCTCTGTGTAGCTTTGTGCCTGTCCTGGATCTCACTCTGTAGCCCAGGCTGGCCTCGAACTCACAGAGATCCGCCTGCCTCTGCCTCCCAAGTGCTGGGATTAAAGGCATGCGCCACCACCGCCCGGCCAAACATAGACTTCTAGTTAGAGGTGCTGGGAATTGGACCCCAGGCTTCCTGCACGGAGCTACACTCTGAACAGCTGTTAATTCTAAGTACATACTTTTTACCATTAGAAAAAAAAGATTAGTTAAGGAATGACTAAGGAAGATACTAGACATTAATCCCTGGCCTCCACATGGATGCTCATGTGTACATGTGTGCGCACACAAACATGCACATAGGAACACATATACACGTGAACACACACACACACACACACACACACCACAGTTTTTCTCTGAAAGATAAATGGATTTCCTGGACATATTGAAGCAGTTTCTCTTGCTTGGCCCTTCTCTGTGTTAGTATTAGTGCCACCGTTTATGATAGGCAGAAGACAGCATTGTTTGCCCCTGAGGTGGTAACGCTGGTATGGCCAACTTCAACACAGTGTGGAATCCATGGTCTAATCTGAGTCTTCAGAATGCTGTTCCTCAGATTTTTTACCAAGAGTAAAGCAGTCGTTTTGCCCCTGCAACTGGACATGTCTGCAGGTTCGGAATTGAACCTTAGGGAAGACAGCCACAGAGGCTCGGCCCTGAGCGTGAATTCAGGAGACCAGTGCTGTGTCAGCACACAGGTGAAAGAGGAGAAAAATACAATCCCTTGTGGGGAAGAATGGAAGATGCACGCCTTTTACAGCAATTTGCATCACTTCTGATTTAATGTGGAAGAAGAAACAGAAATTCCCTGTAGCCATCCCTGACCCATTTGGATGATATTCTTGTGCCATCCAGTGGATTTCCTCTGGAATTGCATCAATTGCTGGGGCTTTAGCTGTCTCTTCACAAATCATTTACGTGCTGCTCTTTTTGCTGTTAGTATTAAACATATTGCATCGATTCACATAATTTCAAAAGAAGCAATAAAAACACTTATGACAATGAAATACAAAAAGGTCCTTTTAAAACAAAATATATTAATAAATTAAATGAAGCAAAGCACTCTGTATTTTTAAGTGTATAAATATCCAGATCGGAATATTCCAGAAGACGCCATTCCTTGACTCTAGTCACAGATACTCTAGGACTGTGACAGCCATTGATGTACTGGGTGGAATGGTACCGTTCAAAGCGGCTGACTGATGACGGGGGCCGTGCCGATAGATCCATCATGATGCAAATGCCGGAAGTCAGAGCGCATTTCATCCTAACTGCCAAATGTCACCGCTGAGCAACAGCCTGGGCATTGACAGTTGCTTCTCCTCCCGATGCTATGGTTGACTGGGAGCCGTGGCTGGCAGCCACTGTCCAGCCTGGAGACAGGGTCACGACGCCTGTCGCTAGCCCAGGAAATGATCAAAAATTCTAAATGCGAGCATGGTTTTCACTGAAGGCACATCACTTGCACAACGTTGTAAACACTGAGGCATTGTTAAGTCAAGGACTGTCTAAACTGGCACCCCTGTCGGGCATTTTTCTTGTTGTGATTGTTGTTGTTACTGTACGTGAACATTAACAACACTGTTCAATGGGTAAAGGCACTTGCTATGTAGGCTTACCAACCTGAATTTGTGCCCTAGAGTCCGTGTAAATAAAGATGGAAGGAGAACACCAAGCTGATGCCACAAAATAGTCCTCTGCCCTCCACATGAGCAACACACACAATAATGATAATGATGATAATGATAGTAATGATGTTTAAAAGATAAAACAAGTGAAAATTATGTGGTCAAACAGGGACCCGTTTCTAGGTTCTTTGAACAAGGAAGCTCCACAAAAAGCCATTTGTGAAGCCGTTTGCAAAGCCACGCTAACAAAGTTAAGGTATACTCTTAATGACAAATAGCCTGGACGAACTGGTTCTCCTGCAGGGCAGCTGCAAGAACCACCACCCCACTGGACTGTCCACTGCATCTTGGGATGTCTGCCAGCCTGGATGTCTACCCACAGAAGCTGACAGGAACAAAATGCTTCCGCAGGTTCCTGAAGAATCCAGGGGACAGAACCTGGCTGGCTGTAGAGCCCAGTGCTCTCGCCCCTCCTGGGAGCATAAAAGAGTCTTCTAGCCAGTGGGTCTCTGTGACTTGGAGTTGCGCCATCTTTGTGTCCTCCTGCCTGGACAGTGTGCTGCTTTTCCTAGGTATGTATGAGAGCAAACACCTGTTCACTTCACATAGGACATCAATGCCAGACCAAAGAAATTATTTCATCCAAACGGAGCCTGGTGGTAATAAGTTTTATTAGATTTACCTACGGGAGCATGGAAACTTATGGGCAGCTACTCCACAAAGGAAGGTCCCTAGCCCTCAGAAACTGTTCACCACTTACCGGTTTCAGGCAGCTCGAGGACCCATAAGTCTCATACGCTGTCTATTGAGCACTTCACGAGGCTCATGAGCCCCCTCTCTGCTTCATAGGGTAGTGCTAGCAGGCCCAGTGTGAAGTCTGATGTGGATAATCGCAGCTGCTTTGGTTTTAAGACAGTAATGGTTGTCTCGTCTCCAAAGGACAGTCATCCATCTGGAAATGATGGGTAAGACATTTCAGAGGACACAAGGTGACAAAAAAGGGGTGCTCAGAGCCGGAGACGCTCTGGAGAGCTGCTTTGAATTTTCGCCCAAGCAGCACGGGAGGAGAAGCAAGATGCCTTGAATCCAGACCTGATGACTTCAGAGCTGATGTCTTCAGCTCCACACTATAGCTTCCCCACGCTGCATCATCTTCTGCTGCAAGAGGCATTGGGGAAATGAAAGTAGCGAGAAGTCTTAGAGATTGTTCCTGCAAGCCTTTGAAGCTCACCTCCCTGATTCTTAGTTCTGAACACTGTGTCTCATAAAACAAAACCACACTCAACTGAGACACCGTGCTGTTAAAATGAGCGCAGCGATTGGAGATTAGCTCTTGGCTGGTGCTGTGCTCACGGTTCGACAGATAGCTCCTGCATGGGAAGTCAACTTTCTGAACATTGTTTAACAAGGGCGCTCATGTGAGTGGCCAGCCATAGTCACCCACAAAAAAAAAAAAAAGTATTTTTTTGTTAAACAAAGTCAGAAATGCCGAGCTGAACGGAGTGTAGCTGCCACGAAAGTGCCACAAATGTGAACTCTTTCCCCAAACTGAGTCTTGGAGCGCCGGCCTCATCCTAGCTGGTGTCCTAGAAAAATATAAATAGGAGTGATGGGGAGATTCTGGCCAGTGCATACCCATTCACGACTCCCCCATTCACCCTGCCACCTCCAGCTGCCAGTGCACACCCATTCATGACTCCCCCATTCACCCTGCCTCCTCCAGCTGCCAGTGCACACCCATTCATGATTCCAGACCACTCTGACTCCTCTAGTTGCCACTGCACACCCATTCCTGATTCCCCTCCATGACCACCCCCGCCCCCCCCACCTCTTCTGGCTCTGAAGCCTTTGTCCTCAGGCTCTGGTGTTAACATGATGGCGCCAGGCTCTGCCCGCAGTGGTATTCACTGCTGCTAGAGTGTACGTTGTCTGTTCTTTAGCTTCATTCATCCTTCTGCCATCAAGCCGTGGGATCCTGTTCGCCTCATCTCCTGCCCACTGAGTTTCCCAGTCCTTTCTTGGCTGCTTGCCCATAGCATTCTCTGAAGCAGACACTCCCAGACCACACTTTCTGCACCATGAGGAAGTGTAAGAGCATTGAGGATCTTCTAGGCTGCTGACCATCCATCCCATACCGTGCAGAAGGACCAAGGTCTCTTAGAAACCCTGACATGAACATTGTACAATATTAGTTCCTCCTCCAGGGCATTTCCTGCTGAGGGTCTCAGCTTCAAGGGATGATGGGTAGGAGGACCCTTAGAAGAGCTCCAAAATGGACCCTTTCCCCCAGACTGTGCAAGAAACAGCGCTCTCTCACAGCCCTGGAATGTTTGGGGTTTTGTTTTGTTAATTTCCTCAGTGTGGCCTGGCAGACAGATCTAAGCCAGCAGATGGCAGCAGTGGTTCCAAAGTCTTTACCTCCTAGGGAACCAGGGACAGTATTTGTCACTTTTTTTTTTTTAATGCCAGAACTTGTAGGGGGCACTACTACTATAGAATGGGTAGCAGCTGGGACTCCGACTAGACGCTCTGTGGGGCAAAGGAATTGTCCAGAAAAAACATGTGCCTGCCCTGAACATCTGTGGAGAAGAGACTGGAGAACTCTGAAATGTCACAGCTAGGAATGTCCTTGTCACCAAGTCAGCTAATCTGAGATCAATCCCCATGTCCCACTTGGTGAGAGGAGAAAACTGACTCCTACAAGTTCCACACATGCAATATAACATGGCATGCATACTTCCTAAGACAGACAGACAGGCAGGCAGGCAGACAGACACATACACACACACAAAACAAACAGACAAATAAAAGTTTAAGAAAGAAATACTTCTGAAATTACAAGGAAAGATGGAAGGCAGATGCCTGATGAGGAGTGGCTGTGAGGTGGTTGTCTCAAAGGACCACAGAGGTGGTGATGATCCTCATCCATAGTCACCCAGCACAGAGCAGACAGACTGGATGGAATTCCCCTCACAGCCACTTGGGGACAGTTCTGCGTTGCTCCGGAGTGCCTGGATGTGATGAAAAACTAAAGACTGACCTGGGATAGGTCACCAAAGAGGCAGCTACTGGACCGTTCAAGTCTGTGCAGCCTGGGTCAAGAATATACTGGGTGACATGCTCCCATTTTGCCTGCCACTGGGATACCTCCCATGCTGGTTGTGTAGTGCAGAGGAAGAGAGAGATACCCGATGCCTTGGAAGAGGGTGAGGAGAACCAAGCTGAATGGCATCCTGGTTCTTGGGGTGCAGAACACACCTATATCTCCAGGAATATCTGTCACTACCATAACATATGTTTTGTGTACATAACCCCAAGCAAGCAATTTGGTGAAGATACACACAAAAAACACAGGCAGAGTAGCCCAAAAGGCTGACCTCATTTATACAGAGCATTGGACACAACCTGAAGCAGGTGACCTCAGTTGCTGAGTTATAAAACTTCCAGGGACTTTGTCATGCCTGGTGACAGCGAAAAGCAGGAGAGGAAGGGCCAGCTCACTTCTTAAACGAGATCATCCTCTCTGGATGCAGAAGATGCCAGGGCTAACAACTACAATGAAATAGCACAAAAGCTGATTTCAAATACTAAGTAAACAGCTCTTCCCTTTATCCCTGGAAGGGACACAGTCTGGAAGGGGAACAGGTATGACTTTTATGGACCATTGTCACCACTGTGATTACTACTACATGGCGGTCCTTGCCTTGACTGTGCATCAGAACCCAGGAGTTGCTTTCAGAGCAAATGCAGCAATGCCAGGCTCAGACAATAACAATCCAATCTCAGGAGCCTGCCTCACCAAGTAAAAATCTTCAAAAACTCCCTCAGGAGATCCTAAAGTGCCCTGTGGCTGGAGACCATGGCTGGAGACCCAACCTTCCGGTTGTGCATATGGATGTGCTGGCTCACAGCACCCCAGCAATTTTACAGTTCAGAAGAAACAAGGGGAGGGAGAGAAGCCTTCATCCATCCTTGCCAAGCTCTGCAGTACCACACAAGACTTTTTAGTCTTTCTGCATATTAGAAATACCTGGAGAGCCTGAAGAACTATCCCTTCCCGGACCCTTCCCACCACAACTCAGCCAGACTCTCTAGAAGAGAAACTTGGTATCAGAATTTTCCAAAGAGTCCCTGGATGATTCTGACGTGTGGCCAGGACCTCAAACCATCGCTCTAGTGCACAGGTGCACAGTCTTGGCTGCACGGGGGAGTGGCCTGAGAGAGAAGCGCAGAGCCCGGAGCCCCACCTCTGAAGAGACTGATTTAGTGGGTCTTTTGGTGATCTCGGGGTAAGAAACTTCTAAAGCTCTTGAGGGAGTGATAGCACTCAACCAAGATTGAGACCACAGGGTTTCCTAGCAGGGCGAACAGAGCCAAAGATGCAAACTAACTAATGGAAGGACACCGGAATCCATGAGCAGGAATGCAGAGGGGGCGGCAGAACAGTTAGGCAGGGGCTGCGGCTTCTTGCTGGCACTGCAGGTCTGATGGGCTTCATGACATGGGGATCTAGGAATCTGATGGCACTTTAAGCCCCCGCTCAAGACTGGTTGGTGCCAAGTTAGATGTGCGCTTGTAGGTCCTTCCACTCACCTAGAGCACCAGAGACATCTGCTTCCACAGGTGCTTGGACCATGTTTCTGTCTCCCCGCTACCTCTTCTCAGCTTTCCTGGGTGACTCCTCATTCAACACGGTGTGGCAAGATGGACTCCAAAAAAATGGTTTTCCGTTCTTCCCTAGAAATGTGTGGAAACCTCGGGGCTTGTGTGGTTCTCTGTGCTTCTCTTTTCCTCCTTCACACTCCCTAGGATGTGGATACGAGGCTACAAGAGAACAAGCTTGAAGTCCCAATCAGAAACAAACAAACAAAACAAACAAACAAACAAACAAAAACACCCCACAAGCTAAGGGTGACAAAGTGACAGGACCGAAAGCATCTGGGGCAGACATAAGCCGCAAGCTCCTACCTCAGGGACCCATGCTGAAGGGGGTTAAGCAGAAATATGATGAAGCCACAGTAATGAGATTGCTTTGTGTGCACCTGAACAGTGGCCCCAGAGTCACAGATCTGGAATACAATCTGTGTTGTTGCTGTGTCACAATACAATAAGATATCATTTTGAATGCTGGGCTCTGAGTCACTAGCCAGTGGAAAAACTGCCCTGTGTTGTCCACTCACGGTGGGCACTTCTGTCTCTAAAGGAGTCAAGTTCTCGTCATTCTACATCGTGATAATGGGTTGTCAAGAATATCTGCTCTCAGGGTGCAAGAGGGCTGCTGAAGTGCCTCATAACACACGTCCTTACACAAATGGTTCCCAATTCTGAAAGGACGGGGAACAGCTCTCCATCAGGTTGAAGACTGTTTCCAGATCTTTCCAGAAGTCCTTCTTACCATCCTCATTAGCCACAGTTAGACCACCTATACAACCCTCAATCAAATATTTGCAAAGGAGTGCGGGATTACCGTGAACAGCTAAGAGTATGATTTTTCCTATGGGGCCGCAGGAGAAGAGTCTAACAACATCGAGTCCATGGACACTCCAGATTGGACCAGAGTCAAGGTAGGGTTCTATTAATAAGAAATAAGAAGAAAATGGCTGCTTGGCAGGCAAGCAACAGAGTCCATCTCAAGGAGCCAGCCTGGAAACAAAGAGAAAGAAGGCTGCAAGAGAAAATACTTATATACTGAGCCTTGCATAACCATTCTCCTCAATCCCCACATTTCTACAGTCTCCTCTGATTTTCATTTCATATTGTAAGGAGTTAAAACACAGAGATTTCAAGAATCTTCTAGCCAAGCCATGTAGCAGCTCAGTGCTGGGACCAGTCGAAGTCCATCTGGCTTTACCTATGGTGCTAAATTGCTTTGAAAGATTTTTAATTTGCACTGCTGTGATAAATAGCATACCCAAAGCAGTTTGGGGAGGAAATGTTTATTTTGGTTTACACTTGTCCACCACAGTCCACCATTGAGGAAAGTCAGGGCAGAGACAGAAGCAGGAACCTGGAAACAGGAACTGAAGCAGAGACCACAGAGAAGAACTTCTTGCTGTTTGCTCTACCTGGATTGCTCAATCTATATTCTTATACCACTCAGATCACCCGCCCATGGGTGGTACCATCCACAGTTGGCTGGGATTCCCACGTCAATCATTAATCAAGAAAATGCCTCACAGATTTGACCACAGACAATCTGATGGAGGCAATCCCTCAATAAATTACCTCTTGCCGAATGACTTTACCTTGTGTCAAGTCGACAAAAACACTGACCAACACACGAGGCACAAGTTTTATTTGTGATCTGATTCAAAACCAGCAAATGGTCATGAGTTTTACACAGCAAGAAAAATAGGAATGCTAAATATTTGATGGTATTAGAGAATTCTTGTTAATTTTTGGTGTGATGGTGGTGTTATAGTTAGTTTCAAGGGCAGTTAAGTAAGCAGTTCAGATATAAGATGAAATAAGATAAGATATGAATGAGGGCCGCATGGGGCTTATAGTACTAGTCACTACTTTTACATAGTATTCTTTGAAAACATTTTGTTGTCTCCAAAGACCCAGATTAAAAGGAGCAGCTTGAATTGCCACAGCAACTGCTTCTAAACCCCCTTTCCTTCTGTTACTATCAGTGATCTTTAGCTTCTCTCTCCTATCCAGTCACCAACATCTCAACACTCCTCTGGCTTAATCTGGTTTTGTCTCTTGGATCACAGGAACGTACGACAAGATTTCACAGAGTGCCCTCAAAACTTGGAAGATCTCAGAAGCATATTGCCCAGGAAGCTCTCAACCTCAGTATCTACCATGTCCATCAAGGGAAAGATGGTGACTAGCCATAGGCCACTGTGTCCCAACCTTCTAATCCAGTAGGTGAGCCGGGCTCAAGTTTCCAGTGCTAGGAGGGCTTACTGACTGCGCTTGCAACCAGCCAAATACAACCTCCCAGGCTGCCTCCAGACAGGGGTACATATTTATCAGAACAAGCCAGGCCAGCAGAGATACCCCAGCATTCGAGTGAATACCTCTGGCCTCGCAAACACACTAGCAGGTGTACTGGGAATGGAGTATGGAGACATTTCTCTGTAGACAGCCAGGTCCCTTCTAGTATAAGGAACAGCTTTAACGGTTGACCCACAGACTTCTCAAGGGTACCTAGTCAAAGTTCTGCCTTGATATCCTTTGAAGCCTTATTTAGAACAACAGTATTTCTCATTTCTCTTCCTAGAGTTGTTAGGTAGATTGTTCTGACATAAAAACTACCTTCTGAGTGATCATGGTGGCTAATACTATGAAGTAGCTGACAAGTCATCTTAAACGGTGATATTCAGATATGGAGAACATTCTGCAGTCAGTTGTTACCCACATAATCTTTGTCTCTGGTAAATGCAAGGTTTGCCTCGTATGGTTGGGTTTACCTATTCCTCAGTCCTTGAGGCTGCTCAGAAGGCTGCCGGTCACATTTCCTTACTGAGGTTGATGGACAGGCTTGTCCCCAACTCCAGTCCACGATCAAATCTGCAATAACAGCCCTGGCTACTATCATGAACTGTGAACTTAGGACTGACCCCTTGCACTTTCTGCCACACCCTTAGGAGAAGTTCAAGTCTCATTTGAAAATGTCCATGCAAATTCATGGGAGGGGAGAGGGGAGAGGGGAGAGGGGACAGGATATGATCGTGACTTCTTTTCCCTTCTATGAAGTAGGATTGTAGCCTAATAAGGGCAGGGGCAGACTATGGGGAGGTGTGGGGGTGAATGAGTGATCAGTATTCAGTTTACTGCAGTGGTTCCTAATGCTGCAATCCTTTAAAATAGTTGGTGACCCCCAACCATAAAATTATTTTCATTGCTACTTCATAACTGTAATTTTGATACTGATATGAATCGTAATGTAAATATGTGATATTCAGGATATGTGATACAGGACTCCTGTGAAAGGGTTGTTTAACCTCCAGAGGGGTCGGGACCCCTCAGTTGAGAACCATTGGTTTACAGGGTTGGGCAGGTGGGAAGGCCTTTGCTGAACGTACAAGCTGTTTACAAGGAGGAAGGCATAGGCCACAGGGAAGGGGCCTGGCTGATGCAGACACCGTGTCCAGAGTCCATGGTTTGCTGAGGGAATCTGGGACTCGAGCTGCTTGACAATTGGGATTTGAAACTGCACCAGAGGAGCTGCGATTTTTTATTTAACCACAAGATGGAGTCTTTGGCTTTTAAACCGGAAGCCTTTTCCCACTGGTCTGGGAGACATCCTCGGTGGAGGAAAGGCACCTGGAGGGTTCTGTAGGGACTGCAGGCCGCTGAGCACAGCTGAAGGGCTGCCTCCCTGAAGCAGCTGAGGTCAGTTGCTTTTCACTTGGTTGCAGCAGCGTCTGTGAAAGTCTACTCTGAACACTTTATATATATATATATATATATATATATATATATATATATATATATATATATACATATACATATCTGCTGTGTTCTGGTTTTGTAGGATCATTTTTCCTATTTACAATTCCACCCCCTCCTCTATTTTTAGACCAAGTCCTCAAGCTCTGTTTTTTAATATTTAGTTTGATTCTGCTTTGAAAGGTTAATTAGTAAGATAAAATTATGCTCAAAAAGGGCATCTGAAGAAATACCGAGGGACAAGTTGACTGAGTTCACTTTTATCTTGAAATAATATGTATTCTCTTGCAGTACACAAATGCCACATACCTTCAAATGCCATATACTACAGAGGGCACACCTGAGCTCACCCCTCAACTTCTCTCAGGCTCCCCACATTCCCCGCCCAACTTATGTCCGTCCTTCTATCTGTGTCTCTGTCTCCATCTCTCTCAACTCACTGGGTCTAGTTAGTGCTGCATAGGTGTAGGGTCCAATCTATTGGGACACGAACAACCTACAACCTCCAAGTCACACCGCTGAAGAAAATCTGCTTCCCTCCACTAGCCTTCACCAACTGCCAGTGGCTCCTTGGCTAGGGATAGGGCCTCACGAGTCCTTCCCTCTTCATGCTGGGATATTGACTGCCTTGATCTTGCACAGGATTTGTGCCACAAACCACAGCGGCTTCGAGTTCGTGAGTGGAAAGATTATTTTGCAGCAACCTTCTCAGGCCTGTGGCTCTTATATTTTTTGTTACCTTTCCCACTATGTTTCCTAAGCCTTAGGAGGAAAGGGAGATGTAATACAGCCATCCCATGCAGGACTGAACACCCCATAGTCTCTTGTCCTTTGCACATTGACCAGTACACCTGACTTCAGCTGAATTTAGGCTCCATTCAATAGGCTTGAGTGGGTGATGAGTCCCAACATTATAATAAAGCTTTAACAATATACACCCACATAAATGCACAGTCTGCTCCAAGACCTCCCTTTCCCTTGCCCCAGGCATCCTTGTCTGCATTTAGTTTGGGAGTGAATAGGGGCAGGCTTTACCTAGAGGAGAAAAGCTATTATTTGGAGTTCTAATAGAAACATGGTATGATTCACTCGAGACTTTCCCCCAGGCAGTTGCCCACCAAAACAGGATCTGGAGTGCTCTGTGGTTGAAACGAGGGCTGCTGTCGCTCTTCTCTGCCCACTCTACACCCATGCCCCGCCCACAACACAATGAATGACCTGGCATGTCCTTTGTCCCCAGCTGGCCAGGAGCTCCTTAAAGGTAACAGCCAGCTGCAATTCATCCTGTCACTGAATACTTCTAAGTGCACGTTTAAGCGCACCGTACTGTGTCCGGAGCTGGAGTGACAAGGATAAGAAATTCTCACGAGGTCGTTGTGCTCGGGCAACCCCAGTTCTGTGTCTTGGGAGCTATGGTCATAGGGTGCACAGTCCCATTGCCTGTTTGCACAGGCTTGCGCAGAAAGAGCATCCTCTGGTTAGGTCCCCCTTGTCGCTTCCTCTGCGCCTGGCTGCTCACGAGCTCCTCCAGCCTGCGCTGTGTGTAATTACCACTGACTTTGAAAAGTTTGTTCCGCCTTGCCTTTTAACACCACAGGTGTAATGAGAACTCGCCAGAAACTGGCTTGGCGGGACAGCTGAGGAAGGGGGTGGCTGGTGGCGGAAGGCTCTCCGCCTGCGGGCGCTTAGCTCAGCAGGTGCCAGGCTCCTGGCATCGCGCAAAGCAAAGCGCTGTCACGACTCGGTGGCCAAGGTGATTAATTAGCGGCATGGCCGTGCGGGGGCCGCGTGCTGGCCTCCACATCTGCCCCGTGACAGCGGGGGTCAATACGCAGTGTCACTTTTTTCTCTCTCACTCCCTCCAAAGCCTAATTGGCTGTGACACGTGGGCCAGCTGTTGTGAGAGGTGGAGCGCGGCAGGGTGTTTCACTGGACCCAGGCAGCCGCAGGTTGAGTCTGCCGGGGTCCATGCCTTTGTTCCAAGGTTTTGGCCATTGGCATCCTGTTCTTTTGTCCTGGTGTCGTCCAGACATGGCCAAGAGATCACTGGGGTGGGAGGGGCAGTTCTGGGGTCTGCAAAGGGCATAAGGAAGCACTATCGTGGTAAGATAACCATAAATCCTCTCTGGGGCATCCACTAAGGTACCAACACTGTTGGGAATAATAGCTACCTGGTTTATTCTAGCTCCGGAAGATGTAGGCTGAAGGTAGGGCCTGAAAAAGAAAGGCAGAAGGAGTAATTTGCTGGGGATGGAGAAAGATGCCAGGCTAGGGGTGTCTGCACCTAGGAATGGGTTTGACCTGGTGAAAGAGTTTAAAAGTCTTAGCAGAGAGATCTGGGGCAGGTGAAATGCCACAGTGTGTGTGTGTGTGTGTGTGTGTGTGTGTGTGTGTGTGTGTGTGATTCCAACTCCAACAGAAACATGGCTTCTGTGAGCCATGCTGTGAGGCTGTTCTAGAAGACTTCCCACTCTTAACTAGGTAGCTAACTCTGGCTTCATTCACCCAGCTTGTCTGTATGCCTGCAGGTGTGGTGTGTGTGTAGGCCAGAAGTCAACTGCTGATGTTACTCCTCTTTGCTTTTTGAGACAGGGTCACTCATCCTGGGACTTGGGCTTTTAGCGATTATGATGCAGAGCTGGCCAGCAGGTTCTTTTGCTTGGATGCTGGGCATTGAACTCAAGTCTGCATACTTGCATGACAAGTATTTAGTGACTGAAGTATCTCCCCAGCTCCCTCCCTCATTAGCCTTTATAGGACCAGGTTGAAAACAACACCATTGAAGGCAGTGTATTATGGACTAGGTATGGGAATTCACACAAGACACTGAAGCTGAAAACTAATCGGAAGGAGGCATTGTAACCCAGGTAAGAAGTCATGGATGCAGACACCAAGAGAATCAAGAGCACGTGGACCAGGCATCAGTCAGGAATCACTAGCAGAGCACCAGTAAAGGGCAGCACAGATCACCAAGGATCCGGAACACCACAGGCATCTTCCACACCTTCTCAGTCCAGAACCCCGTCAGAGGCCAAGCACAGAACCATCAGCGGAGTGACATGTGTAATCGTCCCCTTTTAATATGGGCTAGACCTTAAGACTGAAGCCCCGAAGGCTAGCCTTGACCTACAAGCAGGAAGGCAGAGAGAGGAGAGGCCTGAGGGTCCCATCAGCCAGTGGGTTAGTAATAACCTCATTAGGAGGGAGACACTCTGTGGCACAGGTAACAGCAGACACCATTGCCAGCAGCCCTACAGCTGACTGCCCTGTCAGCAGCTTGAGTGGCTGTAATTGCTTGGGCAGTGGAAGCTCCTGCCTTACACCTCCCTTCTCATTAGCCCCCTGCTGGGCTGCCACCCTGGCAGATGAGGGTGTGCTGCTGCGAGCTCAGCCCGGCTCCACCAGCAGGCGGCACTGGCCCTGCTCAGAATGACCAAGACAGTCCTCAGTCCTCCAGTCCTTGAAGCAGGGAGCTAAAGGTCGGAGGGGAGGGAGACTCCATCTCTCCCATAGCTCTCTTGGGTCCAAACAGTCTGACATCCCCCACTAGCTATAAAGTAACCCACTCTTTGTACCGATGTCCGTTCAAGCGGCAGGTGCACCTTTCCTCTTGGCTAAGCGTGCACCTTTGTCATATGGTTCCATTAGCATATGTTTGCATAGTGCGGGGTGCGCAGGAGTGACACCTCAATGTACAAACGAAGGTGTCAGCACGACAATACAAGAGGCGTCCTGATGCTGACTGAGTAGCTCACGGGACCAGTGGGAGGATTTCAAAGGAAGCAGGGAGCGATTGTTAGCCAAACACCCAGCCTCTGGTGTGTGATGGACCAGAGCCACAGGAACTACCCCTGACTTTCGGGAGATCGCGATCCAGCAGAGAGGTAATGATTGAGACATTCTAGGCACACTGAGAGGCAAGAGACAAGCTGGGCTGGGCTGGAATAGCAGGAGCAGCACATGCGAGGAGGGCAGGTTGGACAGGACTGTGGAGGGAGCTTACCCTGGCCTATCCAAGGAGCCAGAGCGGACTATTCACCATGTCTACTCGATCTGGCTGACATTTTAGCCCTGGTTCCCCCACTGTGGTGAGCAAGAGGGTTTGCCCTGGGCCTTCCAAGAGTTCCAGCAGGCTCTCTGCAACTCTCCATTGCCTCCACCTGCTCCCATCTTTATTTGCTACTCCGCAGTCCAGCCAATCACGTGAGGACTCTTCAGCTAGCTACAGAAAGGGTACTCTTTCTTTTAAAGTGTGTGGTTCACCCGTTAAACTCAAGGAGTTTGTGTAAAGAAAGAGCCACACAGATTTTTGGAAAGTCAAGGGGGAAATGCCCAATTATCTCTTTTTAACCCTGCATTAATAGGAAACGAGTACTGATTTCTAACCCATCCCTGCCATTGACACCATCTCCTGGAATAAAAATCTCAATGTTTCATGTAATGAGCTAAGCAATAGTCTGGGCAGCTGATGGGCACAGCCTTCTTAAGTCCTTGCATAGAATCCTCACAGGGCAGTGTGGCATTCAGCAACTGTGCTGCTGAAATGACACCTGCTTTCTCGAGTCCCTCAAGCTCACCCAGGGGAAGTGTGAGGACAGACAAGCGGAGGTGAGTGAGCTGCAACTTCGTGAGAGAGAAGATGATGGCTGATGCCCGGGCAGAATGAGACCTCTGCCACCTGCTGAGCACTTTCACCTGCCAAGCAGAGCTCTGCTGGGCTGCAGGCTGCAGTGGTCTGTGTTACACACAGCTCTTTCCTCCACTGGGGTCTTGATTGCCTCTCTGAGTCTGGTATTTGGCTAGCGTTTTATACTTCCCTGTGACAGTTTTTTTTAAAATATTGTTAGTGACAGTCTAGACCCTTCAGACATCTGATTTAATAATTAATCACAAAGGCTGAAAGGATTGGGGCTCGGGAGATGACTCAGTTGATGTTTTGTTTGTTTTGATTGTTTTTTAATGCTTGCTATGCTTGAGTACCTGAGTTTGGATTCCAAGTAGTCACACAAAAAGCCAGGCATGGCAGCGTGTCTGAAACTCCAGTGATGTAGAGGGACAGACACAGAAGGAATGCTGGGAATTGTTGGCCAACTGGTCTTGCCAGATTCAATCAGAGACACTACCCCAAAAGGGTGTGTGTGTATGGTAATAATGACACTCAACATTGACCTCTAGAGTCCACAGGCACTCATATACACTCATGAACACATATATACATGCCCCTCCCCAACACACACACACACACACACACACACACACACACACACACCCTGTCAGGAAGGTTCTAGTTCTGAAGCTATGAAAGTTTTGGAAGTGTGACTCCATGGTTAGGCTGTGCCAGTTTGCCATCTCCAGGTTCCAAGAGGTCCCGCACCTAGGAAGATGTTCAGCTTTATTTTGTCTATCTTCCAAAGCTCTCAGTACTGAAGCTCTTTTTCATGAACCACCCATCAGTGTCTCACAGAACGTGGACTCTGCACAAAGCATGGGAAGCAACTGTTGCTGGCCAATGGATTCTCAAGGACAGTCTGAGGCAGAGCACTTTCCCAGGATTCCCTTGAGAGACATAGATGTCTGAAACCAAAAGAAAAATTATTTTATCACAAACGCATGGTAGGCAGATGGCAGCCTCATCGGCGCTTCTGAAATCACATCACATGGATGATCACCTACCTCATGCAGCAGACTGGTCCCAAGCTCTGGTGGCTGTGGGCTTAGGAGATGGACAAATGCCCAAAGCATGCTTCTTTGTGATGGAGAGTTGCAGCATATCCACTCACAAACCATTGCTGATCTGATACACTTTATTTAGGAAAAGGAAAAAGAGAAGAGTGGGAAAATGACTTTTTAAAATGTAAATTTACCAAAACAAGCACCATGTATGAACACAAGGAAATTGTAAATAGTAATCAAAAAAATGTCATAATCCTCTCTCTTCCATATCACACATGAAAACAAAAGTATGGAAGACCCAACTGCAGCAAGAGATTTGGTTTCATTCAGTGAGTATTTGGTGCCTGGGGTGTGTAAGATACCTGTGTACAGAGAAGCAAGAAACATTAGTTTCTTGAATGTGGCATTATTAGTCTTACCATAAAAGAGTTAGAAAGTTTATGGGAGAGTAAAATCAGAGGAAGGACTCTTGAAAGCCATGTAATACACAACCATCCCATTGGTGCATGAAGGAACTGCGTCTTGGGGTGACGAGGGCATGGTTAAAGCCACACCTTTGTTGGTAACAGAGATGAAGCTAAACCCTCTTCCTCCCCACATCCATCAAGTCTCCTCTACACACTGAGAACAGAACCCCAAAGGAAGATGGGATGGAAGCTTAAAAGAGATGGGCCCTGGAAAAATGAGGTAATCTGGCTGCATCTTTAAAAATGGGCAGGCTTTGGAAGGGTTGAGGTGACTCTGAGGATGGAACACCGAGAAGAGTGGTGTAGAACACAAAGATTTTAAAATGAAGAAGTACAGGATGGATTTGGAGTAAAGGAAAACAGTCCAATTCTAAGATGCCCAGTAAAGAGAATGCTTTTTGTAATGGAAAGGTAGAGGCAAGACACTGGACAGCCCAGAGCCACTGAAGACTAAATCAGGTTAGGGCAACATGGTCTGAGTCATGTGCAGCAGCTGTAGAGGTCACTGATTGTTTAGCTGAAGCTGAACATGCAGAAGAAGAGAGGCAGGTGCCCATCAGGGTGAGATGAACGGAATGTGGGAGATTTCGCAGAGAAAATCTTGCTAGAGTTGCTCAAAGGAAAGGCCGCCTAGACCCTGCACAAGCATTTCCAGAGCAGTGAGCAAGGGCAGTGAAGTCTCCTTTGGGTCAAAACTGTTAGTGGCAGCTTAAGCGTCATGGTCAGTTCTACCCTGTAAAGTGGCCGTGGTGTGTGGCTGCTGAGAAGTGTTGTTGAAAGGGAAGGGTCATAAACCTCCAGGGCTCTCCTAGGCCATGTGCTGATGGGAACTTTGGGCAGAAATTATCCCCCCAAAGCCTGGATTTGCCAGAGTACAAAACGGAATACCCTGTGCCTCTGGATGTGGCTCCATCAGCATAATTATTTCATAGTCTTTCTCTTTAATTTACACTTTGTTTCTCTACAGCAACAGGTGTCCTATCTATTTTTAAAATGCTGGATAATGATTCATAATGGAAGATCTTGGCTTTGTTATGGACAATCAAGTCATGTATGGTTGACTTTTGTATTTTCAAAGACTTTTCTTGGCATCATTTGCAACAGGGTATTGCCAAGAGGCAGTAGCATTTATAAATGGTGATCTTTGCCATAATCCCATATTTAAATACAAATAAATATTTTCAGGATCTGCAGAGATAGTGCAGTGAATAAAGGCTTATTGCACAACCATGAGGACTTGAGCTTGACTGAGTTTGTGTGAAAAAAAAAAGTGAGGGGTGGGAGCACACACATTATCCATGTGCCAGGAAGGGGGTGGGGGCTCAGGGAAACAGCCTAGCTTCTTCTGTGAGCCTAGAGTCCCAGCAGGAGACCCTGTTTCCCAAACCAAAAACCAAACCAAACAAAAAGCAAACCGGAAGGAAAAAAAAAGTCAAGGGGATTGGTTCCTGAGAAACACACCTAAGGCTGACATCTGACCCCCGTGGGTACTCGTGCACACACAAGCTATGCACACACACTTGCAGACTACACAATTATTGCACTCAAATATCCCAACGCTTCCCAATATTCATTCATTTAGGCTGCAACGTTGATAAAGTTACACCTGATGAACGACACAGATGGTCGTGTCGTGGTGAGGGCTCAAAACCGGCCACTGTGACCGGTGTGGCCCCCTCCTCCACGCCTGTGCTTCTGCCTCCTGCCATTCCTGCACAATGCCGGTCCATGGAAGTGCATGCTCTCTCTCCCAAAAGGCGTCTTCATCCGAATGCCAGCAAGGCTGTGAGGACTCCTCCTTTCCTACAACCGCCGCTGGGTTCACTGAGGCCGCTGAGAGGGGAAGGAGAGCTGAAGGACTCAGCCTTATGTTCGCAGAATAACATCGATAAACCTTTTCTCGTGAATTCCAAGGTAACGAAGGGAGAGAGAAACACAGAAAAGCAGCAAAGTGAGAGGAGAACAGGAGTTGGGATCAACTTACGCGGGGTTTACCGATGCTCTGTAATGCTAAAGAGCCACATGGAAGCCCCGGCTGTTCATGTATGGAGAAATCAGGTGCGTATCTCACAGTAGTAATTAAAACCTCTCAGTCAGAGGCTATAGAGAGATTAGTTGTCACATTGTGTTAAAGGAATCCTTGCCTTATTCCCTAGAAGGGGACAGACTGCCTGTGGTCCTGTCATCTGTTCGTGTGCTACGGCAACCCCTCACCAGAATGCCGCACTGACAGAGCCTGCGCACTGAAGCCCTTTGGAACTGGGGAGGCTCTGCCCACAGTCTGAGAGGGAAACCACAGCACAGCCATGTGCCCAGCGATTCCCACCCTGGGCACTAACAACTACCCACCACTTGCCTCAGCTAAGACTCTAAATCGGGCTTAGGAACCCTCGTCCTTCCACCTCATTTTTTTCACAAAGACAAGATGGAGACCCCAACCGGCAGCCAGGAAGGCCTGGTAATAGGTCAATTATAGAACAGAGTAAAAGAAAGAAACGTGGCCAGAAATGAGGATGACGGTGCTTCTGGTCCCCAGCAATACATCCTTGACTTCCTCATCTAGTCTAACTAAGTAGCACAGGAGCCGTGGGCAGCAAACTAAAAGGGCTGTCTTTTTGCTTGGCCCACCCTATTGACTCAAACATTTTGTTAACACACTTAAGAAGAAAACCCAGCAAAATAAGCTTTTTAGACTCGACTGAACTGACTGCTATTTTGATTGATTTAATGAGCTCAACTCTTGTTCCTACCTAAATGGATTCACAGGAACCTCCCGAGGAGCCGTGGGCACCTGTTCTTCACCTGGGATGATTTGCATTGCTTATTATCATCAAATTCCATCCTAGTATTGTATTCATGTGCTACCTTTGTCTGAAATCCGCTTGTCTTTGATAATATCAAGAAAGAAAAAAGATGAGTCCCAGAATCAGGAGCAAAGCTGAAGTACCACAGGGATCCAAGGAAAATATTTTAAATCATATATCTGAAAAAAAGATTTGAATCTAGAATATGTGAAGAATGCCTGAAACAGAATTTTCAAAAGACAATGTAATTTTATAATGATAAAACATCCTAAATAGGCACTCCTAAAAAGAAGGTGTTTAAATGGTCAACAACAACACTAAGAGGTGGTCTCCATCACTATCCACCAGGAAAATGAAAATCAAAGCCTATGAAATCCTGCCTCACATCTGTCAGAATGGCTGGAATAAAGAGTAAGGAAAATAAATGCCCACCAGCTTGTGGCAAAATTAGAAGCCTCATATATGACAGGTGGGATTATACATGGTATGGCCCCTTTGATTAACAACCTGACAGATCTTCACAAGGATGAAAGTTCCAGTATGATCCAGCAAGTCTACTCCAAGGTATATACTCAAGAGAAGTGAAACTTGGAAACTTGTTCACACAAATAAGCTGCACATCAATGTTCACAGCAGCATCATTCATAGACTCCCAAGTGGAAACATCTCAAATGCCCACCGGCCCATGAATTGATAAGCATGCCATAGCTACAGAATGAATATTATTTGGTTGTAAAAGGAATGGCAGACTAATATATGGGATGACAGAGATGAGACTTGAAAAAAGTTGGCTAAGTGAAAGAAATCTTTCCCAAAGTTCATATATTGGATGATTCTAGGCCATGGGATGCTCAGAATCGGCAAAACTATAGAGACAGAAAGCAGTATTTTCCAAAGACAAAAGGAGGAGAAAGTGGGGTTAATTTTAGTGAGATGAGTTTTAAGGAATGGTTATTAAACTATGCTAAAATTGATCATAAAGATGGTTCCACAACTGAATATATTAAAGACTTTCAAGTCAAGAATTAAAGACATTGAAGTCCTTTACTTTTTAAATAGGTGAACCTTATGCCACAGTAAATATACTGTAAATAAACAGTAAAGCTGTTTTTGTTTTTTTTTTTTAAGAAGAGAAGGCAGGAAGGTGGAGGGGTGAGGGACTTCATCTGCCTGTTTCTTAGGACAGTACTAATCCACTCTTCTCCACAAAACACTCATTGGTACAAACTGAGCTGGTGGTGGTGGTGAGCACAATGGAATGGGAACCTTTCTCTTAGAAAGCATGTTGATGTGATGGCAGAAGAAGAGGAAAACCAAATGTTAAGTGGAATAAACATTAGGTCACACAACACCCAAGTCCCCACCGACCCTCACAAATAGGGGAATGCCTCAGTGACTCGGGCTTGAGCAGCACTCACCCCTAGGGTGCCTTTCACAAACACCATCACATCATCACACGAGGAAGACATTCTTCCATTCGAGCCAGTGCACTCTGAGATGTCTTTCTTAGAGCAGTTTATACAATTAGACAGACAGGGGCACAAGGCTAAGGAGTAAACTACACAACAATCTGCCATCTCCACAGTCTACACTCCTCCCTGAACCCCCAGGAAACCCTCTACTTTCTACACAGCATTCTATTCAGGTCCTGCACCCAGAGCTATGGGAAAGAGTTAGACATCCTTTGATTGGATCTTATAGAATGATAGTTGAATGTCAATCTGGAGGAGTTGGTTAGAGGATCACTAACAATGATACAAGCCTCCATCAAAACATTTCACAGGAGCTCACGGGAGCTACTTCCCAGCAGTCTCTTAAAGGAAAGCAGTGAGCTTCATCCTGTTGACAACTGGTTGCAGCTGTGGAAGCTAGCTACCTTGGCCCTTGAGGATGGCAGTCACTTTCCAGGCGAATGGAGCAGAAATATGGAGGGGCTTGGTCCCTTGGCAACCTCGTGGAGCTGTTATGTGAACCTGGAGTGCCTGAGTCCCGGCTCTGTTCCCTCAAAGATACTGTGTGCATCAGGCGTTGAGATCTACAAAGAAACAGGAGTGTTGTTCAGCTCTCACTGATGAAGGGGTGAGCAGTGAACAGTGTCTGTAGAAGATCCCGACAAAGACACCAAGATCGCTTGAAAGGTGCCTCTTTCAAGCTGCCAAGAGGGGCAATGATCATCTCTGTCTACAACAAAGTGACAGAATCCCTGTAACTGCTGAATACAATTTCAGCTTCTGTTTGGAGGTCCTGAACACTGCTGGTAGTTTTTAACTTTCCATTTCTATATTTTTGCTTTGTTTGGGTTTTATTTTTGTTTGTTTGTTGACTCAACATCTCATGGAGCTCAGGTGGGCCTGAAACTCTCAGTCTCCACCTCCCTAGTCCTGGGATGGCAGATGTATGCCAACATGCCCTGTTATGTTAAAATAAAAGCCTTGACTTTCATGTATGCCATCATGCCCTGTTATGTTAAAATAAAAGCCTTGGCTTTCATGTGTGCCATCATGCCCTGTTATGTTAAAGTAAAAGCCTTGACTTTCATGTGTGCCCGTGACACATTTCACCAACTGACTGACACCCCCATCCCTCCAGTCCTGATTTTAAAACTCACCACCAGCTTAGCAAATAATATAAAGCAAATTATTATTTTAATTAATAGTTTGGGCCTTAATGGACTTATTAAACCTCAAATAATTTTCCTGTGTGCTACATAGTAATTACTTTGGCTTCATTATCCAAGCCCCAAGTGGCTGAACTAAAACTATTTCATGGTAATGTGCCACTAAATATACTTGATTATGAATGATACCAGTATGGAGTTGTGGAGTTACCAAGGTCCAAGTCTGAAGGAATCCAAAATTTGCTAAAAGCTATGCATCCCTTTCTGAAGAAAACTCTACCCTGAGACATGGTGTAGAATATATTTTGGTAGAACTTCCAGAGAAAACAAAAAATGAACAAGAAAAAAAAAAGATTTATTTTGTTGTTTTAGTGTGGGGTTGTTTCATTCCATAATTTAACCTGTCTGGACTAATACTAATATCCAAGTCCTGGGAATTCTGAATTTCTCACTAACTGGGGCAAAGGGCCACAGTATTGTTGTGACTTTAGTCCATTGTTATATACCTCTGTTGGGAAATATTTGGAGTTTGTAAAGCCCTCCTTGGATCTTAAAATCGTCCATGAAGCAAACTCTCAGAAAAGAATGAGAACACTGAGTCCATCGCGTTGCGGAGAGCACTTCAGGAGGACATTCTTGAGTTCAAGTGTTGCTTTGCCAGGAGAACAGTTCACATTGTGAAATGTTGGGCTAAACAGCAAATGAAGCCTGAGGCTGGAAATGTTCCATAGGAGAATAATCTTCCTTTCTTTCCTTTGTAGTTTTTTTCCTCTTTGCTCTTTGGGGGGGGGGGGGGGGGGGCTGCCATCCAGCTCTCAAATAAATACATAGAGACTTGACCTTACTTATGAGTGCCCAGCCTTAGCTTGGCTTGTTTCTAGCCAACTTTTCTTAACTTAAATGATCACATCTACCTTTCGTCTCTGGGCTTTTATCTTTCTCTATTCTATATGCCTTTCTTTTCTTCTTACTCCACGGCTGGCTGTGTGGCTGGGTGGCTGACACCTAGTGTCCATCTCTCCTCATTTTCTTGCTCCTTCCTTTTCTATTTTTCTCCTTCTTTGTATTCTCTCTCTCTCTCTGCCACCCCCACCTACCCTTTCTCCTGCCTAGCTACTGGCTGTTCAGCTCTTCATTAGACCTTTCATGTGTTTTAGACAGGCAAAGTAACACAGCTTCACAGAGTTAAAGAAATGCAACATAAAAGAATGCAATATGTCAGTTGGCAGCGGTAGTGCATGCTTTTAATCCCAGCACTCAGGAGGCAGAGCCAGATAGATCTCTGTGAGTTTGAGGCCAGCCTGGCCTACAAAACTGAGATCCAGGACAGGCACCAAAGCTACACAGAGAAATCCTGTCTCAAAAAACTAAAAAAAAAAAAAAAAAAAAAAAAAAAAAAAAAAAAAAAAAAAAAAAAAAGAATGTAATGTCTTTGCAATATTAAACAAATATTACACAACATAAATGAATGTAACACCTCCTTAACTAATATTCCACAACATTTCCCTTGTTTTTTTGTTTTTTGTTTTTTGTTTTTTGAGACAGAGTTTCCCCGTGTGTCCCTGGCTATCTTGGAACTCACGCTGTATGTAAACCAGGCTGGCCTCGAACTCAGAGATTTACCTGCCTCTGCCTCCCAAGTTCTGAGGTCAAAGGCAAGGATTACTCTTTAAAGTCTAGAAATTTCAGTAATGATTATTTAGCAGACCATTTAGTTTCTTGAGCTGCTGCACCCCAGCCCTAAGTTATATCTGACTTATGAAAAGGTATGTCACCGGGCAAGATGTGACAAGATGCACAGAACATGAAACCACTAGTATCTACCAGTTCAAAGGGTGTGGTCTTTCCCTGCTCTCCTCCCTGTGGAACTCCTCACCTGCTTTATCCGACCTGGACTCCCACACTAGAGGGGAAGAAGAGCTAATGCAGCTAGCCTGAAGGAAACAAAACAATACTTCCCATGAGAACGTGAAGCAGGCAACAGTTTCCACTCTCTATCATTTTATAAAAAGCCGATTGAAAGCTGACAAACCGTTTTAATAACCCACTACCGCATTAGAATTGGATGTGAAAACTGTCACATCCGCTTTCCCTCTGTGTCTTCTCCTTAAATAAAGCCTATACTAGAGCCTAGGGGGAATGGTTGAGTCAGCAAAGTGCTTGTCACACCGATTGCGAACCAGAGTTTAGATCCTTAGCACACACCAAAAGCCAGCTGCGGTGGCATGTGTCTGTAACCACAGCGTTATTATTGGTGATGGAGATGGGGGAATCCTGAAGCTCATGGCCAGTGAGCCCAGTTAAATCATTTCTGGTATACTAGATCACACACACACACACACACACACACACACACACACACACAAACACACGAGCCTGCTCCCAAGAAGACATTTCTGGGGCTATGTAGTTTTTTGTTATGTTTTGTTTTGCTCTTTGCTCTTTGGGGGCCTGCCACCCAGCTCCCAAACAATCACATAGAAGGAGACTTATCTTTACTTATAAATGCTCAGCCTTAGCTTAGCTTGTTTCTAGCCAGCGTTTCTTAAATTATCCCGTCTACCTTTTGCCTCTGGGCTTTTATCTTTCTCTATTCTATATCTCTTTCTTTGCTTCTTACTCCATGGCTGGCTATGTGGCTGGGTGGCTGGTCCCTGGTGTCCTCCTTTTCTCACTCCTCGATCTCTTCTTCCCAGATTTCTCCTTCTATTTATTCTCTCTGCCTGCCAACCCTGCCTATCCTTTCTCCTGCCTCACTATTGGCCACTCAGCTCTTTATTAGACCAATCAGGTGTTTTAGACATGCAAAGTAACACAGCTACACAAAGTTAAACAAGTACAACATAAAAAAATACAACACGGGGCTGGGCGGTGGTGGCGCACGCCTTTAATCCCAGCACTCGGGAGGCAGAGCCAGGCGGATCTCTGTGAGTTCGAGGCCAGCCTGGGCTACCAAGTGAGTCCCAGGAAAGGCGCAAAGCTACACAGAAAAACCCTGTCTCGAAAAACCAAAAAAAAAAAAAAATACAACACATCTTTGCATCATTAAACAAAAATTTCACAGCATAAATGAATGTAACGCATCGTCAACTAATATTCCACAACAGGGCTGAGGAGTAACTCCATAGTTAAGAGTGCTTATTGCTCTTGGAGAGGACCCAGGTTCAGTTCCCAGCACCAACATGGTGGTTCCCAACAGCCTATAATTCCAGTTCCAGGGGACCTGATGACCTCTTCTGGCCTTTGAGGGCTCCTGCAAGCACATGGTACATGCAAACACACACACACACACACACACACACACACACACACACACAAACACACACAGCAAGCAAACATTTTTAATACAGTCAAATTGTTTTCTTAAAAGGAATATTTGAATTTTTATTCTTAAAACTAAAATACTTTTCTGATCTCTCTGATTTAATAGATTAGTGAATAAGTCAGCTCAGAAAATTTAAGTTTCTGGCATAGCTGTCTGGAGAGTTAGGGGCCAGAACTCAGCTCTTACAATGTGGGGACATTGCTTATTATCATTTTGTGGTTTCTCTAAGTGAATAGGCTATGCCCTTTCAAACTATCAAGGTTAATGAGATATGGTGAAAGATTTTTTTTTTTTTTTTTTTTTTTTTTTTTTTTGGTTTTTTGAGACAGGGTTTCTCTGTGTAGCTTTGTGCTTTTCCTGGGACTCACTTGGTAGCCCAGGCTGGCCTCGAACTCACAGAGATCCGCCTGGCTCTGCCTCCCGAGTGCTGGGATTAAAGGCCTGCACCACCACCGCCCGGCCAGAAAGATTTTCATAGATGAAGAATTTTGCTTGCCTGGAAGGTCCTTAAATTATATTTATTTGTTTGTGTACTCATCCATTTATTTTTAGTAATTGAATGAAACATTTTATGTAATACTTTCATTTATTCCTGTATATGGATTTTTTAAAAATTTATTTATTATGTATACAGCATATATGCCTGTAGGCCAGAAGAGGGCACCAGATCTCACTATGGATGGCTGTGAGCCACCATGTGGTTGCTGGGAATTGAACTCAGAACCTCTGGAAAAGCAGCCAGTGCCCTTAACCGCTGAGCTAGGGATTTTTTTTTTAATGATAACACATAAAATTTACAATCAGTATACAGTTCATCACACTGAATATTTTTGTATTGTGCAGCCATTATCACCAGCTAGCCCCAGAACCCTTTATCTTAAAAAAAAATCACGTGAGTGGTGTGTGTGTGTGTGTGTGTGTGTGTGTGTGTGTGTGTGTGTGTGATGTGTGCCAGGGCCCATGTGTGGAAGCTGAAGGACAACCCATAGGAATCAGTTCTCTCTTCCCACCAGGTGGGTTCCAGGGATTGGATTCAGGTCACCGGGGTTGGTGGCAAGCACCTTTACAATAAAGCCGTCTCCCGGGGTTCCAAACCCTTCATTTTGTAAAACTGAAACTGTATCGCCAAATAGTAATTTCTCAGTATAGCCAACTCCCACTGTCTGGGAGGCACCATCCTGATGTCTGTTTCCACCTCAAGTCGTTTTTCTTTTTGAGAGATGCTTTTACACGTGGGCCACCCAATAGACTGATGTAGACAGGACAGGAGACAGCTAGTGATTGACTAGCTGGGGTTGGATGCTCACAGCTCTGCGATGGCAAATATCCCTCCTCAGGTCAGCAGGTGGCGCTGTCTGACGTCTGTTGTTTCAGAAGCAGCCGGTGGAAGCAGATGAACGGGCGGTGGTGGTCTGAGCTCTGGTTGGAAGATGGGAAAGGGCAGGCCAAGGCAAACGCTGACCCTGACGGGCAACCCTGCACTCTGATCGCTGAGGCCACATCCCTGCACACTGGCAGAGGCAGACACTGTGACTGACAGCAATAAAAACAGAGCAGCTGGTGCCCCATTAATAACCACAGGCTGCAGGGGATTTGCACCCCCCACACACACTCACAACACAGATGAAGACAAAAGGTGCAGGCTGTTGTCAGAGTGTGCTGGGGACACCCTCAGCCACCCTAGAGGCATGACTTCATGCCCCTCACCTTTTCAACTTGCTTTTCTAGGTGCCTGTGACATTTATTTCCTGACCTCAGGGTGACATCTCATAAAGGCAAAATTATCCCAACCAGTACCTTTGAAGCTATCAGGCTTAATCCATGTAAATCATTCCTGTAAATGACACCATGTTGTGGGCATGTGTTTTAGGGGGACTGTGAGGCATTCTCATTGCCTTTGGTTTGTCCTAAGCAAAAATGTTTCTTTTATATTACATACAAATCCTGTTAGTTCATGATAGACTCATTTTGTATAGGCAAGAAATAAAAAAAAAAAAATGTATCAGCCACAAGGAGCCATGACCACTAGTGAAGACAGAATGATAGACAGCGGTAATGGCCACAGACAAACACCATCCTCAGTGGTACCTGTAGGAAGAGACTAAGTGCACGTGAAAAGCCAGGTGCCCATCTGCATAAAACCATATAGGCAAATAATATCAGGACCATCCTCAGCTTTCCCCCATACTAAGAAGGGACCAAGTTCATAGAAGTGACTGTCTTTCTTGGATGAGTGCTTGTGGGACTGTGAATGCTCAAAAAATGTAAAGATAGCATCGATGATACACACAAGAGAGACTTCGATTTGAAGCTGGAAACTGGTTCAAATTCAGTCCTCTTCTCCTTAGCTGTGACATTTAATGAATACACAAACCGAGGTGTTTCTTTTTTTTTTTTTTCCAGGCAGTAGAATGATATAATATTACCTGCTTCTGATTCCTTCCTTTTATGATTGCCAGGTGAAACAAAACCAAAGCGTCTTAAGTATAATGAGTAATCTCTATGGGCAGATACTGGCCAATGTGTTCATGCATGGGTATAAGTATCATACACACACACACACACACACACACACACACACACACACACACGAGAGAGAGAGAGAGAGAGAAGAGAGAGAGAGAGAGAGAGAGAGAGAGAGAGAGCATCATTAATAATGTCATCATTAAGAACTCTCTGCAGTGCTTAGGGAGTCTTTCCCCATCTGCCTTTGGAATATTTGCCACAGTTCTATGAAAGTGCAACTTAAAAGAAAATGCCGAGGCCCTTTGCAGCTGCTCAACAGATCTGAAACAAAAGGACATTCAGGCAATAGATTTATTTTGTGTGAGGTGGGTAGGTAGGTTGTGAGCACATTTGCCGGGAGGAAAAAAAAAGAATACACTGAAGGTTTTCCATGACCCAAGGAATGAGGGCTGTGAATTCCCAGAGTATAGCAGAGGCCTGGCTTCCCATTTGACAAACATCAGTGAAAAATATGCTGTTCTTGCTCATGGCGCCAATTCTGCCAGCCTGGATGCCACAGGCTGTGGGGTCCGATGTCTTCCTTGTGGACTTCAGCATCCGCTCATTAGGGGAGCTTCCTGGCAGCTATAACGCTTACACAGGGCATGTGCATGATAGGCATCCCAGGAATACTTTTTAAACATTGTAAGTCAATTGCGTTCGCTTGTTACAACCATAATGTTGAAGATGATGTAAGTCAAATGGTTTGTGTGCAAACAGCATGGATCTGTGCACATGCCTGCCCAAGTATGTACAAAGCACAAATGCATCTCTCTCTCCTATGACACACTTCCTTTTGTGACTTCTCCTGAGAAGTGTGAATACATGTCTGCTCACGCCAGATAAGGTGCTGGGAGCAGACCAAGGAAACAATTCTATAAAAATGTAGCTTGGCCAAGCCATGGAGTTACTGGGGCTGCTTACAGAAACATGGGTAGATGAGGGTAGCTGTGCTACCAAAATGGCTGCTCTAGCACAAAGGACAGATTACAAAGTCTGCACCTCTGGGCCTCCCTGCATAACATGTAAGCAGCTCCACCAAGCGTCTTTTCTTCCCAGCAATTGTTTCCTCCATTTGTAACCTTGGAGATGGGCCTTGTGAATCTTGTAACTTCTGAGTTTCTTGAATGTCCCCAGGCTTTCCTCAAAAGATGTGACCAAATGTCTATTCACCCCAGATAGGGCACCAACCACAGACTAAAGGAACATGGTACAACACAAATCTAACATAGTGATCCAATGCATCCATTAGGTCCACTTAGAAGAGAATGGATGAGAGGCTGCTTACAGCCCCAGCTTGTGAAAGATGGCTTCATCACTAAAAATCCCAGCCCTTAAGGGGCACTTCCCTGGAGCTCTAGGTGAGTCCTTGACAATACTCCACAAGTAAGGGAGTCTCTACTCCTTAGCAGTTGTTTCTCCTTAGCAGATTCCTGAAGGTGGAGCCTTGTGGACCTTGTAAATTTGGGGAACTTCCCTAGACTTGGGAAGTTTACTGGTTACTGCCTGAGTCTAAAGATGCCTCCCTCCAGGGCAGAGCTCTCAGGCGTGGCGGAAACTGCTATACAACACTGAGCCTTTGACATTTCCTTAGGCTCCTGAGTCTTCTGAGCCTCCTCCCTCTCTCTGGGACAGAATGTTACAATTGTGAGGAAACAACTCAATACCATGCACCTGGCTGGGAATCTAAAAGGTGTCTACTCTCGCGGCTTCTTCGTGATGCATTGATGACTGTCTTTCCTACCGCAGACAAATGACCCGGAAGTCAGGACCATGTCTTCCATATCAACATATTCCTAAGGGCTGGCAGACTGCTCAGATTAATAAATATTAGTAAAATGAATAAATAACGACCCGAAACAACCTCCTCTCTAGTAAAACAGAATTTGCTGAATCACTGAGAACTGAGCTGTTTGTTTTTTATAAGAAAACTGAGTATTTCTTGTGGAGGTGGTTGGCACAACTTCCTTCAGAGGTGCCTTTAAAAACGGGGAAGAAGGGGCTAGGGGGTAATTCAGTGGGTTATTGCTCACTCACAAGCATGAGGACCTGTGTCCAATCCCCAACATCCACGTAAAAATCCAGATGTGGCAGACTGTACCTCTAAGGCCAGTGCTGGGGAGGCAGAGGAAGGTGAACTCCCAGAGTTTGCTGGCCAGCCAGTCTAACCAAACTGGTAAGCCCCATGCTCAATGAGAGACGGCCTGGACACAACAAAAGGCAGAGAACAGTTGAAGAAGACTTCCACCACCTCTGGCCTCTTCATGTACGCGCATAAACGTATACAACCCCCGCTACATGCCCCAAATTTAATAAAACAGCAAGGATACTGCAGACACATGCTCAGTCTTGTTAGAAAGGCTGTGTGAGCAAAGTCCATGAGACATCTGTGTCAGAATCAATGAAGAGACATCAAATACAGCTTCCTTATCCCCATGGCTAGAAGTTTCTGTCTTGACAGATTTGGGTGACTGGTATATTTCTAGGTAGAGGAACTAGATGATAAAGGGATCTTAGGCATCGTCAGGTGGGTCTGCTTTGCAAATAAGTCCTTCTCTTCCTGGATTCAGGTCAGAAAAGCCTGCCTGTCTAAGCTCAAGATGAATGAGATACTGAGCACTTGGCTTGATTCCTCTGGTTTTAAATACTTGAGATTATAAAGTGGGTTTAAGCCTCCAAAGGGAACATGAGTTCATTCTTTCTTTGAGGCTCTTTGATGAAAAAGCCCTCTGTAGGGCCCAGAGCAAGTGCTGGGATAGAAGAAAAGAGGTTGGGATTAGAATTTAAGGTAAAAATAATAATAGTGAAAAATAAAAGGCTCAAAGAAGCTTCAGAATGGTGAGTAGCAGAATTTTCTTATAGTCATTTCCAAGGAGCCAGTAGAAGATTTATCTAGCATTTAAATACCATACATTCTAGGTTCTCCCCATTGTGTGCACAGAAGAAATGCTGTTATTCAAATATTGCACAGGCCAGGCAGTGGTGGTAAACACCTTTAGTCCCAGCACTTAGGAGGCAGAGCCAGGCAGATCTTTGTGAGTTTGAGGCCAGCCTGGTCTACAGAGCAAGATCCAGGACAAGAACCAAAACTGCATGGAGAAACCCTGTTTCGAAAAAATCAAAAAAAAAAAAAAAAAAAAAAAAAAAAAAACCCTCATAAATGTTGCCCAAGATGACGCTCGGGGCCGGTGACACATGACTCCTGTAAGTAAGCCAGCCTGCCCTCCTTCACTGCCGCCAAGCAGCAATTAGCAGCAGAGACACAGGAACAGTCCTGGGCATGCGGCTCCTCTATTTTGGGTATAGATTCATGGACCACAAGTATTGAAATATCCAATCAACATTTATCAGACAAGGGCTTTTCAAATCTTTCTATTGTATGAACTAGATTCACATGGGAATTAACATGATCCTCAACGTCCCTAGTTTATACCCCATGGTGTCAATAACAAAAATTCGTTCGATACTACAAAGTCCTTTCGTTATCTGCATGCTTCCTTTGTGTCCTCCCTCCATCTCCGTGGCCACAGTCCTGTTCCACCTATACCGTCAAACCTTCCCCTGAATTTATTAACACTATTCCTGCCTCAGCACCGCCACGCTGCCTGTTCTCTGTGCCTGCTTGATCTCTGGCTGATGTCTGCAGGAATTAACCCCTCACTTTCCGTTTAAATCGTATTGTCCCAAGGTCTACCCTCACTTCTCTACTTAAAAATTTTAACGCACAGCGGAGACAGCTCAGTCAGTAAGGTTCGTTCCAAGCAAGCTTGGGGACTTGGCCTCAAGGAAAACAAACAAACAAACGGGGCATGGTGGTGTGCATCTGCAATCCCAGTACTGGGGAGGCAGAGACAAGAGGAGCCTGGGGTTTTCTGACCAGCAAGGCTAACCTAATGGGCCAACCCCAAGTTATAGAGAATGTCTCATATCATAAGATGGACATTCCACAAAGGCAATCCTTGATGTTGACCACACACAATTATGAACACACACACACACACACACACACACACACACACACACACACACACACACACACTTCAACCTAAAAATCCTCACAAATACTCCTCACACCTCATTCTACACTTTAGGTTTTCTATAGCGCTTACGTTCTAGACTATCATGTAATTTACATACTTGTGTTCTAGACTATCATGTAATTTACACACTTGTGTTTGCTGTCCATTATTTTCCACTCCTTTTTTTTTTTTTTTCAGATGCAAAAGCAAGAGGGTTTATTAGATACACGGGTACCCGGGGCGAAGTCTCTCGGAGGACTTGCGCCCCTTATTTTCCACTCCTTAATGGAATACAAACAGTATCTGGCCAATGGCAACAGTGTTGTTTATTGAGATACCTCAGGAACTTAAGACAGTACCAGGACATAATACAGGACCCATAACCAACCACAGAAAGAGTGAATGGACTTCTTTGAAAGCTTCCTTTACCAACAACAGTTTATTTAAATCTCACCAGAGTTCTACAGGGAAGAGAAGGCTGTGATCACTGATTTATGAATAAGAGAACTAAGTTGTAGATACATTGGGTTTGAGCTCTAGGCTACTAGGCCCTCAGGCCTGTTCCCTTAGCCACCATCATAGATGGACATGAGGGAAGAGACCCTTGGAACAATAGGCCAAGAAGGACAGGGTTGGAAAGCTAGGAGACCATGGGTGGCAAAGTAAGTCTTCCCTTGTGTTAATCCGTTAGTTCCTAGGGCTACTACAATAGCAAATGACCACACATTTGGTGGTTTAAAACACACAAGCAGACCTGGAGCCCTGAAGTCTGAAATCAAGGCATCAGAAATTTTCTTTCAGCCTTTGAATTGAAGCCTCCCAACTTCTTCCTCATTTCTGGTGGCTTCAAACTGTGCTTGGCACTCTGTGGCTTATCATTCCAAATGCTGCTGCATCTTCACATAAACTTCTTCACCCTGTCTCCAAGGCCTTGCTTCTTATTATAAGCACACTTGTTACTAGCCTTAGGGAACACCCTGATCCAGTCCAATTTCATCTGATTCACTGCATCTGCAACGATCCTATTTTCAAATAAGGTCACATGCTAAGGCTGTGAGTCACTACTGTTTTGGAGGGACGTTATTCAACATACTATACTATTTGTCTGGACAGAATCCTTATACCAGGGTTGAAGCAGCCTTGTAAAGATGTCTGGTCAACCTGTCATGAGATATTGGAATCCAATCTACAGCATCAGCAACAGAAACTGGTCCATTTCTTATTGAATTGTTTTCAAGATGGGGGTGTCAAAGACACCCCTTGCTGTACAGCTGTATAGTTGATCCACTTTTATGATGAATGTATGGTGGGTAGAATAGCAGTCTTTTAATGAGGTCATGAACTAATATCTTGAGTGTGCTACTTTGTATGGCAAAGAGAGTTTGCAGATGTGATGAAAAGCTTGTGAAACTTGATTGTAGGGAGACCCTACTTGTTTTTTTTTTTTTGTGTGTGTGTGTGGACCCAATCTTGTATCCTTAAAAGCTAAGAGAGTCTTAGTGTACAAGAAAGCTGTGACTATGTGGAGAGATGCAGTGTTACTGTTATGGACAGAGAAAACCACAAACCAAAGTATGTCATTTATAGATGCTGGAGAAATAAGGGGGAAAAAAACATGCTGGAGCCACAAGGACATCTTGACTCTGGTCCAGTAAGATCCATGTCAAACTTCTGATCTACATAATTAAAGAATAAATAAATAGTAGCAATACGAAATTTAATACCCATTAGAAAATAGTGTCCCAGTAACTTTCCCCAGTGTTCTAGGTCCGTTCTTGGAGTAAACAAGCCACCTCTTCTTCCTCATTCCCCTGGCAGACATTCAGCTTCTGGGCCTGCATCTCAAGCCCCCTAAATCCTTAATGTGTTAATTATTCATAAGTATTGCCACCAGTTTTCACAGGACACTTTTCAGGTCTCTCCTAACTAGAGGTCATTGTATTTTGGTCCTCATCCTGACCCAGAAAACTTGATGTCCTGAACCAGCTTCTGAGTGGAATACAGGGAATCAGCTTCGGGAAACAATCCAGGCGACCACGGCCTCGTAGAGAGTGTCTCTCTCGCTTCCCATCCTGACCCCATGTAAACTGAACCCCATGTGTTTTCCAGAAGCCTCATTGTCAGGCACTGGCAATACCTGAGCTTTGCAAGCAAAATGACCTGAGTATGAACTCTGACATTTCCACTTCCTGGCTACCTGATCTTGAGGAAATTAATTAGTATTCTGTATCTGAACACCTGATTCATCTGCAAAAACAAGAATGAAGTTTATAAGTTATAAGGAAACAAGATAATATCTGTGAAAACATAAGGTATTAGAATTTGTTGGTTTCCTCCTTTTCCCAGATCTTAACTTTGTATTTCCATTTATGCAGACAGAATTGGAGCTAACTCTTTAGGCATTGATATTAAATCCCAGGCTTTCATGAAGTTTACCTAAAAGCCTTAGGGTCTTTTACCATTATGCTTGTCAAGCTACCTTTCCTTTAGTCTGTACTGGGACAGTTGTTGGTTTTATGCTAATTTGATCTTCTAGTACCTTTGGGATTCTGATCCTCTCAGCCAGCATCTTAGTTAGTCCACCCAACTTCTAGCCATGTGTGTCTCTTGAATATTTCATTAAATATTGACAGTGTCAGGCTCGGCATCATCTGCTCATATTAGAGTCATGATGTAATCCTGAGGTCATTGCTTCTACATCCCAGACCTTACAAAGCAGCTTTCTGATGACCACTGCCTCCAGGAGTCCTGGGAAGCTACTGAGAGCCTTTCTGGCCAGTTCAGAAGCCAGTTCTCTCCTATTCCAGAAGCAGATGGTGCCTCTTGGGAGAGTTGCAGAAATAGAGAAGATCACAGCTATCCTTCACTTCCCATGCCCTCTCGAGGCTTACATAACTTCCTGGTACAGTCCTCCTTCAAAAATTACAGATGCTAGATGGAGGGAATGATTGATTGGGCAAAGGTGCTTGCTGAGGAGGCCAGATAACCTGAGCTTGGATCCCTGGGACCCATATAAAAAGCTGGATGCAATAGTACAAGCTTCTGCAATCCTACCTCACCTTTGGGAAATGGAAGCGGAGCTAAGACTTAGCAGGCAGCCTCACGGAGACCCTGTCTCAAACACATGGAAAGATGAGGACCAACACCCAAAAGCTGTCCCCTGACCTGAATAACCCTGCACTACAGTACACACAGAGAGACATACAGACATCCACAGGAACACATGTACACACATACATTCACACACATGATAGGTGTGAAGTACATACTAGGGAGTGTCTGTGTCCTACTACCATGTCAACATGGAGCCTGAACAGGAGACTTAACAGCTGTGGTTCTCTTCTTGCTCAAAACCTCCATGGTAAAAACCCATTGTTCCATCATCTGAAACCTTTTTGGTTTCTTCGCAAGCTGCCCTTGAAAGCCCACTGCCGTGGGTGCTGTCCATCATCGTTTGTACCCACACCGTTCTCCGTGTTGTATGCCTGAACTTGGGAACTCCCTCCCTATAGGACAACTACCTCCACTTTTCTGTGCATTAGCTTCCATTTTTCTTCTATGCAGGGATATTTTTAAAAGAACTTCTACATACACAAATCTCCTTCCCTTGATCTTGATATGTGAAATTTTTTTCTATCTTGTCTCTTAACTTTATTCCCAATTTAAAAATACTTATTTATTTATTTGTGTGTGTGTGCATGCACGCGTGTGTGCTCATATGCCATGCATGACATGCTTATGGAGGTCAGAGGACAACTCTCTTCTTCCATCATTTGGGTTCCAAAAATCAAACTAAGATTTCAGACTTTGTGACAGTTACTTCAACCACTGAAACATCTTACTGACTCTAGTGCCCCTAATTTTGAAATTAAGATTCCTAAAACCTACACTTTATATCCAAGCTTACACAATACTCTTGGGTGCCACAAAAATCTAAATGCTGAAGGACAAAGCATGTGCAGCTGACTTTGTTTCCTTCAGACATGACCTTGGACCATCACCCCGACTCCTCATCTCCTAAAGTAGCAATGGAATTTCCTTTCTTCTCATGGGGAAGATGCAGGAGTCCTCTTAGTCTCAAAGAGGAAAAAGACCTTGGTATAGAGAAGAAGGTAAGAGAAAACTTACAAGTAATTGAATAATTGTATTTCCTGAGGCCCCGAGAAAAATATTCCCCAATCAGAAGTCATGGTTGCTTCTTTTTTTTCCTTCTCTGTAATAACCTTTGCTTGGATTCTGACCATAGAGGCACATTCACAAGCTCAGAAGCTTGGCCCTGGAGACTGACAGACATGAGTTGGGATCTCAGCTCTCTCTGAGCCCTGATTTTCTCATCTACAAAATGCAATCATGAGAAGTTGGAATGATAGGTCAGTCGGCAAAGTGCTTGCTGTACAAGTGTGAGACGTGTATTCAGTTCCCAGAACCCACATTAAAAAGCTGGGCATGGAGTCGTGCACTTGCAATCCCAGCACTGGGGAAGCAGATACAGGGGGAACCCTGGAGTTTATGGTCCAGCAAATCTGGATAAATTGGGAAGCTCCAGGTTATGTCTCAAAATGATGATGATGATGATGATGGTGATGATGTGGATGACTCATGGACAACAATACCAAGGGACAAGAGGTTAACCTCTGGTCTCCATACACATGTACACAAGCACACACAAATAAATTAACTTTAAAATCTGATATAATATTGTGGGAACTAAATGATAGCTCAGTAAGAAAATGCACATAAACTGCTTAGTTCAGTATATGGAAATTAGCACATTCCAACTGAGATCAGCCATTATTATTCACTGGGAATACATCCCTCCAGTGAAAAGACCCAGATTGTGCCTGGTGATTCAGCCTGCCTAAGAGACTGATCAGGTCATCCAAAATAGGATCCAGGGAAACCACAATGGAGCATCCAGCCATTGAGATAATAACAGAATTTAAAGGAACAAATGCACACCACACACACACACACACATACACACACACACACACACACACACACACACACACACACACAATCAATAGATTCTACCACCTACACACAGATATAAAATTAATAAAACCAAAGTCTATGTGGTATGAAGGCCAGAGTCTTGAAGGCATGGGCTCAAAGTTAACCCATTAGAAAAACATAGTGAGCCTAATTGTTTAACTCTATTATGCATATATTCCTGAGAAGAACACTGTAGATATTCTAGGGGAATGGTCTCAGTTGAGTCATTGTGCTTGGAGAACAGACAATAGTAAGAAACACGTTCTGTTTTGCAAATCTCAGCACAAGGGTGGGTTTGAGAAAAGAACACAAATAGAGTGGACAGAAAACACAGCTTCCCTTTGTCCACCTGTCGGACCTGGCACCAAGCTTTGGCCACCCTTTGGGAACCTCTGCGCCTGGGTTGGGCTAACTTGGCCCAGTCCATTTAAGAATATTTTATTTGATTGCAGAGCAAAATGCTTTTGAAAAGCGGGGCTATTATCCTTGAAATAGAAAAATTAAAAAAATTTGAAAAGCACCTTTGAAGTCGGCTATCCAGATGAAACCTGTGACATCAGAGAGATGGCAGATAAATGAGGGGACAGAACAAGGCAGCCATTGACTGCCAGGCAGGCCAGGCTGATGCCACACTTTAGGACCTACCAATATAAGTCAAAGATGAAAGATGCTCCGGGCAGCCTGCCTGACCTCTGTACCTCTGTTATCTCCAACTGATTGCACAGTGTTTTGCTCCGAACAATCCCTCACTGTCTGCCTGGTGCAGGTGAATCTTACCAGAACAGGGGCTTGGGTGGCTTGGCCAGGTTACGCGAATGCCATGCATAACACAGGGGGCCAGAGGAAGGCCGGCTTGCATGAAGTGCCGTCTTTATTATTCCTCTTGTCCCTTGGATGCTGGGGACAGAGCAGCTAAGTGCAAACCGAGGGCAGCGAAGAGGAGTGGGGGGGGTGGGTGTCGACAGACAGGCAGCTCTCTCTCCTGCTGAAAGAACACCAGAGACAGAAAGCAACCTTCAGCTGCCACCTTGCCCCTGAATATTTACACACAATGTATGATCGTCCTGTCAAAGCAAGGAAGACTTGGGCAAACCTGGGTTGAATTCTTGTGTCCTTGAATGTGTAAGAACTGGTTGCTCAAAGAGTTCATCTGCTGAGGATGCCCATCAGCAACCCTCAGCCCCAAACGGGCACCAGAAACACCTGGGACCCTTGTTAAAACATTCTTGGCCCCACCCTGAGTATTTCACCCAGAGACTGCTTTTATCTATCTACCTCTCAGTTGTGGTGGCTGCTCCTGGTTCAGGGCCCACACTTCAGGGTACTCTCTAGGGTAGAGATCGGTCTTCTACCAACCCTCACTAGTAAATGAGTCACACTGGAGATCTATGAGAGTCAGGGCTGCACACTCAGAGCTGAGGGGTTAGAGATGTGGAACAGATTGCAGCTCTACCAAGGGCAAAAAGAGTCCCGGTAAAGTTCACTGCTGTTAAACCCCACAGAGCATTTGGAAAAGGAGCAGAGTGCAATTGCCATTTTAGCAAAAAGAGGTAAAGATCCCTCTGGGTGCCGTCAAGAACTGGCAAGATGAAGAGCAATTCTGAACATAAACGGCAGAGAAACAATTCTTGGTGTTTAGGACAGAGGCACAGCAACTTCACACTTGCAGAAGATGAAAAGGCACACGCTGCATGGAAATCCATAAGACGGATGGTGAGAAAACATGGGTGGAGAGTGACGTGCAAAGGAATGGTGAAGTCAGCTTCTGTGTGATTGGGCCAGGGAGACAAAGGAACCCTGACCCCGGTTTCCTCTGGAGTCTGACTTAGATACCTGTGCAAAGTGGGTCTCTGGGGAGCCTTAAGTCTCCTCTGTGGTAATATTTCAGCTCCCCCACTTTGCCTTGAGTAATCTATGCAGTCTTGGGGCTTCTTTCAGTTTATAGGCAGTTGAATAAAAGAGGAAAATGCACTCAAACTGCCAATGACTTGATTGCTCATGTCTTCCTTTTATGAGTTTGTCTCCATTCATTTATTCATTCATTCATTCATTCATCCAAAATCATTGAGCATCTCCCATGCTCCCAGTAAGATGTAGGTCTACAAAGGGGGTGGGTTATGATACCCTCTGCAAAGGGGGTAGCCCCTAACACCATCTACAAAGGTGGTAACTTCTAACACCATCTACAAAGGGGATAATGTGACACCATCTTCAAAGTAGGTAGCTTGTGGCACCATCTACCCTTCATTTTCAGATTTCAAAGTTAACTTTTGATTGAAGTAACCCTGCATAACTTTTAAGCCACGCTGAACAATATTTGTAAGCAGAGAAAACATACCAAACTCAGAATAGTGGCTTGTTCTGGGTATTGATACAGGGGAGCAGAGTGAGAAAATGAAATACAGATTTAACTTTATCTCCAGTGACCTCAGGTTCTTTTAGACAAACACCTGAAAAGTATGTCTAGACTTGTTTTTCCATACAACAGTGTTTACCATATTTCTCTCTGTGTGTTCCTATAATCTGAAAATTCCTTTGGATTAAAAATAGTCTACAGAGTGAGTTCCAGGACAACCAAGACTACACAGGGAAACTATCTTGAGAAACAAACAAACCAAAAAGCATACACTGACTTAGAAATACTATGATAACTCTCAAACTAGCAAGACTGTAAAAAGCTAACAAGCATTTCATTAGGAATGTCTCTTTCCTGGAGTGCAAGGGTTAGTGATATATCCCAAGCTGAATAACGTTAACTAAATAGTAAAAAAGCTGAGGAAAAGTGTGGCACTGCTGACCACCCAGGACAGGAGTTGCCCAGGAAGTCAGCCTGAGCCAGAGGTGTGCAGGTGCACTGTCTGGGGGAGAGCATCCCTCCCCCCATCCCATATCTCCACATACCTTGTCATAGATTTTACATATCACTTTATGTGCGTGTCTGAACCATTTACATGAAAGAGGTTTGGGGGTCAGAGGAGTCATTGGATCATCCAGAAATGAATCACCGTGTAGGTTCTGGGAACTGAATCCAGGTCCTCTGCTTGCACAAGGAGCTCTCTCTTTTCTCTATTTTTTGTTTAAAATACTCTTAATACAATACATTTTGATCATGTTTCCCCTCCCCCAACTCCTCCCAGATCCTCGCCACTTCCTACCCAACCAACTTTATATTTTGTTTCTATCAGGTATCTATCTATCATCTGTCCAATCTGTCTATCTATCATCTATCTATCATCTATCTATCTATCTATCTATCTATCTATCTATCTATCTATCATCTATCTATCGATCTCAGGCATTCTTCAGAAGTTATTTATCACTGACTAGCAGTTTCAAAAACAAGATACAAATGATCAAGATCCCTTCACATCAGTGCAGGAAAACAAGACTGTAGAGAGTGAGATGGAGGAGTGAGATGGACTGCGGAGGAAACTGGGTCAGCACTGTGGTGCCAGGGGAAAGGAGCCATTGCAAAGGAAGGAAAGAAGAGAGACAAGAGATAGGGATTGGGAAGGGACATGGCATATCAAAGGAGCAATGTGTGGTTTTGCTAGGCCGGATGAGAGAGTTTGATCCACTTTGAGTAAGTGGTAAAGGCCACCCTAAGGAGTTCCGACATTATTTTCCAGATGACCAGAAACTGACTTGGAGCTGTACTTGTCCATTTGTGCAATCCACACTTATAGAGCCAATGGTGTGGACCAAGAACAGGGTGACTTACAGCCTCAGGTGTCAGAGGGTCAGTCATTGCTCATCAGGCTTTCATTGGCCATAGAAAGATCCCATGAAACTAGGTAACAACACACAAACAGAAAATGTTGAAATAGAATTCTGAATAAGAAAAATGCAGCCCAGACGAAGTTGCAGTTAGATCCCCTTGGACACACTTCTTAGAAAAAAAGCTTCATAGAGCTGCACTGTTTAAGCTGAGACTAGAAATGCCAGAAGCTTGAAATGATCCTTCAGTGGGTAAAGTGCACAAGGACCTGAGTTCAGATCCCCAGCATCCCCAGAAAAAGCCAGGCAAAGTGCAATAGAAGAAAACACCGTCATCAACCTCCGGCCTACACACACACACACACACACACACACACACACACACACACACACACACACATTCATTCACTCTAAAACATAAGAAGAAAAAGAAATGGGTAGAGAGCTGGACATACCTGCAATCTTAGCACTCAGGAATTTGAAGGAGGGAGGGTTGAGGGTTCAGAGCCTTCCTGAATCTGGGCTATATTTCTAGACTCCATCTCAAAAAAAAGAAAGGCTATAATTCAGGGATACTTATCTAGCATCCCATGGCCTTAGCTTCAATCTCTAGTACCACCAATATAAATGAAAGAGGGAAAGAAAGTCAAAGGAAGGGGACAGAAATGAAGTGGGCAGACAGCTTGACAGAAGGCTAGATGCTGCTCTCTGTGGACATACACGGCTGCATCCCAGTCCTCCTCTTCTCTCCCATGGATCGTGCATCGAAACTGGATAAAAGAATAGCTAAGTGAAGGAAGGAACAAAGAAGAAAAGAAAATAGAAAGAGAGGAGAGGAGAAGAGAAGAGAGGAGAGGAGAGGAGAGGAGAGAAGAGAGAGAGAGAAAGAGAGAGAGAGAGAGAGAGAGAGAGAGAGAGAGAGAGAGAGAGAGAGAGAGAGACAAGGGGCATCAGTTCAGAGGAAGAAGAAAGCAGAGATCTGGGAGGAAGACAGAATGGAGACAGAATGATGGAAGGACACTGAGAAGAGACCACAAAGAGGTGGTCCAAGGTCGGCATGAGCCTGTGTGGGGAGCTCCCACACGGCAGCTACCAGGTAACTCAGGAAGAAGGGGCCAGTTTCTCATCATCTTCCCATCATTCTTCAAACTCTCCAGCTATAACATCTACCTGGCTCCCGCTGCTCAGGTGTTCAGCCACAAATGTCCCCCAGTGTTAGGATGCTCCCCTGAGGCATGTCCGCACAGTCTCATATGCAGCATCACTCGTGAGTAGGGGAATACTCAGGGCTCACTGGGCAGAGGGCCAAGGAGAGAGGTGCATACATCAACTCAAAAGCTGTCAATTGCCCTTCTTCCAGAACTCATGAATCAGATTCTACAAGGGGAAAGAGAAGGAGCCCTAAAAGTGAGTTCCCTTGGAATACATATCCTACGTTAAAGCCAACCCTGGTTACTCTGTTAGCGGGGAAAGGAAGCAGCTAAGGCCTCAATGATCAGTAAACAATTATCTGTGTTGCTCTTTGTCTGTAAAAGGTAACATGTCAACCATCATCTGATCAATTTCACCAGGAGTTCTTCAGAAGTAGATGTTAACTTAGGTTATGGTGTGTTCCAACAAGCACCACCCTCCCATCTCTCAACACTCCCTCCTTCTGCCTTGAGTGTATGTGTGGCCACCTGAGCAAAGATATGCTCTGACCTGGGTCTCAGAACTAAAGTCTCTTGGTGGTGATGAGGATTAAGTACACGTACACACACACACACACACACACACACACACACACACACACACACAGGGCATCTTTCCTGTCAATCTGTGGTTTTTTCCCCCTTATTTCAAGAGTTATGGACCTCCAGCATGACTGTTCCTGGGGGTGGATTCCAGGTCATTGAGGTGCCCTGTGTAATTTAGGAGCCTCTTTGATTATACAGGTGAATAGAATGGCCGTACTTGTTCCCCAGCAGATGTTTGGTTGAAGTCCTTTTCTTGTGATTATGACTTTATTTGGTCAAAGGGAGGGTAACCCGAGAAAGCTGGTCCAGGAATGAAGAACAGAGAGGCAGCCATAAGATGAATTTTTGAACTCTCTAGACTGCATATTTAGCTATATAATCCCCGAACCAACCTTATTATTAAGCATAATTATCAGCCTCAGCCACAGGCTATAAGGCCCCTAGAGGACCTGAGCCTGCTACTGTAGGTAACATCAAGTAAAGTGGCACTGTTTTTACACACAACCATCTTGTCAATTGAAAGGTTACAAATACTTGGGTAATTATTGGGCCAAGGTGTATCTAAATGACAAGAAGTGATGGATCCTGAAGAATGCAAGTCAGCCGTCATGAGAACCTTAAAACAAATGAAGACATGTTTAATGCAGCTTCATCTTTTCTGAGTATTGACTACTGAAAAATACTTTAAACTTCTCCTGCCTCCCATAAGGACTGCATCGGCTTCAGCACGATTCACTTGATGGAAGTGTGAGAATGAGTATGGATTTCAGAAAAAGTCATCCCTATTTTCTATAAGCCACAGTTTGCAAAATCAGACAAACTCTTGGCAATCGGCTGATACCATCCAACTGTGAAAAGCATGCAACTGAGTTTGATCCCCCAGGATACATACTCCCAAAATTGTCCTCTGTTTTACACATATGGGCCATGGTGTGTACACACATACATACACATATACACTGACTCAAATAAATAAATTAAAATGTAATAAAGCATTCAAAGAACAGAAAGCATGGACATGTGTTGCTTTAGGGGTGAAGAAGAATGTAGGGGGCCTGGGGAAAAGAGTGAACTAATCCTCCACAAATAAGATGCTCCCTTGGAAGTTAATGTTTTATTTTAAGCACTTGTAATCACAATGTAGTTCATATATAATGGATCAGGGCTCCACTTCAAGTGTCCACTGTCTCTTGAGACTCAAGGAAAACTCTTAGGGATCCTGTAATTTTCTTTTACATTACATACTTTGAAATATGATGGCACAGAATACTCTTCTGTCCTAAAGGGAACGACGTGGATACAGTAAGGCAAGATTAGACCAGAGCAAGACCAGGACAGTCTAGTAGGGGAAACCACAGGCTCTTCGTTCAATGACAGTATCCTGAGCTTGTACTGGCCCAATGTGGGCTCCCATGGGCTTTATCAAACTTGTGGTTAAAGCCTTGCTTCCTGCAGCACACAGAGTCCTTCTCTTGGGCAGGTTACACTCAGTGCTTGCAGCTTTCCTCAGAAGATATTCCCCATTTCAGCATCTCCAACATCCCAAGCTGTCTATCACAACTTAAGCTCCACACTGTTTCAGGCAATGGTCTCTGAGTGGCTCTCTGACAAAAAAAAAAAAAAAAAAAAATCCAACCTTGCTACCTGTTTCCTGGATTCTATTGGGGTGTCCCTTGAACTAGTGCTCAGGAGAATAGGACACTTTTGAATCATTAGGTCTGGTTGCAATGCTGACATTAGTTAAAAATGGTCAAAAGGGGGCTAGAAAGGGGGCGCTGTGATCAAGCCCTTAGTGCTCATGCAGAGGACCTTGGCTCTGTTCCCAGCACCCACATAGTGACTCACAGCCACCTGTAGCTCTAGCTCTAAAGAATCTGGTTCCCTCTTCTTGCCTCTGTCAGCTTCTGCTCACATGGTACATATAACATCCCACCCCACCTCCCTTCACCCACATACACACACATATACATGAATTTAAAAGAATTTAATATGGTAGGAAATAAAAAAAAATCAGTTTCTTAGAAAAAAGCTTCGTGGTTCCTCCTGAAGTTAAACACATTTGCGTATGACCAGCAAGTCCACTCCAGCGTATATATTCAAAAGCACAGATGACAGGTCCTGGAATAGAGTCCCATGCATGAATCCCATGATGCACTGGTCACAGCAGCCAAAAGCTGGAACAATTCAAGTCTCCATCAGCAAATGAATGAACTGACAAAATGTACTACACCCATGAACAAAAGGATGCAGCCATAAAGAGGAAGGGTGTTGATACGTGCTACAGGGTGGGGGAAACTTGAAACATGATGCTAAATGAACCAGATGCGTGAGGTCATGTCACAGATGATTCCGTTTATATAGATTTTCCCAAACAGATATCTCAGAGAGTCCAAATACAGATTGGTGGTTTCCAGGAACTGACAGGAGGGTGGAAGCGAGGCATGATGGCTTAAGAGGCACAGGATTCTTTGGAAGTGATTAAAACCTTTTGGAACTTGAGCAAGATACCAGTGCCTAAGCCATGCGAATAGACTACCACCATACCACTGTATGACCTCAAGTTCTTAATGCTCTCTAATGTGCATGTCACCTCACTGAAACATAGTCACTTCTTCTGTCTCACTAGCCACACCGAGGGCTCAGTACCTAGTGGCCAACATATTGGGCGGCACAGAACCTGAGTGCTTGCATCATTGTAGAAAGTCTACTGGAGAGCACCAATTTATCAGAATGGGATGTAAATAGCACGAGATAGATCTTGGTTTACGTGGGCCAGGCACTTCACAAAGACTCTGTGTCCAAATTTGTAAATCCTGATCTTCCTTCGGGAGCAAGCATGCTTGGCTCTTCATTTGCAATAGATGCCCGCCAGAGGGCAGTCTACCCACCTGAATACAGAAAACTGATCCCAGCGAGAGGCTAAGAGCTTCTAAGATTATTTTTAGCATCCAGAGCTGAGTTAGTACTAAAATCAGTGTGTAGAAAGCAAACACTGATATGATAGACTCAAAGTGAACCTAGCACCCTCTTCTCTGGGATCGCTTCTAGTTTGGGGGAATTTTCTTCCTTGGCTATGTAGGTTCTTAACCCAATATGAATTGTTGAGTACGTAGAAAATTTAAACTGAAGTAGTTCAGTCTGTTCTAGGACACCGAGAAAGAGAGACACATGCTGCTTTCACAGAGAAAAGAATGTGAACAATGCACGCGCCCGCGCGCGCGCGCGCGCGCGCGCACACACACACACACACACACACACACAGTGTGCATATGGACAGACACATGGAATTGAACCAAATGAAAGTCAAAGTGCTGTGGCCTGGGCGGGGTTGAGGGGGGGCTCCTCTCTCTGCCCTCCAGCTTTGTTAGCACCTTTTCCTCAACACTGTTGCTGATGGCTTCATAGCTGATGGCCTCTGTCACCACCGCATATTCAGGATAACTTCAAACTCTGCGCTTCCAAGCGGTCACACTCTAATGAAGGCAGAATGGCTCACCAAGAAAACTGCCTATGGGACAGGAACTAACCAAAACACAACAGAAACATTTGAAAACCATCTTCTTTTCTGGGACTTTGGCCAGCATAAGCCGGTACGCTGTTGGAATTTTCAGAATCACTTCGAACAGTTATTGCAACCAGATAGATGAGCAGGGATGCAGCCTGGTTCCGGCTCTGCTGCTGTTTTTGTGAATGCAAATGAGAAAACCCAGTCTGCCAGGTTTATATCTGCAGAATCCCACCCTACAGGACTCAGTGGCTGCCTCTACCATTTGGTATTTGGGAAACTAAGATGACTTTCCTTTCTTCTGCATTTGGAGATGTTGTGGGTTAAAATATAAACTCAGTAATCCCAGCTACTCAGGAGACTGAGACAGGAGAATCACAAGTTCAAGGTCTGCCTAGGCTACAGGGCAAGTTCAAGGTTAGCTTGGGCAACTTAGTGAGATCCTACTAACAATTAAAAAATAAATAAACCAAAGAGGGCTAAGGCCTACAAGTGAATGTAATTAATTAATTAATTGCCTTAGTTCTTAAAGAATTATTCCCATAGGTCCTTAGGAATGACCAGCTGGTTAGTTCTAGGGACATGGATAATAGATATATATAGAGAGAGATAATAATATCCCCTACTTCCTTTTCAACCTCTCCCTTCTTACTCTCCTTTCCAGCCCTGAGACTGATTTATTATAAGTTTGGAGATTCTTACCCAATTTTCAGCTCTTTGGAAAAATCAGCTATAACACAACCCTGGCCTTAGGTTAGTAACTGCTAACAATGGGCAGAGGGGGCAAAATGTACTTATTTATTCAGCTGAATTTCAAAAGCACGTGTTCTAAATATAATTCTTTTTTACAATTTTTGTAGACATGTACATTCCGTGTTACTAATTCAGCTGGGACATATTTTAGATCCCTGAAACACAAGACCAAATGACACTAAATTCTCAAAGGTTGAGACCCTCTCATTTGATCCAAATGACATAAGATGCTTCCCTTTCCCAAAAGCATATGTGACTAGAGCCATAGCTGTCTGGTAAAGCTTTTGTCTAGCATGAGTAAGAACCCAGGTTCTAGACACACACACACACACACACACACACACACAAGTTTTACCTAAAATCACTGCTGCACAAGACAAGCAGCTAGAATGTGCTGGAACTCAGAGAACTAGGGCAAACTTATACCCTTTTACACAGTATCACATCTCTTAAAGATATTTATAAAATAGCCAACAGGAAGCAGAATTTCACAAAGAGCATTGCACACAGAAAAAAGACACACACACATACAGATATAAACATACATACACACATATACAGACATTACAGACACACAGATACACACACAGACAGACAGACAGACAGACAGACACACACACACACACACACACACACACACACGTATACACACATCAGTTTGGGAAACCATGAGAGAAAAACCAATGTGTAAAGTGGCCTAATAGCTTTACAAACACTGAGCAATTGATTTGGGGCCCATTACAGGTCTATGTAGTAAATGCTTGGAGGAACAGAGTTGCTCGTGAGTATCCAGGTTCCTGGAGACCCCACAGTTCCTCCTGCCTGCCTCAAGCCTCCACACCCCTCACAACCTTCCTCACAGAACTGATGATGAATGACAAGAAAGCCCAAGAGACTCACATCTCCTGGAAGCTCATGTCAAGAATGGGCAGGAGTTTGTAAACTAAGACCCTTGCCTTGAGGTGGGACTAAGTTATGAAGTCCTTTAAGGTCTAGAGTCCCTTGCCATGGGTAGCCACTACATCTTCACCTGAAATTGCTCCACCTTGCTTTCTGCCTCCCTGTTTGTATTCTTCCCTTCTGGCTTCTGTGGGGAGCTTTTCTTTCATAAATTTATGAAGTCTTTGCCAAGGATCTGTTTCTCGTGAGCTCCCTGCAAAGAACCCCACTTTGCTTTGTGTGGCTCGAGGGCCCATGCATCTGTATACTCCATTTTACTCATTTATATACTTACCAGATTGCACCAGGTTCCTACATCCCAAAATCACTTGACCTTAGATGGCAGGTGTTTGCCCAATAGGAAGAAATAGGTAAGTTTTCTTTCTCATGTAACTCCAGTCCATTTTCTGGGAGACTGAACACAAGGAACTTCCTTTGGGAAATGTGGCATGTAAAATTCGATTCAGTACATGTCCTCTCACTCTCAAGTCTGCGTATGCTCCTCAAGGTGCTTAGGTGCATGTCTTTGAATTGGTCTCATTACTGCTGAGCATTGCATTGCATCCTGAACAACAGCTCAAGGAGCTGTAACAGAAAATGCCCTGGATGTGGGATCGGGGCCCGGGGTTCTCCTTGATTGATCCCCATGAAGTGAGGAGAGACTGGAGGGGACACCTAGTGATTAAACTACGTCCTTGGTAAACACAAGTAAGACTAAAGTCAGTTTGAGGGAGCAAACACAAGGCTGGCCACCTGGCAATTCCGGGAAAGGTTTTCAGAATAGTGTTAGGAAGTAGTTTCTCCAAGGAGCTCAAAGTTCATTCCCAGACGTAGCACAATCCATCTCCAAACATCCCTATAAAGCAGAGAGGATTTTTTGCAGTTCACTGTGTGTTTTTTCAAGGTATGTCGGCCCAATATTGAAATATTTAATCTGTTTCTGTAACTAATCAGTCAGTTCTGGTATTGTACATCACAGGGGGCAATCATCCAGGTGTTTGGGGGCTGGACTCACTAGTGGTAGGAAAAAATCTGGAGGTGGAACTTGTGGCAGCAGAAATGCCTTCTAGCTGCCTCTTGCCTACCTGTCTTTCTCAGATGAATGCACTTCATAGAGCGTCCTTCTGAGACGTCTAATGTGCTGGGATTAGAGCTGAGCCAGGTTAGTCAAGAGAGAGGCAGAGGGGCCCGATGGCTACAATTCGGATGGACTAAGTACACGCAGTGTCGCTTACTCCTGCCTAAAGCCAAACGTTTGAAACTTTGCTTCACCAAGAAAGATAGATAAACAAAGAAACAAACTCCTTATTTGTAATAGTCCTGATAGAAAGGACTAAGAACGGGGAGTGACTGAAGTTTTAGATGAATTGGCATGTGTGTGCTTGTCTGCATTATGGTCCTATCCCGGAAGGCTAGCTGAGAGTCTAAGATTTATTCAAGGACTCATGTCTGGAGCTGGTGGCCAATGGACAGTAGGTTCGGCAAAGCAGAAGCCTTATTTCCAGGTACAGGTGTGTGTGGTAGGTGTGTGTAAACCCTGAACAACTCCAGCTGGCGCCAGCTGTGATGCTCATCAAACAGCAGCAAATAGCCAGAGGGATCCAAGGATCCAGAGGGAGCCAAGGACCCAAAACAAGAAAAACCCTGTACAAAGGGGAAGGCCACCGAAGTCTCTAAAGACAAATCAAGGCTCGCCATGACTGAAGGGAGACTGAAGAGCTCTGGGTTCAGCTCAGGGAGTTCACAGCCTGTTTTCTCTGAACATCTAGCTCTGGCTTGTTAAAGTGGAGGAGCGTGAGCAACTGTGTACAGACCCCCAGCATCTGCATCTCAAGACAACCTCCATGGTGCATTGTCGACCTTCTCATCACCTGACCCTCTGACGCAGTGCCTGTCTATCCCATAACACTTTTTAAAAAAAACTATGATCCTTCCTTGATGGTCCCTTCATCACTGGTTTAGCCAGTGTAATATGAATTGTTAGAAGGTCTTATTAGTAAAAACAAACCTGGAGCCAGGTATTGGAATGAATGCTGGAAGATCAGAGAAGCAGAACAAGCCACAGCTTCCTCACCTCGCCAATTCCTCCCCTGATCCTGTTTCCTCAGACTGGAAGTCTCAGAGTCCTCATCCAAATGAATCTCAGTTGAACTGATGCTAGAAGCCTAAAAGCTTAACAAGACTCTAGTTCCTGGTCCTCACACCCTATATACCTTTCTGCTTTCTGCCATCAGTTCCTGGGATTAAAGGTGTGTGTCACTATGCCTGAGTACTTCCAGTATGGCTTTGAACTCACAGAGATCTAGACGGATCTCTACCTTCAGAATGCTAGGATTAAAGGTGTGTGTGCCACCATTTTCTGGCCTCTGTATCTAGTGGCTATTCTGTTCTCTGACCCCAGATAAATTTATTAGAGTGCACTATTTTGGGAGACACAATATCACCTCAAGGCTGCTGTGTTAAAATACCACAGACATTTATTTCTCACTGTCTGGAAGCTGCATAGTTCAAGGTCAAGGTTCCTATGGATGGGGTGTCTGGTGAAGTCTCATTCCTGACACTGTGAGTGTCCCTTTCTCACTGTATCCTCATGAGGTGGAAATATACAAGACTGCTCTCTAGGACTTCTTTCCAAAGAGCATTAATTCCATTCATGACAGTAGAGTTTTCATTAACCAGTCAACCCCCAAAGACTCTGCCTCCTAATGCTGTCAATTTGGGGTTTGGACTTCAAGATGGGAATGGAAGTAAAACTGGGATCCATGCAAGGACCCAAATCTATGTGCATGCTGATGCCTGGGCTCTGGCACTGGTGTGATGACTTCCAGAAGACAGTCACTAAACAGCAAGCGTAGCCTGCAGGAGGGAATATCAACACCTTAAGACAGTCTCAGGGACTTGGGTGTCATTCCAGGATATCCACAGCATACCACAATCCAGTCATATCCTCAACCCTTCAAGAGAACAGCACAAGCTACAGAGGTCAAGGGCATGACCTGAGTGCAGTGTGCATAGCCTGGGTCCAAGTGGACCTTGCCATGGTTGAGTCCTGTGGCTTTGAGAAAGGGACTTTGAGTATCTAATTTTGGGATTTCTATAAAATTAGATCAAATGAAATACCTTCCTCTTCACTTCAAAAGGTTATCATGACAACTTATAAGAGTGCTCAAATATGTTACAGGATCTAAAATAATACATAAATGGAAGTTCTAATGTAATTGATATGTGGTTATCACCAAAACTCAAGCCACAGGGTGAGGCAAGAATCACCATCATAGTAATAATTCCGTTTTCTTCTCTGTTACTGTGTGAATTTTAAAGTTAAGATTAATTTGGACAGAGGAGTTGTAAGAAAGAACTGAGAAAGGCCATAGGTCCTTCATTCCCATATACCAATTGGTAACAATTTGCATCCATTCACTTACTCATTCTCTCTCTCTCTCTCTCTCTCTCTCTCTCTCTCTCTCTCTCTCTCTCTCTCAATCTATCTATCTGTTTGACTGTCTGTCTACCTGTCTATCTATCTATCTATCTATCTATCTATCTATCTATCTATCTATCATCTTTCTCCCTCTCCCCTCCCTCATGCTCTTTAATCCCTAAGCACTATAGTATAAATTTTTCAAGAATATTCTTACATCACTAGAACTTTGATCAAAACTAATAAACTTGATATTGCATTAAATTACAGAATTTATTATAACGTAACCCACAATCAAAATGCAGACTTTATCAGTGGTTTCAAAGTGCCCTTTATAGCTATTTTCCCACTCTAGGATCCAACCCAGGATGCTTAATTGCATTTACTATTGTGACTCTTTGTGTCCTTGAGCCTGAAACAGGCTTCAGTTTTCCTCTGCTAGTCATGACTTTGGTGTTTCTGAGACATTCAGGCCAGTTGTTCTGTAGCATGTTTTGGCATTTGATGCACTTTCATAATTAGATTGCATTTGTGGAACCTTGAAGAAAGTACTTCAGAAGTGCTCTGGATTTCCCAGTGCTCCATGCCAGGAGGCACAGAAGCAGGCCATGCCATCTCGACACTCTGATGGCTTGCATAAAATAGAACCCTCGACATGTTTACCAAAGAAGATTTGAAGTTGCTTTTTCACCTTTTGTAATTCATAAAATATTTGAAGGGACATGTTTCAGGATTATATAAATATCTAGTTTCTCATAAAATCACTTTTAATATAGATCGGTAATTCTTCAATAAATTATAGTTCTAATGATTACTTAGGATAATTTATTAGTTCAGTCTTCCATTGTTTTTAGTTGGACCCTAGTGTAAACAGTGCAGTTCCTTATTCCACTCCTGTCTCAGTTAAGGTTTCTTTTGCTGTGAAGAGACACCATGACCATGGCAACTCTTATAAGGGAAAACTTTTAATGGGGTAGCTTACAGTTTCAGAGGTTTAGCCCATTATCATCATGGTGGGACATGGCAGTGTGTATGAAGACATGGTGCTGGAGCTGAGACTCCTATATCTTGATTGGCAAGCAACAGGAAGTGAACTGTCTCACCGGGCATGGCTTGAGCATATACGGGATCTCAAAGCCCACCTCCACAGTGACACACTTTCTCCATCAAGACTACACCTACTTCAACAAGGCCACACCTCCTAGTAGTGCCACTCCCTTTGGGGGCCATTTTTTCTCAAATCACCACACCATGTATCTGTCTGTCTGCCTAACACCCATCCATCTCTCCTATTTTGGGGCTATGTATTCTTATTCTGTTCAACATGTTCTACAACCTATGACTCACACTGGTTGCTTTGATCCCAGACATCCCAGTTGACCTGGGTACCACTTCTGATGCCTGTCTTTCAAGCATGCTTCCATCCCCTGTGCTTCTGGTTTCTGTTTTTAGTACTCCCTTCCTTTCTGACAAAACGTGTCCGTCCAGGTTGGTCATGTACCTTTTCTGCCCCTTGACTGTCCATTTCTTTAAAGCTCTTGGTCCGACTTCTGTGCACAGAATGTGGAGGTCAAGACCTGGTCTCTAGCTGTGTTCACTGCTGTTGGGGTGTCACCACTACAGGGCTTGCTCGGTGAACAGGCATCACCTTTAAGAACATTCCACTTAAAAGTGACTAGAATGTGGATGGCACCAATAGACAGGCTATAATGGAAGGGGGAAGTCTCGGGGGACCTCAACCCCAGACATGGAGCTATAGGAGATTAAGTATTGAGTGTTGGACCAATAGTCTTCTCCAGGGAAGAGCGCCCCCAATTAGTTATCCAATCTGACATGATTATCTCTGAAAACATACATTCAAGTAACATTATACCAACTGAGCAGGTTGTATTTATATATAGTTAAGAATACATATGTATATGTATTTGTGTGTGTGTGTGTATATATATATATATATATATATGAACAATTAAAGAAAAGGAAAATGTGAATTTGAGAAGTGCATGGGAAGGGTTAGAGGAAGGAAGGGAAGGGGTCAAATAACATAATTGTATTTTAATTTCAATAATTAAAAAATAATTATTTAAAGAACTTTCCAATAATGATCCTAGGTGAGCTCATTGTCCTGTGACAATTCATATATATTTATACATAAAATACATTTGTTATTATATATATATATTAAGCAGTATATATCTATATCTAGATATAGATATATATGGAAAGAATGGTTTAAAAGTAGCAATTATATTCAAGCTAATACCACCAGTTTATTCTGGCCCTTCCATTTTCCATGTCTGTGCTCCCTTCTCCAGCAAGGAAACACCTGCTACCTGCCTCCCCCCCCACACACAATGCACCTCCTAATTTTCCCAACCCCAGAACATTCATACTGTTCTTTCTAACTTGCTCACCATGCCAGGATGAAAAACAAATGACCTAATGAATTTAATATTTGTTTGTACTCTTTCTGAACTGAAAATATATAATGAAAACATTGTGCTCCAAAATGTCTTGGACTAATTTCACTTCCTCCTTCAGCTGTAATTATATTTTTCATATGCAATGCAAATAGACCTCATCGTTGTTTCTGTTTGTATTTCATTTCCTGTTTTCCCCTAGTCTTATTGATTTGACTTTTTTGAATTGTAAAGTGTTAACGGGATTCAAAAAGTTAAGATTGTACCCAAAAGGTGTATTTGAAGCCTTATCTCTCTTTCCACTCCTTGTACTCCATCCCCAACACACCCTACAAATAATGGAATGCATCTTTTGGTGTTTATTTTCCCTGTTTCTTTTGATAAAAACAAGCAGCTCCACAGATTTTCTTCCCAGTAGTTAATATTGGGATTTTTGAGCAGCTCACAGAAAAAGCTCACACCACACAGTCAATGGGCTCAGATTCTGTTTCCCACTGACTCCAAGGAGCCTGTAGGGGTCAGCAGGGGATGCTGGGCCAGCTCTCTTGAGCAGAGAGGATATTACAAGTTCACTGCAGCCTGAACCCACATCCATCAACTGGCTGCTAATCCTTCTTGACAGACATCCCAGAAGAAACTTGATGTGTTAACTAGTTCCAGAGTTTAACGGGTGAGAAAGCCAAGGTTTGCACTTGGGAGGCTGGGAAGAAAGTGATCTATTTCTACCTCTCGCTGTCGGTGGGAAGTCACTGAGAAAGTGGCTAGCCTCAGTGGCCCCATCCAGTTGTGGGAAGAGCTTGCATTTGTTGTTGCTGTGGCTCTCTTCACTTATTCATTCCTCGCCCCCCCCCCCACAAGCCTGTACTGAAGAGAACCCTAGGCCTCGAGCCCCAAGCCCTTCTTAAGAAGCATTTGATATGGCACCTCTTGCAGGATGACAATAGCGGGTCTGTCTGCCTGCCTGTCACTGGGGCCTCTCGTCCCCACAGGTGAAGAAAAAGAATGGAGGCTCCACCTGAGCGCACCTGCGCTCACCTGTACAGAGTCAAGAATGTGAACAATTCAAGCATTCTCTAGCCAGTCCGCTGAGATGCTCAGGTGCCGTGGCCTAAAGAAGCTCGGTGCACTTTGCTCTGGGGGATTTCTCCTTTGTCTCCACTGCTTTCTTGGCAGAAGGGCATAGTCAGTACGGGGCGACAGATCCAGAGCCTCAGATGGCTGCCGTGGCTCAGGCGAGCAGGACCACAGCGAAGGAGGCAGCTTCAGCTGGTCCCTGCAGCCAGGGGCAGTCTGAGCTCACATTGACCCAAAGAAGCCCTCCCCCACAGCTCTCCCAGATGCACAGGGGAGAAGAGCCTTCTCTCCATCTCTAACACTCAATGTTTTCCCCTGAAGTCTCTCCTTCCCCTCTTCACTACACTCAGTTGAGAAGTGTAAAGAGATATCCACCCTTAGGCAAAGAAATGATAAATTATCTATCTCCCTGATCCCAGTTGAAACCCTCCTTGGGTTGACAGGTGTCCCATTTGCCTCACAAGGCAAAGAACCGGGGAAAAGAGATGTTGATGGATGGTAATATATATGTGAGTACAACAATATCCCTTTGCTGTGGCTCTGTTAGAAAATCTTGGGTTCGGAAGGGTTGTAGAGGTCACCAGAGTGACCAGTCATCCACTACCCCCAGCAATGCCTCTGCAACACCTTTGACAGGTGGTCATTCAGCTTCTGTCTGAACACTTCCAATGACAAGGAGCTCTGTGCTGCTAAATGGAGACTTCTACTCATCCTTCAAGACCATGATCAGATGTCATCTGCCCTGGAAAGCTTCTCCCAATTCACCCAGGCAGATCAGTTACTACATGCTTTGCAATCGCTCAGCACTTTACTCTCACCCCATCATAGCATGTTGCCCTGGGATCTGTCTTTCTACATCCACATCTGTCTCTCCTACCAGCCTCAGAACATTTCAAGGAAGAGAGCTGTGTGCTATTCATCTTTGCATCCATGACTCCTAATACAATATCTGCCACCTTGATGTGCCAGTAATGATCATTGATGTGGACAAGTGCGTGTTCCTAAGCCAGGTCATCCTGTTTTTAAAGAAGCACACTCATTGAAAACCATCCTTGGGCCTCTGTCTTTTTTCTTCTTATTTCCACATACTGGTCCTTATTTTGCTCTCAAGCAAAGGAACAAATAGAAACTGAGATTTATAAAATTTCCAGAATTTAGTACAATACCTGCTTAGCCTTTTTATGTCAAGTCTGTTCATTGTCTCATTGACCAATCTTCCAATAGTTGACGGTCTACTGACTTCTCATAGTCCTCTCCCATGCAGGCACTCCTTGCCATGATTACTCAGCTCATGTGACCCCAGAACCTGAACTTTCCCATTCTGGGTGGGTTTATCTTAGGGAAACAAAGGAATCGCCTTTAGTTCCACCCTTTACCTAGGTACCTGCTCAGTCTTGGGTGGGCAAACACATGAAAAATGTGGGTACCTTTGCTCAGGGCCAGTCACAGCACTTCAGTAGGATCAACTTCGAGGGAGAGTGTCCTCAGAGTCTGTGCTGGTCAGGGTTCTCTAAAGGAACAAAACAAGTAGGATGAGTGTATGTGGGGTTTATTATACAGGATTACAAGGTGTCGTCCAAGCATCTCAACATGGCTACCTCATGACAGAAAGGTCATGAATACAGTGGCTATTTAGTACACAAGCTTGGGTGTTTTAGAAGTTCTAATCTGGTACGGGAGTCCTGAAGGATTCTTAAAGAGCTGATAGTCTTCCTTCACTCTGCATTGAAAAACCAAAGGATTTGGTTCTAATGTCAGGGAAAGAATGTCACGGCATCAGGACCAATACTACTGCCATCAAGAGTGAGAGAATGCAGGCAAAATACAAAGTTTTCTTCTGTGTCCTTCCATGTGGGAAGATGTTGTCTAAATTAAGGGTGAGTCTTCCAGTTCCAAATAATCTGATCGAAAAATCCCTCACAGGAGTGCTCAGCAGGTTGAGTTTTAGTTGATTCAAGATATAATCAAGTTGACAACCAAGGTTAGTGATACCATCATCCCAGATGAGGAAACATGAGACCAGAGAACCAAGGCCATAGACCAACCCTCAGAAGCATGTTGACAAATAACGATGAGTTTTTTGGTTCAGGTTCCTATTTAGGGGTTGGTCAACAATATTTTTCTCTAATCTTGTTTGTACCCGTGGTCTAGAACAGATTAAGCTGTTTTAAGGAGGAAACAATTTTGGAAAGTGTAGCTAATACATGAATATACCCATATCTTCATGTCACACATTGTCAAACACTGACCAGGCTATAGGCCTTTTTCCCTACCGTGCTTTGCACATAATAAATCTGTTATTTTGGACCTTAATAATAAATCATGAACAGAGCATGGCAAATACAAAAGTCTCTTATTGAGGAAGACACAGTTAAACACATTAATAGCAGGACATGGTTGTGCATCCCTGTAATTTTAGTACTCAATAGGCTGAGGCATGAAGATTACTGCAAGTTAGGGGCTAGTCCAGCCTACATAATGAGTTCCAGGTAACCCTGGGCTACAGAGTAAGATTCAGTTTCAAAACAACAATAAAAATTTTAAAATGAAAGAAAAATAAAAAAATACATTGAATAGATAAACACTATTGATTAGGATAAGAGAGGGTGTGCTGTAGTAATATTCAAGTGCAAGATCCTGGTAGTTTCATGGACTTCTCACCCAGTGGACTAGACAGAGATCTCAGTTCCTGTACAGTCCCTTGGTAGGCCAATCTGATAGCTTCTTATTAGCATGTATGAGAGATAATGAATAGAAATGCCAGGATCCAAACGCACCCAATATAAAATCTGAGGGAGGCAGCATAGAACTCAACACAAAGAGGACACTCAATAAATGTGTACTGGATGAGCAAAATGAGTGACATGCCAGATAGGCTGGAAATCCACTATCATTGTCATTTTGCTGGCAAACTTAGCTATATTCTGTTTAAATGTGCTAAATGTGTGTTGTTGAGTAGGAGAAATAGATTATAGGCCATCTGTTTGGTATGGTTATGATCTCATTTAGGCAAAGTTATGGATGTACACATAAACACACCCCATAATTACATACTACACAAAGAAAAATTCAGCATCTAGAAGAGTAGTCCATCAAAAATAATTGGTAAACTATTCCGTTCCTTTAGAACTTTAGCAATTTTCCATACCGTCTGATGAATTTTCAGTGAGTACAATAATCAGAAACAAATAAAAATGGTAACTTTGGCTTCAAGGAAAAAATAGAGATCCTCATTATCAAATAATAAGGTAGAAATAATAATGAAAGCATGCGTGGTGGGGGATGCTGGGTAAATGGCTTAGTGAGTGAAGTGTCTACTGTGCAAGTGTGAGAACCTGGCTTTGGTCTCCAGCACCCATGCAAAGGCCAGACCCAGTGGTGCAGGTTTACAATCCCACTGGTGAAGAGGAGGAAACAGGAAGGAAGATCCCTGTGACCCTGGGCCAGCCCGTCTAGCCAAATTGGTAAACTTCAGGCTCAGTGAGAGACTTTGTGTACTCTCCATAATAAAGTGGAGAGTGTTTATGGAAGACACACAGCAACTTTCGCCCTCCATATGCAGCCACACACATGTGCACACATATATGAATACATATACACAAAAGTGCAGGGAAGAAAATCGTGCATATTCTGAAATAAACAAGTTTACAAAAGGGTCATAATATCCAAAGCTGTCTTTCCAATGGAGTACTTGCTGGGATAGCTTGAAAGGTACATTAGAACAAAAATAAATGCTCCAACACAAGAAGGGCTAACCATCTGCCTTCAGGTAGGTACAGATTTATTATGATCCTTATTTTACAGATGCAGATGAGAGTTGACTGGAAGAAGGGGAAGCGATGACTTGGAATCATAACATTTTAGCAGGTGAAGAAGGAAAGCTTAAGTCTGGTGATTTTTCAGTTCAGAGCCTTGCTTCTAGCCATTAAATGGTGCCGTTAATTTCTTTCCAATTGTGTGTCCAATTGAAAAAGTTGGAGGGGTGGTGGGAAATTGGTTTGGAGGTGTTCTTCAGACTCAATGGTGGTCCAGGTAAACTCAGGACTGATAGCAATATTCAAATCTCTCTCTCTCTCTCTCTCTCTCTCTCTCTCTCTCTCTCTCTCTAGATGAGATTATGTGTGGGTATGGGTGTGGGTATATATATGTGTTTGTGCCCCAGAAGTCAACCTTAGGTGTTGTTACTCAGGTGCTGACCATCCTGTTTTGTTTTGTTGTTTGTTTTTTAAATAGGGTCTGTCCTTGGCCTGGGACTCAAGGATTAGGCAAAGCTGGACAACCTGAGCCCCAGGGACACACTGTCTCTGCTTCCCCAGAACTGGGACCACGAACACATGCTACCATACCTGGCTTTCCCCCCAGGGTTCTGGAGATCGACTCAGGTTCTCACACTTGCTGGGCAAGCATTTTACTGACTGAGCTGTCCCTGCTAGCCCTGGCGAATATCTTGAGTATATTGGAATGATGATAGCAACAGAGGATTGTGTATATGCATGAGGAGAGAAAAGACATGTGAAAGGAAAGGAGAGAGAGAGAGAGAGAGAGAGAGAGAGAGAGAGAGAGAGAGAGAGAGAGAACAAGTATGCTAGCATATGTTGGAAAGCACAAAAATAGTGATCAAATGTTTTCATAGAGGTTCTAGTGAACTCTCTGTCGATGGGGCCACCCCACCCACCCCACCCTACCTCAGTAACTTTACTCCTTGAACTTCTCAGAATTAGGATTTCATTATTTTCTCCCAGTCTCCTTGTGCCCACCATTCCCAACCAGGTAAGATGATCCACCTATCATCCTTGCCCTTCTTACCTCATCTCAGCTACCCGTGAACAGATGTGGTTTTTTTTCTTTCCTAATTTGAGAATTGTTCTCTATAGGAAACCACTTAGTTGGACTTCTGATCAAGGGAGAGCTGTGGGAATGATTAAAGGTTTGGACAAGTGCCCCGCTTTACAAGAAAACCGAAAGGATGGAAAGATGGGGCTTTCTGTTCCAGGGCGGGGGAAGCTGAGAGGAAGTGTCCTACAGGCCTGCCCAGCACACAGGCATGTGGGTGAAGAGGCTGTGACTGGGTCCAGGGATGTAGAAGTAATGGTGGTTATCAAGTCTAGCTCCAGCCATGAGGCTGTAGAAAACTCTACAAACGTCCCAGGTCCTCCTTCCCTCTCTCCCTCCCTCCCTCCCTCCCTCCCTTCCTCCCTCCTTCCCTCCCTCCCTCCATTGCTTTATTGAGGTCACTAAACATCCACTGCTTTGTCTCCCTGTGACTCTAGTCATTTTCGTTTCTCTTAAAAAACAAAAGCAGGAAATAGTGTTCTTTGTTCAGTCTTTCAGTGTCCATTGACACAACATACGCAGTGTTCATACAGAAGGGGGCAGAAGTGAGCCGAACCACTGGCTCTCAAACCAGGAGCTCAGGAGAGTGGTGCAGTTACCCTTGATCGTGGACAAGAAACCTAGCACCCCATACCTTTGCCTTTCTCATCTGAAAAATGAGCACAATGTTGTCTTCCTAATAAGTTCCTTGGGAAGATAAAGTCAAATAGCAATGATGGTATTCACTGGACGAGTTCCAGGACTGGGCAGAATGCTTTCTGCGAGCCTCTCATTTGAGCTTGTGAATTATAGACTTTGTAGAAGAGGGAACCACTTATGGTCAGAATAACTGGGTAGAACCTGCACTATGTACCCAGCCCCTCAGTTCGTAACCACAATGTCTCAGTGTCCCACTAACCTGTTAGAATTTGTCATAAATCGGCATCAGATTCCTTTGTTAATCTTTGTGGGCTCCTGATCAATGTATTTTATAATTGTTTTATAAAAGAACAGGAAAGGCATTCCTTTTCTGACTAAAAAAATACTATATGCACTATACAATACTATATTGGCTTTTAAAAAATTCTAAAAAGTGCAGAGGAAAGTAGAAACTATCTAGGAGCCTGTGACCCAGAGGGATCCACTCAAACATTTTGCTGTGTGTTCTTTAATAGTCTATATGTCCTGTTATATATACATTATGTTCGTTTTAAATCCACATTTTGTTTTTATGGATTTCCCCCATAAGAATTTTGATAGTTAGTTCTGGATATTGACTCTAAAGGGTTGAGAGATGCCCAGTGAATACAGAACATTCCTGAACAATGTCTTGAAAGATGTTTCTGGAGAAGATTGACATATGGCTCAGAAAATGAATGGAAAAGACCTGCTCTCAATGGGGGCAGCAGCGTCTAGTCTGCTGGGGGCTCAGAAGGACCAGGAAAGCAGAAAAAGGAAGCTTCCTCTCAAGCCTTTCCTTCCACAGCGGGCTCAGAAGGACCAGGAAAGCAGAAAAAGGAAGCTTTCTCTCAAGCCTTTCCTTCGACGGCAGATGTTTCTTTGCTGCCTTAGACATGAGACTTTTGGATCCATGACACACATGGTCCTATGGATCCATGACACAAATGGCCCTATGGGCTGCATCACTAGCTTTCCGGGTCCTAACTCCTGGCCTCTTAAAGGGATATATACATAAATATACACCATGGACTCTGCTTCTGAAAGAGCCTGGACTAATAAAGCAATAGATCATGGATAAATTTTAATATCAGGTTTTGTTCAACAAACTATTGAGTGTTTGTGTTAAGTATCATTTGCCATATGTGATGGAACTGAGATTCAGACTCTATAGAGTCCACTCTATTGTGCCAGACAATAAAAGATAAAAAATTGGTATGTACTGTAAGAAAGGCGTGTGTCATCCACAAAGAGTAGAACAAGATGAGTACTGGGTTTCATCTTACCAGTGTCTTCCAGCTGCATCCTCTTCTTCTTTTTTTTTTTTTCTTCAAGACAGGGTTTCTCCATGTAGTTTTGGTGCCTGTCCTGGAACTCACTCTGTAGACCATGCTGCTCTCGAACTCACAGAGATCCACCTGACTCTGCTTCCTGAGTGCTGGGATTAAAGGCATGCGCCACTGCTGCCCGGATCAGCTACACCTTCTTGAGAAGGCAGCGTCCAAGGGCCCAGGTGGAGGTGAGAGATGTAGACCTGTTGTCATTCAAGTGGTCCAGGCAAAGGAAACAGTAGGTGGAAGCTGAGGGAAGGCTCAAAGTCAATGGTTTCTGGGTGTATTTGAAGACAAAGTTAACAGAATCTTCTGGCAAATTGGATGGAGAGTTGAGAGAGAAAAAGAAGTCATGGAAGACTGTAGTATTGCCCTGGAGGATAAAGAAAGGCATTACATAACATGAGAAAGAGTTTAGTAAACACTGAATGGTCAGTTCTAGACAAACTGGATATGAGATGTCTATGGGATGGCTGATTGGAGATGTTAAATGGCCAACTCCTCCAAGGTGCCTCTTTCATCAACTCACCCCACTGCCTCCTTTTTCAAAAGCTATCTACTCTATAAGGGCTGCCTGGACCACATTAACTAAAAATGGGATCTGATCCATATCCTCCTCTTATCTTTGTGTGTGCAGCAAGCGAACAGTGATGTATGAGTATGTGTGCATGTATGTATGAATTGTTCTCATGTATTGTGGTCAGTTAGGAATATCTTCTTCTATCTCTCTTATTTTATCTTTCATCTTACTACTCTCACTGAATGTAGAGCTTGTTGTTTTGGCTAGACTGGCTGACCAGTGAGCCCCAGAGACCATTTGTCCCTGCCCATCACCCCCAGCTTGGGTTATGGATGACATGTCTGGCTTTTAAATGAGCTCTGAAGATCTGAACCCAGGTCCTCCTGATTGCACAGCTATTTTCCCCACAAGGTTATCTCCCTAGCTCTTCTATTCTTTCTTGATGAATCTGTAAAATAGGTAAAAGCCTTGGGTGGTTGACATAAATTTAAGATGTAGCATCATATCAATTTATTTAAGTCTGTGAGCCCACATAAATTCAACCAAGGAAAGCCTGTAGGTAGAAAAAAGGGATAAGGCTGGGTGGGGGTGGCACACGCCTTTAATCCCAGTACTCGGGAGGCAGAGGCAGGCAGATCTCTGTGAGTTCAAGGTCAACCTGGGCTACAGAGTGAGTTCCAGGAAAGGCACAAAGCTACACAGAGAAACCCTGTGTGGGGAGGGATAAGGACTGAATGATGAACCCTGGGTTCCAATGATGAATGTAAAGAAAGGAAGAACCAGTAGTGAAGACCGAGAAAATGAGCTAATGTGATGGAAGGAATTACAGGATGGTGCTGTGTTCCTAAAAATTAGGAGGGAATATCCAGAGGAGGTATAAAACCCTGCTAAATCAAGGAGCATGCAGAGCTAGAACACCAGTGAACACAAGTCTAGTGAGTGCTGAAAGTGAAAAACCAGCAGTGTTTTCTCTGACTCTCATTCACACTCAATGGACTGCCACCCATGACTCATTTATTTAGATGAAAACATTTGCCAAGCTCCACTAGGTGCCAGAGATGTAGGAAAGTGTTGGTGAGCAATACAAGCAAATCCTGTCTTCAAGGCAGTTGGTGAGTGCTCCAAGGAAATCCTGAGTCTGGAAAGGGCAGGAAGAAGAAGCTGTTGTCAACAGGTGGCCAGAGAAGGCCACTCTTTAGCAAGGTCACTCGAGGCTGAGCCATGTGGGTGCAGGGAAAAGCAAGGAATGAGACCAATCCATCTTCCGAGCTGATGAGACCCACTACGTGCACATTTCTAAGCATGGAGTGTCCCCAAAGTCTGTTCTTGTCTTCCTGTGGAGTCCTAGAAATGGTATGAGGGGTAGAGGGTGGGATGGGATGAGATGAGAGGGTGAGGTGGGGTGCAGTCTGAGGCCTCTGCCATGAATGACAAAGCATTGATAATTAGGAGGAAATGTTTCCTTCTTTCTCTCCCCTTCCAAGACTAGCTTCAATGCAGCCATCTGTCACTGGACAGGGGTTTTCCCACATCCCATCTTCAGATGAGCCTCTGTGCTCCTGTGACTTAGAACCCCATAAACAGTCGTACTGTTGGCCCCTTTCAGCTTTATAGAGGATAAGAGTGCTTCTTCCAAGGCAGTTCAGAAAGCACCCCTCAGGTTCTCCCATCTTGGTTTGGGAGCCATATTCCCTTACTGCCTGGATGCATGACCCTTGTCTCCCGACTGACACGTATAAGACAGGGCACTTAATGTGACTGGAAAGAAATAAGCAATATAAAATTAAAATATCTTGTTCTAAAGTGCCTCATAGGCATGCCCAAAAGGCTGCCCGACACTTCCACTATGTGTCATTGTTTTAAATTAAAACAGGGAGTTAAATTTTTTAAATGCAGATTTGGGGCGGAGAGATAGCTCAGTTAGTAAAATATTTAATTTATAAATGTAAGTACCTGAGTTATATCCCAAAATCCACATAAATAAAGCATGGCATAGTGGCCTGCATTTGTAATCCCAGTACTGAGGGGTCAAAGATGATTATATGGTTGAGGCTTGCCGGCCAACCAGCCTACCAAATAGGTGAAAGCTGAGCCGTAGTAAGAGGCCCTGTGTCAAAAAACAATGGGAGCTTGGTGGCGGTGGTGCATACCTTCAATCCCAGAGCCAGACAGATCTCTGTGAGTTCGAGGCCAGCCTGGTCTACAGAGCAAGATCCAGGACAGGCACCAAAACTACACAGAGAAACCTTTGTCTCAAAAAACAAAAACAAAACAACAACAAAAGCAATGGGAATGGTTCCTGAACAATGGCCGCTGAGATTTCCCTCTTGTCTCCACGCACTCACATACATATGCACACATACAGACATGGACATACCCACACTGCACAAAAGCAAATATGGTACCGTGTTGATGTTACTTTAAAACGTTACATGCTTTGAACATATACAGTGGGTTGATGCATAGCTTTCCATAAGATATTTTGCTATCCCAACCTCTAAAGCTGTGAATGTTTGTAAATACTCTTCCAAGTGAGACATCAACACACACACACACACACACACACACACACACACACACACACACACGAATGTATAAGGATAGAATCAGAGGTTGCTGCTGCTTTCCTGACCCCCCAAAGCTCTGAGCCTGAGCATCTGCATGCTTTATAGAGAATAGGAAGGTGTAGTAAGGAATTCTGGGAAAGAGGGGTGTGTGAGGCACCGTATAGACTACACTAGAACACTGCGTACAACAGGAGTGTGTGCAGCTAGAAGGGACAGGCGTTTCCACATGGGCATGTGTGTGGAAGGTAGTGACAGTCGATCCCAAAGTCTGTACCCTAGCTTTCTGTTCTTTTTTTTTTAAGATTGTTTAAGGATTTGCTTATTTTTTTTATTTATATATATGAGTACTTTGCCTACGTGTGTGTGTGTGTGTGTGTGTGTGTGTGTGTGTGTGTGTGTAATGCCCACAGTGACCAGAAGAGGGCATCAAATCTGATGCCCTGGAGCTGAAGTTACAGATGATTGTAACCTGCCGTTTGGGGCGCTAGGAACTGAACCTGGTTCTTCTGCAAGAGCAGCAAGTGCTGTCCACTGCTGATCCATCTCTCCAGCCCCAGTGGTCTGACCTTCTGTTTTCACAGTTTCGTACCACAGCAGCTGCTAGCTTAAGGCTCCAAGAGTAGACTCCCATGGAAAGGACCTCAGCTTTGTCCAAAGGAGTTGCAGATCCAGCCGAGACTCTAGGATTGTCCCTGGGCTAAACAGAAAGATTGATTAGACGTTTTCACTGGCTGAATTCCTCTGAAGTGCAAGTTTGAAGACACATCTGACTTTGCTCTCAGGCATGTTCACAGCTGTTGGCTTCAGATGAAGAAGTCATGAGCAACCCAATCCCGGTTTGGAAGACAGTTTGCCTGTGATTTGTCACAAAGAGAAAGCCCCAAGGGACAAGAAAGAAGTGTCTGAACTGGCAGGCTGGCACACATTCAGCTAGGGAGTAGGAACACACACAATCTAAGCAATTGAAAAGTCCTGCCTGGATTCCCTTTCTTTGCCCAGTGGGAAGGCAAGCGATCAAGCAGCCTCTCTGGGAAGCACCTTGAGGATACAGGGAAGAAGAAAGCTTCCTTTGGGGTTTCCAAAACACTCCCCTTTCATGCTTGTTTTTACTTAGTCACTGCCTCCCTCCTGGCCTCAAGCACAGGAGCCTGAATCCTGCCTGCCCCAGGTAACTGGAACCCTGAATGTACACAAAGCACCACTATGCCTGAGTGATATTATCAGGCAGGCCTGGCCTGCTCCACAAGGTAAGACATCGGCTGAGCCAGGGTGGCCAGACCCAGCACTGAAACAGGACCCCCAGGCTGCTGACTGGGGACAGAGTGGCCTTTGTGAGGGACACATCCTATTTAGGCTAGTTCCTTATTAACATTGCAGTCAACGGGGCATTTGCTTTCCCGACTTCCAGCTCCAAAGCTCTGTGCAGGCCTTTGGAGGATGGGACTCCAGACTGGAGTTGACATTGGATGTAGAGGATGATGGGGGCTTATCCAAGCTTCATAAGAACACTGGGTGTGCCATGATCCACCAAGAGTAGTAAACATCATGGCCAAACCACAAAACTTGATGGGAAGATTGTTTCCTGTGTCCTAAAAGGAACTGATGTGTCTTTTTACAGGAGACATTGTAAAATTTGGAAACAGATAACATTAGCTATTTGTTTGAACTAGACCACAAACCAGTTGTGTGTTTGGGGCAAGTCTCTGGCCTTCCTGAGGCTCCGTGTCCACACCTGTACAGATGACAGAACCTATCTGGAGGAGTTTCTGTGATGGTTGTAGATGAGAAACACATGAGTACATGATATGCTCACACTGCAGCAGCTTGGGGCTGGAGAGATGGCCAAGCATTTCAAAACACTAGCTTATCTCCAGAGGACCCAGTTCAATCTCCAGGATCCACACAATGGCTCACAACAGTCCATAAGTCCAATTTCAGGGGATCCGACACCCTTTCCTGCCCTATGCAAGTACTATGAACATGTGGTACACAGACACATATGTAGGAAAAACACCCAATACACATTTTTTTTTTTTTTTTGGTTTTTCGAGACAGGGTTTCTCTGTGTAGCTTTGCGCCTTTCCTGGAGCTCACTTGGTAGCCCAGGCTGGCCTCGAACTCACAGAGATCCGCCTGGCTCTGCCTCCCGAGTGCTGGGATTAAAGGCGTGTGCCACCACCGCCCGGCTCACATATTTTTTAAAGTAGCTTTTGTATTAAAATTGACTCCATTAACACCTGTAGCTTTCAAATAGGTCTCAGCAGTCCTAACACATGAAAGAAGACATTTAAGGATTTAAATAGATTGCTGACCTTAGCTCAAGTCAAGAGAAAATAAGCAAATTAGTTAACAACGGTATTAAAGGTGCGCGCACACACGTGTGTGTGTGTGTGTGTGTGTGTGTGTGTGTCTGTGTGTGTGTGTGTCTGTGTGTGTGTGTGTGTGTGTGTCTGTGTGTGTGCCTGTGTTTGTGTGTGTTTGAAACAAAGTCTCATGTAGCTCAGGCTGACTTCAAACTTGCTACATAGCCAAGGGTGACTGAAATACTGATCCTTCTAAGTACTGATTAGAGTTCTGTGGCATCTTAGAACTGAAAGCCACAATTAATGCCAAATCGCTTCTAGTTCACCAGAGCCATGTTTAGAGCTCAGTTATTCCCAGGAGCAATGCCACTGTGCAAGAAGAAAAGAATTGGGTCTGGGTGGTTTCCAGTCTCCTATGCTCAGCTGTCCTTGGCTATACACATCTTAGGTCAAACCTAGTGGGCCCCTCCTGAAGAAGCAGTCATGAGAAGGACTACTTTGCTTGGGAGAAAAACTGGGCAAGACAGCCAGGCAATACAAAGGTCATCTTGGACACAGAGGCAGCCGGTGTCATTCTTGCCAGCTGTAATTTGAGCATGTCACGTCTCCTCTCTAAACTTCTGAGTCCTCATCTGTAAAATAATAAGGACAAAAATACCTATCCCGTGATTAGTTGAGTAGGCAAAGGGCCCAGTCCATAGATTCAATAAATATTTGTTGAGTTCACGACTTCTACATCAGCGTTTTAGGCCAGTAAGGAGATAATTGAGGGCAAGGGGCATTTTGTGACATCTCCTGATCATGCTAAGTGGGCAGGAGGTGAAGTGTTCTCACTAACCAAACTTCAATGCACTTGGCTGCTTAAAGCTCAAGTGAGTAGCAAAAGTGTCCCGATTCTGGATTGGAGGAAGCATTGCCATTAGGCTGCTGAATTCAGGTCAGTGTGGGAGGCTTCCCCCAGACTACGCCACTTAATTCTCACAGCAGCCCTATCAGCTCTCAAATCCCTGTTGGAGACAAGAACACTGAGCTGCAGGGGTATTAAGTTATCAGTCAGCACACACCTTGTGCTCTATTGATGCTTTCAAAAGCCTGCATCCCTTTAAAGAGCCTAATAGCCCAACAAACTGGTTGTATTTGATCCCCATTTTAGAAACACAGTATAGGGTGATAAATAAATAAATAACCTTCCCTGGATTGCCCATCTGATGGGAAAGACCAAGACTGAAAGCCAGACTTTTCTGTTACCCCACCTGATGAGAGGCCTCCTATCTCACACGATGGCACTCACTAACGCACACATTCTCAATATCTGGGGTGCATCAGACTTTTGTGCTAGAGTATTCAGGGGACTTGGAACCCCAGACCCTCTCCATATCCTACCAAGTCAAAGTCTTGGGGTCTGGGCTCAAGCTGGTGTGTTTTGAAAGGTAAGGCACTATACACATGGCAAAGGTGGAGAATCATTTCTCTCGTGTGGCATTTTCAAGCTAAGGACACATATAGTAAAAGGACAGCAGTTCCCACTCTCGTGGCAGGACCAGACTGTCTTGGTCAAGATTAATGTTCACCTGTTGAGAGCCAGAATTAACTGACCTCTGGGAAGATCATCTGGGCATCCTATCCAGCCTGCTGACCCTTTGGTCTTAACTACTCCATTTGTTGAATAAATTGCATAAGAAGAAATACTGGGTAGGGATGTCATTCATAATTAGTTTTGTATAATCTTTTGCATCTCACTGTATGCTATAAACATTGTTGTATCACCAAAATCCTTTTTTTTTTCTTTTTTTGTTTTTTTGAGTCAGGGTTTCTCCGTGTAGTTTTGGTGCCTGGATCTCGCTCTGTAGACCAGGCTGATCTCAAACTCACAGAGATCCGCTTGCCTCTACCTCCCAAGTGCTGGGATTAAAGGCGTGCACCACTGCCGCCTGGCCATCAAAATCCTATAACAAGATTATTTTATTCTACTTTATCACCTATTTTTATTTTTTCATATTTTACATATGCTTTATAATTGTTTTTATTTGTAGTAAAATATTTTTCTAAGTATTAAAGCCATAATGACTTTAACTCTTCTTTCCCTTGTAGACTACTAGTGTATTTCTAACTTTTCCATGAGTAGTACTGATGGGAACAACTGGCTACCCAGACAATTTCTATTCCTTTCCCCCATTCACCCCTCCCCAGTCTCTCCTTTCTGCTACCAGCATCTATTTGACATCTATCAATGGGCTCTATTCTAGACAGTAACAAATATCTGAAAAAGACCTATTTTTTTATAAACTTCTTTATTGACTCTTTGGGACTTTGACATCATGCACCCCAATTCTGTTCACCTCCCAGTCCCCCAATATCCTCCCCTCATCCCTGTCACATGCCCCACAAAAGGAAATAAATCAAAGTAAGCAAGCAAGCAAGCAAAAGCCTCTTTAAAGAAGTCTGTTGTCTAGAAAAACAGCCGAAGAAAACAGGTACACTTTAGAAGTGTGGAGCTGTACAGCATGGGGAATGTACAAAAGATGTTTCCTGAATCAAAGATGGTTGGGCAAGACCAGTGATCACCCTCCACTCTTACTTGCAAGTGACAGTGTACAAAGGAAGAAGTCATGGAGCTGGCAGCTGGGTAGCCTGTGCTCAGAGAAGGCAAGCCTAAATGTGTTTTGGGTTTGGTTCATTTCAAAAGAAACTTTTTTTGAGACAGGATTTCACTCTGTGGGCCAGGCAGACTTTGAACTCGTTATGTAGCCCAGGGTGGCCTTAAACTCAAAATAGTCCTCCAACTTCAGGCTCCCCTATGTTGGAGTTACAGATGCAAGCCACTATATCGGTCTAAGGAACCATTAGGTCACCTGTTCTACAAGTTACAACAGAGTCTCCCCCACTGACGAACATGCAACTACTCTGCTCCCTGCTTTTTGTGAGTGAGGCTTCTGGGTCCCCAACACTCATGGACAGAGGACAAGCTCACTTTCTCCACAAAGATGTGGCACCTTTTAAGTGTCTGGATCCCTCTTCTACAGGGTCCACGTCTGATTCTCTATACTTTTTTCCATGGTCATGCTCAATAACACATTGCTGGCACCAGTGCACAGCTGGCTGGGATGGTTAAGACGGAATTTCATCCTTGCTTAAAGCACAGCCATACTTGGAGCGCCCCAGCCAGACCTTCCCCGGCACTGGCATCCAAGTTGTGGTGGTTTGAATAAGAATGGCCTCCGTAGGCTCATATATTGGAATGGTTAGTCAAAAAGGATGGGAACGGTGAAAAGGATTAGGAGGTGTGGCCTTGTTGGAGCAAGTGTGTCACTGGAGGTGGGCTGTGAGAGTTCAGAAGCCTAAGTCAAATTGCAATTGCTCTCTTCTCCTGCTGCCCGTGGGTCCAGATGTAGAACTCTCAGCTACTTCTCCAGCACTGTGTCTGCTTACACGCCACCATGTCCCCCATCATGATGAAAACAGATTAAACTTCTGAAACTACAAGGCAGACCCAATGAAATGCTTTCTTGTGTAGAAGTTGCCACGGCCATGGTGTCTCTTCACAGCACTAGAACACTGACTAACACACGATTGCAACCCTGCTTTGGCACAGTACTCCTGGACAGGGCAGACCCAGGTTGTCTGGGGTCATCTAATTAAATTCAGGAAAGGTGAAGAGCTAAAAGGAAAAAGTTATGGTTAATTTTTAGCACAAAAATTTTTGAAAATTTCATACGTGGATACTGTATATATCATTTCTACTCCCCCCTCTACCCACTGCAACTCCTCTCCTGCCCCTCCTCCCTCTCAAGTTCATGACCTCTTCTTTATTGTTATCTATATATAGGTATATATAGTTATAAATAAAGTTAAAAATTATTTAGAGTGAAAAATATAAAAATATTGCTAGTATAATAAATAACACAAAATCCAGAAAAATATGTTCATGGATTAACAGCTAATGGGCTCTTACATTTTCCCTAGATGTTTATCTACATACTGTTTTACATATGCAAATACTGAAGCAATTATTTCTAAGAGGAGCATAGAACAGAAAGATAACCCAAGCTTTCTCATAGCTAAGCAGCTTGAAATTTGTTTGCTACTCTTGATAAGAAGGACGCACAAACAGGTAAAACACAGATTTGCTTCAGTCTCAAACCGTCAATACAATTTTGCACCTGAAACCACAGGAATCAGAAACTGATAAATTCTCTCTCATGTAGTTCCCATTCCACCCAGGACTCCCTCCACATCCATATTCTGCATGACTATTCTGTGGGTATCTGGTCACAATTCCCTTATTGAGTACATTTCTAATATTAAAGAAACTGCACTTTGATTAGTCACAGACAAGAGTCAAGTCTTCTACTTATAATTTGATATTTGCAACACTCTCCAAAGAAAATCTTGACTTCATATATTCCAAATCATTTTACCTTCTGGCTTCTGACTAGAATGTTTGAATCCCATCCTCCTTGTCTTGCTTAGGCTACCTTCTATGGGGCACAGCTTACCTGGCACTTCCTCTACAAGGCTGTCTCTCATAGCCTCCTCTATGTAAAGTGGGCCCCAGCACACAGTCAGGTGTCTCCGCAGGACCCTGCCCTTCCTCTGCACTCCACACTCAGGGTTATAACTACCCTCTCAGTTGTCTGTCTCCCCCAATCCCTGTGCACTATTAAAAGCCACAGCACTGAGCACAGTGACTGGCAGACACTAGAGTTCAGTAACTATTTCTCAAAGAGTGCACGCATGAGATTGGGAGAAGGAGCCGACACTCCCATCCATTGTAGAATGCAGAAGAGGTTGCCAGAAGCATTCAAACCCTGTGAGACTCATCTCTGGGGCTGTGGTCTGGATCGAGAACAACGCACACTTTCTCCTATCTGATGAGAAAGGGTGAACCGCTTACTCCCTGCAGGCATTCTTCAAAGAATGTGGACACCATTTGTTGAGGGCATTGACCCTAGACCTCAAAGGGCTTGCAGAGGTTGTAGCCCTGAGTGAATGAAACTTGTGCAGGTCAGCTTGCTTCCCCGATAACACAGGTCTCCTGCTTGCTGGGTGACAGGCCATATAAAAATCTGCAGGTGTCTGTAAGAGGTGTAGTGTTCACTCTGTAGCCAGCCCTGCGGCTACTCTGAGCAGGAAGAACTGTGCCCACTGTGGGAGCACAGGAACAGGAGTTGGGGGGAAGAAATGGGTCATTAATCAAAAGACAATGGCCAGAGGTCAGCCTGCTCTAGTGTCTCTAAAATACAGGATGTAGCCAACGGATCAGCCCGGCCCTTAAGGGTGTCTAACCTGTTGGGTGATGTCCCACCAGGCTCTGCAGAGTGGGACTCCTCTTACATCTCCGGACTGCTTTCTTCCCATGGGGGAAGCCGCTTTACCCATTCCTAATTCTTCATTGTGGTACAAAGCCCCTCAACTGCGCATGCATTTCTCGGTTCAGTGTGCTTGTCCCTTTGAGAAGAGAACATTCCAAAAGCCAGAGCTTTGAGTGGTCATACACCTCTCAGTTCATGAGGTCGTTCACTAACTTCAGGATCTGTAGCTGAGTCAGGGCAATGGGAGAACCCTATAGAGGATTTCAGGTTCCCAAAGCAATATCCTCACCTCAATCTGGATAAGTGCCACCACCTTTCTTAGGGTGTGTTGGTATGTGTGGATGGTAAATGTTAGCCGTCCTGCTATCCTCTTTCTAAGGTTTTACTTTGATTGTTTTATTTATGTATATGCGTGCCCATATCTGTATGTGTCAAGTGGGTGCCTGTGGAGGCCAGAAGAGGGTATTGGATCCCTTGGAGCTGGTGTTATAGGCAGTTGTGAGTTACCCAATATGGGTGCTTGGAACGGAATTAGGGTCCTCTGGAAGAGCAGCAAGTGCTCTTAATTCAGCTCTCTCCAGCTCCAGGCAGACACTTCTTTACTCCACCCACTCCTTTTTCTGACCTTTCTACTTTCCTCTTCATTATTTCTCTCTCATTTGATTTCTACTTTCCTCTTCATTATTTCTCTCTCATTTGATTTCTTCTACTTCTTTTTCTATTCTATCAACCCCAAGTCTGCTGGAGTGTCCATATATAGGTTCATGGCATTGTTTAATGTAAAACCATTTGGGTATAAGATAAACAAGACTAAGACTTTGAATCTCCACCTTCAAATCTCTCTCCTGTTTTCAATAGCTGTGTGACCTGCAGTGAGTCTCTGGTCTCCTTCTATCCCTGTGGAAAGTGGGAAATAAGTCATACGAACTCAGCAAGGAGCTGTGAAAACTAAATATTGTTCCACTGATGTGCTTGGAGCTCACCAAACCTTTCCCCTTTCCCTTTTCCCTTCCCTCCAGACATGTGTGTGGCAAGAACACCCTATGAGAATTATGAGCTCCGCTCAGGTCTGCAACCTGCAGGGTATCCATGTTTCTCATGGGCCAGTCTTTCCTCATTTCCCTGGTTTTAAGCTGACACCGACAACGGTCTTTTCGGTGAAGTTACAATATGTCTACAACTTGGTCTGATCTTAAAACAAAAGATACTTTGCTGAACCATTGCTAACGTTAAACGGAAATCTGCAGCTTTGGAATAGGACTTTTCCAAAGTCCTGACGTTTGTTTGGATACAGCAGAATCTCCAGTTTTATGTACAAAAGTGAAAATTCTCAGCCCTCGCCCCAGGATCCTGAGTGTGGATCTCTTGGAACTCTCTGACTTATCTGTTGTACTCTGAAGTCTGAGTTCTCTGGTCTTACGGTGTCTCAATAGACCTAAACTTACCGTCACAACACAGGATTAAAAACAAACAAACAGCCCAGCTATCAGCTCCACTGACCATCAATAACAGGAAAGCAGCCTTTTCCCATTGGCTGTTAAGACCCAATGACTTGTCTAAATATCCCTAAGAAGCCAATGGTAGAGAAGCCTGACATAGATGCTTCCAACTTCAACTCCCTCTCCAGATGCCTTCCACCCTCCCCACCAAAGAATTCTCTCCACCTGACAAATGATCCATAAGCAAGATAAAGTGTGTATGAGAGAAATAGTAGGGGAAGGGCAGAAGCAGAGGCACGCTTCCTTCCTGCCTTCCTGGATTCATTGCACACTCTTATTTTCAAATCCACCCTTGAGGTCAGATGCCCGATATGTTCTCTTTAAATTCCTGAATATGTAACTTCAGGTGAATGTAATCATAATTAAATTCCATTACAGGGACGGAATGTGGATGGCTAATAGCATTATTTTGTTAATGCTAAGATTTCATCTATACGTCCTCCGAGGTATCTTGTGTGCCTCCTCACAGTTGGGAGCTGCTCTGGTGAGTTTCAGGTTTCCACCTGATAAAAGATTCTTGGACCGAGGCAAGCATTTAAAACATTAGCCATTATCTGACAGAAATGGAGTTAATAATGTCTCAAGAAGAGAATAGTTGAAAGAGCGGTGGTCTGAATGTCAACAGATTTGAGGTTTCAGCCCAAAGAATGAACCCTGGAACCTGGGGGGCTGCTTGTCCTCCATGGTCCTCCATTTCCCCATTGAAGAAAGGCCTCTTTAGACTGCCAAGTGGCACCGTGAGGCATGCTAGTGCCCGTTTTTGAAGGAAGTCGTGGCACCTCATGGCTCCACAGAGTGTCTTATACATAACTCATCCCATAAAGGCTCAGGAAAGTTCTGGATAGGAGAACAGCTTAACTTCTCTCAGTAGTTTTTGCCAAATCCAGTTTATTTTTTCCATTCAAGGAGTGCTGCTTGAGAACCCTCATTATGCCAGGCAACATTTCATCAACTGGAGATTCACTGGGGAGAATACATACGACAGTCGCTGCCTGATGGATCTTGGAAGAGCGCTGGGCTCCAAGCGAGCCAGGCATGACCTGTAGTCTCTAGGACTATCTTTAGACCTGGTTGCAAAACACTGAAGTGTGCCCAAAGGCCAGTCTGTCCCTAAAATCACTTGGTTCCTTATGAATGATCCATGTCAGATAGCTTCCTGGTAATGAAGGGAAGTAGAATTTGTCTTTGGCACTCTAGCTGCTTATATAGTCAGATTATGCCTGCACTGTTAGAATCTAGTATAATTTAGTCTGCCCACCCTTTGTTTTCCCAGTTTTATACACAGTGCAATAAGGATATACAATAAAGTAGAAATCACCCCCTTTCCTGAGCAATTAAGAGTCTTGAACAGTAACCCGACAAAGAAAATAATTACAGGTCAGTGAGTGCAACACAGTGGGTACAGGAAAGACAGCGGACTGAATGGGACCTGTCATCTAGTTCCTGCACTGCCTTTAGCTGACGACCTTGTGCTGTTTCTCCCTAGCTGGACCTTGACTTCATTACACTTAAAATGCAGACGTTGGACTAGATAACCATTCACAGTTGATTCTATTCCAGGGACGTGTTATAAATTGTGTGAGAGATTTATTCATTCCTCTAACAAATATCTCAAGCTCCCAGTGGTACCTGGTTCTGGAGCTAAGATAAATAACCCAAGAACCCTTCTCTGTAATACTTGGGCTAACATTTACTGAGCATTTATTATGCACCAAAAGCAATAGTGAATGCATTTCATATATGTTACACAGCCCTTGGAGAGAAAAGCTATTATTAGCCATGTTGTTGGGGGCAGAATTCTAAGCTAAACACACATGAATCTCACTTGCACTTAATTCTCTTTTGTAGGAAGATGGTGGAATCTTTAAATTTGGTAAACCGTCACTTCTGTGATTATTTCCTGTCATATGGCAAAGACGATTTTGCAGATGTAATCAAGGTTTCTAATTGGTTGATCTTAAGAAAGCGAGGAGGGCTACAGAAATGTGTTAGTGGGTAAAAGTGCTAACTGCATAAGCATGGAGACCTGAATTTGAAACACCAGCACCCACATAAGAAGGTAGGCATGGCCACACTTTTGTTGGAACCACAGCAGTGTGGGGGAGTCATGGACCACTAAAGCTTGCTGGCCAGTCAGTCTAGCCAAAGCCCAGGTTCAGTGACAGACCCTGTCTCAAGTAAAAGAGTGATAGAACAGGATATCTGGTATTCTCCTCTGCCCTCTGTAAGCACATGCACACACATGTGCAATATAACACACACATACATCACACATTGATCGGCCAGTTTAGCCAAAGGGTCAAACTCCAGGTTCAACGAGAGACCTTGTCTCAAAAAATAAGGTGCAGAGTAATAGAGGAAGACACCCAAGGCTGACAACTGGCTGCTTGATACACAAACACACAAATGAGCATATATAAACACACACATTCATACAACACACACACACACACACACACACACTCATACAACACATGCATTCATACAACACACACATACATTCATATAAAACACACACACACACACACACACACACACACACACACACACATAGAGGTGGGAGTTGTCCTGGATGAAGCTGACATAATCAGATGACACCTTGCTGGGATTTGGACTCTTCCTGGGAGGGAGATTTGCACTGCTGGATTAGACAACAGCAGGGGCCCACCCAGTAAGGATGTCAAGCAGCATCTGAGAGCTGAGAGCAACTCTTGGGCAGTCAGCAAGAAGGCACAGACTAGCTCTACAGCCTCAAGGAGCTGGGCTCTACCACTACTATGAGTGAGGTTGGGAGCGGGGTATTCCATAACCCCATAACCCAATAACTGAGCCTCCTGAAGGGCACACAGATGAGACCTGAGGAGAGAATCTATTCACACTGTGTTCAGACCTCTGACCTGCAAATGTGAGTCAATAAACGGGTGCTGCAGTTTGGGGTGATTGCTGCATGGTGTCTTAGTGTGCTGCCTGCTGCAATAGCAGAATACCCAAGGTTGGAAAATTTATAAAGGAAATAAATTTATTTAGCTCTTTCTTGGTTCTAGAGTCTGAAAGTCCAAAGATGGATAGTCATATTATATCATAGTATGATGGAAATTGCAGGGACAGATGCAGATGTAGGAATGCAGAAGAAATAAAGCAAAGCATCTTGTCCTAGACTAACTTAGTCTCAAGATGAGTAACAGAGTCTGTCATGGGATGTCTTTCTGTATGCTGTGAATATGTGTTGTTCTGATTGGTTGATAAATAAAATGCTGATTGGCCAGTAGCCAGGCAGGAACTATAGGTGGGATAAGCAGTTGAGGAGAATTCTGGGAAGAGGAAGGAAGGCAGAGTCAGGAGTTGCCAGCCAGACACAGGCAGAGCAAGATGTGAAGGCAAAACTGAGAAAAGGTACCAAGCCACATGGCTAAACATAGATAAGAATTATGGGTTAATTTAAGTGTAAGAGCTAGTCAGTAATAAGCCTGAGCTAAAGGCCAAGCAGTTATAAAATAATATAAGCCTTTGTGTGTTTATATGGGTCTGAGCAGCTGCAGAACTGGCCGGGACACAGAAAAACTTCTGACTACAAGAGTCCCCTAAGAAAAGCATTAATCCCTCTTGAGAGTCTAAGCATTTCTTCAAGGCTTCATACACCACTGCCACAGTGAGCAACTGATTTCAACATGGAGTTTGTAGGAGGCAAGTCACACTCTAACCAAGCAAATGACAAGTGAAAATTAATACACTCTCTTTATAGATTAAAACACAAAAACAGGCATGTGAGTGATTAGCCAGGGATAGGATCCATGGCATCCTGTTCCTGAGGCTGGACTCCCACACCATGCTCTTGTCTACAGAGAGGAAGTAAGCCAGTAACCAAACACCCACAGTAGTTTGCTGAGTAAAAAACTAGACTTACTAGTTTAAAATATAATAGCAAATGACCATATAGAGGCAGAAATCAGTGGTGTCTTAGGAAGAGAGTCCATTGTTAAACGTTCAGAAATTTTAAAGTCTGGCTGGAAGCTTGAATTTTGACATGGTGGGAATAATTATCTCCTGGGAATTAGCAGATGTTGAACAGAGATCAGGCTTTTGTGTTTTAGATTGGAAAGTATGTTGGTTGACACATCATTGGGATTAAGGATTCTTCAGATAGGACCTGGGAAGATAACTTAGAGGGTGCTATGCCTGGAGGAAGCATGAAGAACTGAGTTTAGATTCCCAGCACTCATAAAAGCCAGGCGTGGTGGTGCCTGTCTCCAACCCTAGGGCAGAAGAGAACAGAAACAGGCCATCTCATAGGCCAACATCCATGGCCAATTGGTGAGCTCCAAGTTCAGTGAAAACTCACTCAAAAAAAAGAAGAAATAAAGAAAGGAAGGAAGGAGAGAGAGGGGGGTGGAAGGAATGCAAAAAGAAGATAGAAAGAAGGAAAGAAAGGAGAGAGAAGAAGAAGAGGAGGAGGAAGAGGAAGAGGAAGAGGAAGAGGAAGAAGAAGAAGAAGAAGAAGAAGAAGAAGAAGAAGAAGAAGAAGAAGAAGAAGAAGAGGAAGAAGAAGAAGAAGAAGAAGAAGAAGAAGAAGAAGAAGAAGAAGAAGAAGAAGAAGAAGAAGAAGAAGAAGAAGAAGAAGAAACTACATAGAGAGCAATACAGGAAGACATATAGCATCAACCTCTGGCATATATACATGCACACTCACACACACACACACTAAAGTGCACATCTCTCTCTCTCTCTCTCTCTCTCTCTCTCTCACACACACACACACACACACACACACACACACACACACCTTAGACACAGAATAAGTGGAGACAGTAAAGAACAAATGTTGCTAGAAATCTGAGGAAAGGAAGGATGGCTGTATGATGGGCTAGTGTGGAGCAGCATCCTGAAACTGAAAGCCTGCAGCTGATCCATGAGGTACAAGAGAACACATGGAAGGGAGTTTCAAATGGGGACAGCCCATTTGTGTAGTGGCCCAGGGCTGGGGAGGAATGTCATGCATGTGAGCACCTGAGCAAGAGGGTCATGCTGGGAGCATCATTCTTCATCAGGAGATACTGGCACTGCACTGTGTCAAGAGAGCAGAGTGTGCTCTGTGTGGGAAGTGTCTGGATGAATCCCAGCAACATACCAGATGGGGTAAGAGGCTAGGACGCTCACAACTGTCCATCAAGTGAGACCCAGAGGCCCAGAGCACAGGATACTGGAATGGGGAAGTGGGAACTGGGGTTCCATCAAAGGAGCAGAGTGCTAATATGAACTCAGCTGGAAACCAAGCTCCTATCAGCTGGTACAGGAATGAGTGTAGTAGCTTCTTCACGTAACAGATGCATTGAATGGACAATGGAGGCAAGAGCTGTCTTAAGGAGTTTGATTTAGCATCATTTCTATGGCCATTAGTGGGGAAAAACCCACCCAGCTATTAGCATTTGCTTTCCCAGAGCCAGCCCTACTCTGCAGTGTCTAAAAAGCTGAAGATGAAAAATACATATTTCAGCCTTTTGTTCTTGGAACAATAAAAGTATTCACTCGTAGGCTTTCCCAACACTGTCTGTTGGACATCCCCTTTTATGTTTCTTTGAGTCCTCTTGGTCTATCTGCTGTTTTGAGCTTCCCAGAAGAATGAGTGACTGTTATTTGTCCCAGATTATCACCCTTAATCTACCACCATTGCCTTCTTTATGGACACTCACTACCTACACATCCCAGAGAGCAAAGGGTTTTGCAGGGGCAGCCTCTGGCTAGTGACTCACAGAGTTTGTTAGTAAATGCCTTCCCCTTTGCTTCTTCCAGCAATGGTCTTGACATGTATCTCATAGGGTGTCTGGGACTTTTCAAAGGGATCTAGAAATTGTTCGTTGCAATAATCCTAGCACTTGGGAGACTGAAGCAGAAGAATTAGGAGTTTGAGGTCAGCCTGGGCTACAAAGTGAAACCTTCTCAAGAAGAGGACTGAGGTGATGGTTCAGTAGAAAGAGCACTTGCTGCCAAGCATGTGAACCTAAGTTCAAATCTCCAGCTCCCATGTAAAGGCTGGGCATGGCCACACGTGTTTATAACCCCTAATTTAAATGGCAAGCTTCATGTTCAATGAGGCACTCCTTCACAAGGAAATGAGGTGAGGAGCAACAGATGAAGAAAAAATACAGCATCTCCCTCTTGTCTCCACATTCATGCGCAGACACATGCATCTGAGCACACACACATATGCATGCATACACACATGCATACACACACTTATGCATGGATGTGCACATGCACATACACACAAAGAAGGAAAAAAAGAGGAGGAATAATCATCCACTTATTGATGGCCATCTCACTCATCACACACTTTTTTCTGCCTCTGCCTCACTCTTGCTCCCTGTTACCCTAATTCTGGGTCAAATCTGAGAATAATTTCTACTTTAGGGATAACCCACAGTGAGACATTTCCTAAATGGACACAATAATCTTATGGATATAAAGAAAAACAAAGACATTAATGGGGAACCTCCCCATCAGAAATAGAGATGACCAAAAATAAGAGAATCTTCCAAAACTTCCCAAATAAGCAGTTCAGTGTGCAGGTGGCTCCCAAGCCTCTGAGCTTCCAGTTCCCCCAGGCCAGACGTGCTATAAGATATTTAGATAACACAGAACACACTTACCATCACTTGAAGAAGTCAACTTTCAAAGCTTTATGCACTAGATTAGGCTGGATTTAGCTAGTGTTTTAGCAGCATCCGAAGTTTGTTTGGGTGTATAGAAAATGACGTTGTATAAAGCTGAAGCATCAATGATTGGAAAGGGCAGAGCAGTTATCCTGTTAATGATGATGACAGGAAATCTCTCATCTGGGCTGACATTTCCGGTTTATCTCGAGTTGCTGTGGGTAACCCATTCTCCTCATGGCTTCAAAAGTGTGCACGTTTAAAAGTTAGCACCTAATTTTCCTCCACTCTGATTCTCTAATACCAAGTTGTCAGCCCTAAATACAAGCAATACTAAATATAACGTGCAGATCGCATTTATGTATTTTGATATTTATATAAATATGTAATGATAACAATGAAAGAAAATGAGACCATGATTTTGAGAGGGAAAGGAGGGAGCAGGGTACACAGCAGGTGTTAGAGAGAAGAAAGGGAAGGAGGAGGAATGTTGTAATTATATTTTAATTCAAAATACTAAAAAGTTATTAGAAATAACCCTTAATATCAAATTTCCTTGAAGTGCATTTTCATGTTCCCTGCCTTATTCTGATATGTTATATGCATTATCAGTTTTAATATCCACAATGCTGAGATTAATCTAGTTCTATTTGTTTTTTTGCCTATTTTACATATATAAAATAATTCAAGGCATAAAGCAAATTCCTGAAAGCTGCACAGCCCAGTACCATTATAGAAAATTAAGAGTTAGATCCAGGTGGGTGGACGCCAATGCCTGCCTGTGTAACCTACGCACACATTGCCTCACTGATGTCCCAACATGTTCAGGTAGAAAGCAAAAGGCTGAGCCTGGAGTGTGGTAAAGGACCAATGAGCAGAAATAGCTTGACACGACACCTAACAATGACTGAAACTGATCAAGAAAATCCACATCATTCTCCGCATAACCGCTGCCTACGTACAGTACAGTCTTTCTTCTGCCGAGCTCGTAGGAATAACTTTGATGTAGATTGGTTTCCTATTGACAGAATTGTTGAGACTGTAAATTTGGTCAAAAAAAGTGCTAACTGGTAAGTTCATTTACTAATGTTCCTAGTCATCCTTTTGACCTTTTAAATAATGCTTTGTCTTGGATGGGATGCAGATATGAATTGATTGGTTTGTAAGCTTTACCTTAGTTTCCTGCCTGAACCAGTCTAAAGTGATTACTTAATGGCACATGGCACATGGAACTGAGGGAAAAGATTCACTATTCGTCATCTTATGCCTAAATGACGTTAACCCCAACCAACTTACTTTGAGAAATACTGTTTTCTTCTTGGAGAAACAACAACCCTTTAAAAGTTACTGTCCTACGCATTTTTCAACTCTACTTTAGCCACTTAGGACCAAGGATTTTCTTTCGGGGTGTCTGTTTGTTTGTTTGTTTGGTTGGTTGGTTGGTTGGCTGGCTGGTTGGTTGGAGAGGATTAGGACAAAGTCTCCTGTAGCCCAATTTCTCCTTGAACTTGGAATATTCTTGTCTCAGCTTTCCAAGTGCTGTGACTACAGGTGTGTGCTACACACTCCACTAATAATTGACACTTTAAAAACTACTCTCATTTCCAACAACAAGGTAGGTTACATACTAGAACTTTCCCCCATTAAATAAACTTGCTAGATAAAATTTAGTCTCTTAGTTTAAAACTATAAACTGATAAAAAATGCCAAGAACAGTTAATCTGATTAATATCTAAGTGACTGAGTCTGCCCAGAACGGTAAGTGGAGGTCAAGCCATATTTGCGAACTTCACCATTGGTTATCTCAGCATTTTTTGGAACTAACAAAGCAGCTGTGGGTTTTGTAGTCAGTAGAGGACCTGTGTACAGAGTCGGGACCCAGATCAACACAGGCTCAGCACAAAATAAAATCACTTGCATCAAACCCTAGATTTGAATGGAGGTGCTGAAAATTATCTCCATGAAGCATCAAAACTCAGCAGATTCTCTTCCCACCAGGAGACTTCACATCTTCAATCCCAGAACTCAAAACTGCCAGTGACTTATAGAAGCAAATGCAAGACCACACCAAAGAAACCCTCTGTCTCTGCACCCTAGCATTCAAGGATGGAACAGAAAGGACTTTCGATTTGAAATTGTTACACTAACACAGAAGCATCTGCCATCAGCAATGCCCTGCAAGAAGAGCTGGGGTGGAGAGAACACTGCAAGCTGAGTGACTATGAGAACACAGACACACGAGGGCTTCAGCTCTCGAAAGGGCAGACTCGATCAAAAAGCCAACTAAGAAGCAATGAAAACAATTCTCATGCGAGTTAAAGATTCCAGTGTGTAAGGGAAAAGTTCATAACGATCATTTCAAGATGTTCGTCAGGAAGTGAGCCCCCACGCACAGTTTGCAAATCACTCAAGCACAGGTATGGCTATTCATGGCAGTGTTGTTTCTAAGTAGCTCCAAATTAGAAACAAATCAAATGTCCATCAGCAGAATGGACAAAGATATCATGCACGAGTTTCACAGTGTCATGCTTTTCAACCACAGAATGAATAAAGTGCAGCTATATCTGACTGGGAATGAGTTTTGTGGAAAATGTATTAGTGAAAAGCCTTAGGAGAAAACACAGGTGTAGACTTGCAGTATAGTACCACACTGCCCATGCAGAATTATTGTAAAGTAAATTGCAAATGTTATAAAACAGCCCTGTTTAATTTTTGCCTATTGGCTTTGACTAATTTGGGTTATGGGGGGTACATAAATGGAGAAAATGTTGTGAACCAATTTGCAGACTCCTAAGGTATTAAGGTTCCCCAAAGAAACTCTCTAATAGTGCTCTCCAACACTGGAGGCTTCTGTATAGCAAATGCCATGAGAGGAAATCTCTTCTCCTCTCTTATGTCCTCTGCATCCACAGTACTGGCTCTTGGTATCTACAGAGGACCTTCAGTTTAGGTTGAGGTCCTGTCCTGAGAAATCCATCCCATTGTAAGTCGACAACTCATCGACTCTACCTAACCTACTGAACCTCATACCTGAGCAACAGAGTAGACTGCAGGGTGGGCTGTTGTGATCCTGCAGCTGAGAGAGAGATGCTTTACATCCCCGTGTATCTGGCATCACCAGATGAGATAAAGTAGAGATACCAGAGAAAAGTTCAAAACTCAATGTAGGGTCTCTCCTGAACGTGAATTATTTTTCTATCATTTGAAATAACAAATAAATCAAACCAGTTAAAGTTGAGGACTTTTCATTTAAACAAAGACGGGCAAGACTAGAGGAATGAAGGGAGGGCAGAGGATGGAAGGGCTGAATTAGCGAAGGGAGTGTGAAGGAGGGTCAGACTGTGCATGTTTGGAGCCTTCCCAACCCCACGCTATAATGGGGCAGGTAGTCCTGAGACTGGACCAAGGCTTGGAGCTTTAAAAGTTCTAGCAAGTAACTGTGCCGAGAGTCTTTCTTCTGGTTTAAACAGGGAGCAGACCCTGTGGTGTCCCAGTAGAGATCAAGAGCAGCCATGCTGGGGCTGGGTACCTCTGAGGCTTTATGTAAATGCTCATTGTTGCTCTAATGTTGGAACCTGAGGTCTGAGACCTCCCTGTAAACAGGGTTCAGGATCACTGGTCTCTAGAGGGCCCTGGGTCTGCTACCCCCTCCTTCTGCAGCGACAGCCCAAACCCCCTTGAATGGCAGTCTTCCTTCTGCATTCAGAGATAAGGATCCAGAAAGAGTGTTGACAATAAGCTTCACCTGCCTTATGAGATCAGCTTGGGTCCCGAGCTGCTGAATGGGTGTGAATGAAGACTCTGAAGGGGTGAAGATTGCCTGCTCACCTCTGGGGGCACAGCCGGGTCAGGACCAGCTAGGGTCAGAAATTGAGAGGGCTCTGGGGGTTAGGGGGTCACCTGGGATTCAAATTCATTCTTCACCTCTGGAGAAAGGCCTCGCTGGTGTCACTCACTGACTCCCATCCCCCCTTCACCACCATCCTCAGGCTAAAGGGCTGGAGGTTTAGGAATGTCATGTATCCGGAGCCCAGCTGCAGTCTCAGGTAAGTTGGGTTTAGGATGCAAGGACAGAAGAACCACCTCATAGCGCAAGTGTTTCCATCTGTCAGGCAGAAGAACCAAGGCAGCCTTCCCTGTGGTACTCACATGGGAGACTCTCACATGTTCCCAAGGGATCAGCCTAACACCAGGTCCTGGACAGAAATGGCTACTGCTGCAGCCCTGTCCCATCTGTCCACTGTCACAGGATTAGGGGTGAGGATTAGGACACCACTAAGAAGCTCCCAGGGTGGACAAGACTCAGGGTCACAGCACTGATGACAACGGTTGTAAGGAAGATCTCCAATAGCACAGGAAGTGGGGACACTGGAAGAACAGGGTCACCACTGCCCACAGTGAAAGGACAAAGAGAGGAAGAAACGGATATCCTACCATTGGCAGTTCTTCCTGGGAAGAACTGTGTCTTCTTGGGTAGATGCCCTGCATGGGTGCTTTCTGAGATGGTGTCTTTCCATTCTTACAATCTAGGTGTAGGTACTCATGTTGTCTCCATTCTGCTGGGAGAGAGACAGAGACAGGGACAGAGGCAAAGAGACAGAGAAATTCCAGAAATTCACAGGGTCACACAGGCAAGGTCTCTCCCAACTTTTTGTCTCTTCAGTCCATTGAAAACAACAGGCTCTAGTTATGGCTGGCTTTCTTACCTGGGACCTCAGAATGTCAGGTCTTAAGCAGAGCCAGAATCTAATACTGATAGATACAGGAAGTGCTCAGGACTAGCTGGGAGTTGAGCATGCAAAGATGAGCAGGGATGATGTGACTCCACCCTCTTGCAGCCTATGATGTACTCCAGAGGAAGCTCTGAAAGCTTCCCAGAAAGACAGGCGCTTGGATGCAGGGAAGGGCCAGGACACTTGCAGGAAGAGGACCTAGTCTAGGGCCAGAAGAACCTGTTGATCGTGCAGGGACAGAAGAATGTGAGCATGAACCAGTCTAATCAGAGGTCAGGTGGGGGAGGAAGAAGGACAAACAGGCTGCAGACGACAGACACACCTGGCTCTGTAATTCACTCGCACTGTAAAGAGAAGGAAGGAAATGGTAAAACACAAGGTCTAAATAATTGTATTGAATTTTATTGTGAGAGAGAGAGAGAGGCAGAGAGCCATAGCCACAGTAGGTGCGTATGAGGAGGTCAGAGGACAACAGTTAGGGAATCAGTTTTCTCCCTCACAAAACTTGGGTAGCCAGGCTTGTGTGGCAAGAGCATGCACCTGCTGAGCCGTCTCTCCAGTCCAGGCCTAGCCGTAGAAAGTTGGTAGTGATATTACCAAGTTTTCTCACAAAAGGCATGTCTGGCTTCAAGGTACATGTCTTAGTTAACATTTCCATTGCTGTGACCGAACACCATGACCGACGCAGCCTATAAAAAAACATTCAGCTGGGCTTAGTTTCAGAGGGTCGGAGTCCATGATGGTGGATCAGAATCATGGCGACAGAAAGGCCTGAGAGCTCATCTGCAAGGAGGAGGCGGAGACAGAGAGACAGATGATGGGAGGCTTTGAAATCACACAGCCCATCCCTGTGACACATCTCCTCCAACAAGGCCACACTTTCTAATCCTTCCCAAATAGTTCCACCAATGAGGACCAAGTAAGTATTCAAACATATAAGCCGATGGCCATTCTCATTCAAACCAACCTTGAGGTACACAGTGGAAGAAACACACTGTTACTATGGATATGGGGTAGAGCTTCAGAGAAGGGTCCTGGAAGGCTGGTAGAGCCTCCTACTGGTGTACCATGGCCTCACCAGTGCCTAGAAGCACACCATCTATATTGCTCACTTTTCTCAACTCAAGGGAAGAAGAGTTTAATTCATCTCACCATGTAAGGAAGGATGCAATTCATCATGACTGGGAAAGGCATGATGGAAAAGACCATGATGTGGTGGTATTGTGTTCCTCAAAATATTGTGCACCCTAATAAACTTATCCGGGGTCAGAGACAGAATAGCCACAATATTAAACATAGAAGTTAGGCGGTGGTAGCACACACCTTTAATCCTAGCATTCCAGAGACAGAAATCCCTTGATCTCTGTGAGTTCAAGGCCACATTGGAAACAGACAGGCATGGTGACACACACCTTTAATCCCAAGAAGCGAGCCTTTAATCCCAGGGAGTGGTGGTAGAAAGCAGAAAGATATATAAGGCATGAGGACCAGAAACTAGAAGCATTTGGCTGGTTAAGTTTTTAGGTTTTGAGCAGCACAGTTCAGCTGAGAACCATTCAGATATGAGGACACAGAGGCTTCCAGTCTGAGGAAACAAGATCAGCTGAGAAGTTGGCCAGGTGAGTTAGCTTTGGCTTGTTTCATCTCTCTGACCTTTCAGTGTTCACCCCAATACCTGGCTCAGGTTTGATTTTATTAATAAGAACTTTTAAGATTCATGCTACACCATGATGCAGATGTTCACATGGCCTACATAGTGAAGAAACAGAGAAAAGATGGACCAAGCATTTGACTAGAGATTCATGATGCAGGGACCCACTTTGGGCCTTGTGCTAATCTGTGAGTCCCTCAGATGTATTCACAGTGACATCCAGGCAGATAACAAAGAATGATGGATATCTTCAAACGCTTTAGAAGTGGAAATCTTGGGAGTTGAACTCACTATTTTTCTTTTTTGTAGAACACCTTTTAGAAAAACTGTGTGTGTGAGAGAGAGAGGGAAAGGGAGGGAAGGAGGGAGGGAGAGAAAGAGAGAGAGAGAGAGAGAGAGAGAGAGAGAGAGAGAGAGAGAGAGAGAGAGAGAGAGAGAGAGAATCTGCACATGCCATGGAGCACACCTGGAAGATAGAGGACAACCTTGGGTGTTAGTCCTTGCCTTCCACCTTGTTTGAGATCAGGTCTCTTGCTCTCGGCTGCATACTCCAGACTATTGGAGGCCATTTCCCCATCAACCACTGGGATTACAGATCACAACTGTTTCAAACGCTTTATGTGTGTCCTAGGGATCTGAGTTCAGATCTCCACACTTGGAATGATGGGTTCTCCACCCACTTAACCATTCCTTCGAGGCACCTATTATACTTTTATTAATTGAAAAAAGAGACCAACAAACTGTACTTATACAGACTTACATTTCTGGCAAACATTTTCTCAAGCTTGAATAAGATGAATCAGATTCTTTGAGGGGTGGGGATGTCACTTTTTGTTACCAGCAATAACATTTGGGTGTTCAAGAGAAAGTTATAATTTTGGGAAATTGTGGACTTGACAGTTTTCTTCTATTCAGAACTTTCTGATGGCATGAGCAGTAATATTAACACATAGGATTCTTTCAAATAAAGTGTAATGAGACATGGCAGCTTTGGTATGATCTGTCCAACTCAAGCACAAGATTTTTCACAAGACCAGTGAATGATGTTATCAAATCAAATACAGGGCCTGGAGAGATAGCTCAGTTGGTAAAATGTTTGCTTTGTTGGCATCAGAACCTGAGTTCAGTCTCCAGAGACTACACGAAAATCCTAGGTATATTGTGGCATCCCAGTCCTAGTGAGATGAGCACAGCAGGATCCCTGGGATTTATGGTCCACATGCCTGATGGGTGAGCTCCTGCCAATGTGAGACCCTGTCTTGAAGAGAGAAGTCATTCCAGAGGAATGCCAAAAGGTAAGTAAGGGAATTCCATGTAACCTGCATCCTATTTCCCACATTATTGACACATTAATATGGAACATTTGCTAGAGAAAATGACATGGTATTGATATATTCCTAAAGGAATTTCACATGTTATTCGGGGTTACATGGTTTTCATCTAATTTCCTTTCTAGGATGATCCTCTAGAAAGTTGCCCCCCATGAAGTTGTCACATCTCCTTTGACTCAGGCTCCTCTCAGTCCAGCACTTTCTCAGACTTTAATGATTTTCCTATTCTGGCAATATTTTCAGTTTTGAGGAGTACTGGTCAAGTGGGTGTTGTTTTGTTTTGTTTTTCGAGACCGAGTCTCGTGTGTTCCAGGCTGGCCTCCGATTTGCTGTGTAGCCAAGGTTGAACCGGAACCTCTGACTCTCCTGCCTCCATCTCCCAGGTGCAGAGACAACAGGCATGTACAACCACACCTGGCTTAGGCAGTGCTTTGGGGTGAACCCAGGGCTTTGTGCATGCTAGGCAAGCACTCTACAGGTCAAGCAGCATCTCCAGAATGATTACTGGAGAATCATAAATGACATTGGGATGCCATCTCATTCTTCCTGCCCAACAAAATTCTAGACCGTAACCTATCAGTTTATCATCTAACTATCTGGTTAACAGAGAGCCTACTTCAAGCCATTTCTCTGTCATACCCTTCCTGTTCATTTAGCTAAAAGCCCCTCCTCAGACCACAAGCTACACATCTCTGCAAAGCCTGGTATTGAAATAAGGTCACTCCAAGTCAGCCTTTCCCCTCTTCTGATAACATCACCAGGAACACCCCACCTGAAAGCAGTTGCCAGCAAATCTCGGGCTGGCCATCTGGCAAGAGTTGAGGACAAAAGGAGGTTGTTGACGGAATGTTTCCATACTCACAGGAAGGTCAATACCGACCCACCCCCTTCCCTCTCCCTCCTCGTTCTTCTGAACCAGAGCAAACCTCCCTTCTCCCTGCGAAGTCCTTCCCCACAAAGCCCTCCTCACAGAGTCCACCCAGCTCCCAGAGAAGATCACACCAGCAACTAACGGCAGCACAAGGCTGACACCCCCACATGCCTGGTACAAACACCCCACTCCCAAGTGTGTGTTTGTACTTATCAAAAGTGATCTTCCCAGGCAAGAAAAGAACAGGAAATGCCAAGAGGTGTCTAGTGGTTCCTAAGGTACCACTGTTTCCCATTTAAAAATGCCTTTAACCCTGTCCTGTCTTGTCCCCTTGCTATTGCTAGCCACCAAATGACTCGTGAACGTAGAACTCATTTCTCCTCGCCCCCATTGCCCTAGTCCATAGGACAATGCTTTGCATGGAGAGCTGTGATTGTCGCTACATTTCAGAAAGCTATCCATTTTGTGCTTCTGTTTCTTAGACCAACATGGTGGGAAGCATCCTTATGGAAGCTGAGAGGGTCATGGTGGGATACTGTGGTTAAGCAGCAGGTTGACCACTCCAGGATGTCCTAATTCAAGGCTGGTGCTCCTGCTTCTTGGTTTTTCTAGCTTGGTGAAACAGGAGGGGGGAGGGCTGGGGCCATTTCTGCCTTTGTCAGTTTATTCGTAGGTCACTGCATGAATAAAACGTAGAAATCTGGTCTGCAACACTGTTTCACATCTGACAGTCGGGGCTCATGTGACAGTTGGCTGATGGGTGAGAGGCATGACCCACCAGGCTTTGTTCTCATTGGGTCTCTGTTAAACTGGGAGCTCTACTTCGTTTTATATTTATTTGGCTTATCCAGATAGATAATCGCTCATATTTGATTCCATGAATATCTAGCAGCACACCCTCCTAGCCTTTGAGGGTTTTTTAAATATGTATGTATATGTCCACAACATAGACGTGCAGGTACAAGCATGTGTGTGTGGTACCTGTGGAGGCTGGAGGTCAAAGTTAGATGTCTTCCTCAATTACTCTCCACATTGTTTTTTTGTTTTTGTTTTTTTCTCCAGTCTTTGTTCCCAGGCAGTTTTTTTCCTTTCTTTTTAATTGAAAAATTTTTTTCTCCTGTAATATATTTTGATCATGCGTTCCCTTTCTCCCAGATCACCTCCACCTCCCTACCCACCCATCTTTATGTTCTTTCTTTCTTTCTCTCTCAATAAATTGGTGGCTGATAAGATGGCAGGTAAAGTGCATCACATGGAAACCCGATGACCTGAGTTCAATCCCTAGACTCCATGTAAAAGTGGAAGGAGAGAAATGGAAGGTATAACCCACTCCACAAAATCGTCCTCTGATGGCTGCACATGCGCTATGGCATGTATGCACACTCAATAACATACATGCAATACACACACACACACACACACACACACACACACACACACACTAAAAAAAATAAAGTCAATAAATAGCCAGTTTGAACAAAGAGAATAATTTGTGAGGAATTCAACTCTACCTGCTCTCCAAAAATACCTTAGTTCCCTTTAACTATCATACAGGCCCTCAGCTAGGGCTTTTCTAAGGCAGACTGGAACAAACCAGATGCTTTTAGTCTCTCTAAATCTCCTGTCTCTCTCCGTATTCTTCCCTCCTTCTTCTCCTCCTCAAATTATAGTCCATTTTCCAAATGGTTGGAAAAATCATTCTTCACATAACAGGACTTTAAAAGAACATCGTTATTCTGTTACTTCTGCTCCTACCAGGTCCCCAACCATTCTGAGGCTCTGTCCAAATTACAACTCAGAACTGGGGTTAAGGGTAAATAACAAGGAAGTCATGAAAATGAGGGCTCTGTCCAAACCTGAGTGTGTGTGTGTGTGTGTGTGTGTGTGTGTGTGTGTGTGTGTGTGTGTGTGTATGCGCTCCCTTAGTTTGTGAACTTCCACTGGTAGCTAGAACCTGCTGGGTCCTGCAGGAAAACTGTACAGAACTGCTTCTTTGTTCTCCTCCGGGAGGCTGGATGAAGCTCGTTGTTGGTGCTGGTACCAAGAGATATGTATGGATGCTCAGGAAAGTTTGTTGAGATGAGGGAGGCAAGGAAACAAACCACCAGATCCTCCTATTCATTAAGGGACACGGGTCATTTCTAAACTCTGTTACGGTCATCTGTACATACTAGGAGAAGATTATCACATGCACCCCCTTTTAGTGGCTGTGTGGCACACATGTCTCCCATTCTCTAGGAACACAGTATTGGGAACACTCATTCTTCGTGTCAGCGGCAGAAAAGGAACAAAATGGGGGGCCCCCGGGCAGTGGTGGCACACACCTTTAATCCCAGCACTCGGGAGGCAGAGCCAGGTGGATCTCTGTGAGTTCAAGGTCAGCCTGGGCTACAGGGTGAGTTCCAGGAAAGGAGCAAAGCTACACAGGGAAACCCTGTCTCCAAAAAAAAGAGGGGGAGGTAGGGGACAAAATGGGCTGGGGAGGTGGCTCCGATGACAAGTACTTGCCACATATGCTCCTGGATCCCCAACACCCACATAAAAAGGCACGCATGTTCACCAGTAATCCAAGGGCTTGGTAGGCAGAGATAGGCAGAATCCTGAAGCTCCTTGACTGGTCAGTTAGCCTAGCTGGAGAACTGAGTCCCAGGTTCTGTCTCAAAACCTAGGTTGGAGAGACTGTACAGACAACTCTGTGAAGAGCACCTGATGCTCTTCTTAAGGACCTGCGTTTGGTTCCCAGCACCCATATCAGGTGGCCTACAACTGTCATTACCTCCCTTTCCAAGGGCCCTGACACAGGGGCACATAGGGCACAGGGCACACATTTGTACATGGAGGCACTCACACATATACATAAAAATCTTTTTAAAATGAGGTGGAGAGCAACTGAAAACCACCTGTTATTGTCATTTGATCTCTACACACACATGCTTGTGTACCCATGCATGTACACACACCACACACACACACACACACACACAAATAACACACACACACACACACACACACACAATTAGGATTGCTTATAAATCAGGGCTACAGTGACCATGTGGCTTCTAGATTTCCTTGGGACCCAAGTCCCTTCCTCCCTTATCATACACGGCCTCCACTCAAAACTAACTTCATAGTCTCCTTGGCCCCTGCAGCTCTGGCTACCTGCATCCCACCTGAGAAGAAGGAGGTGACAGCGATGAGGAGACAGGCCCATGCCAGTCATCTTTTAAGGAAGGTGGTTTCGAGATGTCAGGCAACACATCATCTCATTAGTTGGAAATGGAGCCCGAGAAACGTGAGCTTTGGGCCAAGTCACCTTGGGACAGCTAGACATGTAGTGGGCTGCTTCCGAGGACAATGGATTATGTGGGATGACTAGTGAGTGCTCTTTGGCACACCTCCAGGATGGGATCTTTAGTCTGTATTAGGGAATGGCTAGCAGTGTGTCTGTTACCCCAGAATTTCTACCCAACCTGACTCAGCGCCTCAGTTTCCCCATAGCCCAACTACCACTCCAAGCATAGTGCCCCCATACATGCGCATGCGTGGGATGTACAGACCTTTATATTGTCTTACCCATACAAGGACATTTGCTTTAGGTTCCCCCTTCCCCTCTCTGTATTCATATTCTATCCACATTTGAGTCCAGGCTCCACCTATTTGGAAATACCCCCCACCCCCCACCTCTTCTTTTGTGCCAATAGCCATTCTGTCTCCTAAGCTCCCACTAACTCTCACTAACTGTGTGTGCATGTGTTTCAGGTAGAATGTAAGCACCCTGGATGTGGGAAATGTATCCTGACTTTGCATGTAGGCCCAGCTGTGGTCCTAAGAATTCTTCTGTGCCCACTCCCCTTGGACGTCAGGGTTGGGCGTGTAAATATACTACCCAAAGCCAGAAGAAACAAACCAGGAACTCAGTTCTGACCACGACTAGCTTTGTAACCTCGGTCAAGGCAACTAACTTCAGAGCTTTGAGTTTCTTATCTATAAAAGGAAGAAATGTTTGTCTAACCTAGTTCAGAGCTGTAGTAACACCACACACATACACACACACACACCACATACATACACACATGCACGCACACATACAGGCACACATAATGTAGGTGTGTGGTTTGTGTCAGGAATTTTTAAGCAGAAGAAAAATAAATGAACAACTTTAGTTAACTTGAGCAAGAAAAGGTCTGTGGGGTTAGCAGGCCAATCTCTCTCAGGGTCTGTGTCTGCTGGCTAGTCTTAGAAGCAGGGCAGCTTTGGGTGTCTGGGTAGCAGGGACTATCTGACCATCTGCCCTGGTCATCTCCAGAAAAGAACCAGCTCCCACTGAGGGTCCATCTTAGCACCACTCCATGGAGGTCTGGAGAGAGTGGCAGGCTGGGCACTGGTCATGTGACACCTTTCCTTTGAGGACTGCACACCAAGTCACCTTGACTTGCGATCCTTCAAGACTACACACAAGTGAGGAAGGTCAAGTCCCCAAAGGACATCAGAGTGATGTTATCAGAAGTGGGCTGCACAGGGCAACAATGTCCACGTCCAGACTTAATAAACATGTGCTGATTGACAGCGGTCCCTTTCCTTTGATTCCAAGGACATTTTGCACATAATACAAGCTACTTTTTTGGACCTGACCCGAGAACCCCTGGGATTCTTTCTACCTCCAGGACTTAACCATGCAGGAGGCAAATCTTTTCTGCTCTCTTCATACTGTGCAAGCTCAATTGATTAGGCTTTGACCAACAGCTATTTCCTGCAGAAGCTGCCATTTCTAATCAGACAGGCACTTTGCCTCTTTTGACTCACTCCTTTGTTTTGTTTGTTTATTTGTTTGTTTTTTTTAACCCATCTCAGAACACAGCACATTCCCTGTCCTTACAAACACTTACTGACTGAATGAAAGGAATGAATGAATGTGTGTGTTAGTAAGGGGTGTTAAAAGGTTTAGATAAAGTGGCAATCTGTGTAACTATCGAGATAGGTCCTTTCCACCACAAATAAAGGGCAGAAGCCACCCTTCTCTTCCTAAGCACTTGGGTGGCACCTAGAGACCAGTTGCTGCATCACCCATGAGGGCTGTGTCACCCCACAATCTTTCAGGATCCTACCCTGAAGGGATTGGGGGTGGGGGGGAACATCCATCAGGCAGTGGCTTTAGTGACTGTAGCTGCTGGCAGGGAACAGAGGTCATTTTCACCCTGACCGAGTATATCTGTCCTTCTCTGGGACAGCCACTCCTTAGTGAAAAATGAAGAACAGAAAGCAAAACCTTTCTCAGAGCACAGAAGAAAAGAGCTGTTCATACAGCTTGGATGCTTCCCAAGTGATTGGCTCACATGTGCCCCGTGAGACTAAATACTGGAGCTCCCCAATGTGTACAGCGTGACAGAGTCCACAGACCTCATATTTATTTGTTGCTTTTGTTTTTCACAGACAGACAAGTGTCAATGGCCACATTTTACTGGTGAAGAGATGAAGGCTGAGAGCCCAGCTTGGAGTCAAGTCCAGGGTGCTTCCCATGCAACACAAATTTGTCCATATGTGCAAAAAGACTGTATTTTTAAGCATAAAAACCTAAAGGCCTTCTCTTGAGCCCTAACGATGATTCTCCCCTTCCTGTCATTGGAATAATGCTGTACTATTGTAAGCAAAAATCAGGGAAACAACGTGTGCATTTGGCTTTGACTCAATCGTGACTCTTGGTAGGACTATTTTATTGAAGGTAAACCATATCAGTTTTTCATCTTTGTATTGAGAGGGAGAGAGAGAGAGAGGGAGAGAGAGAGAGAGAGAGAGAGAGAGAGAGAGAGAGAGAGAGAGAGAGAGAGAGAGAGAGAGATATTTTACATGCAGTTCAGTTGGGCATTGTTTTGTCTTTGAGTTTGGAGCTGACAGGCTACTTCCACTTCTGTCCCATCTTGACTGGCATTAAGTGAACTCATTTCTCCTGGGCAGGCTGTTGGTTCTCCACTCTGACGCCAGCCTCACTTCTCCCACACGCCACCCCCATGCAGGTCCCTGGAGATGGCAGGAGAAATCTCCTAAGCTCTGATAACTCCTTCTATGTGTTTTGTTGTTGTTGTTGTTTGTTTGTTTTTGTTTTGTTTTGTTTTTGTAGGTGGAATGTTAACACGTTGTTTTTTTACATTGGAATATTTTCTACATGCCTTACACACACCATGAGCCACTCCCTACACATCTGCCTCGGATTAAATGTTAACTCCATTGAGATTTAGCAAAGAAGCATATGGGGAGGGCAAAGAAGATTCTCTTCAGCTCAGGTGAGTCAGTCTCTTCTCCATTTTCTCTGAACATGGCCTGAGATTTCTATAAGCCATTCAGCAATGATCAAGTCCTGAGATCAGTCAACCCACTCGTTCCCATGTCAGCCAAAGGGCGTTGTATGCTCTACTCAGCACCATCTCTGTCACTCTATCAGCTCAGCAGAGGGAAGTACCTTGTTCAAGGGCCACACATCACCTAATGAGTTGGAATTTAGATCTGAACAGGTTCCCTCAGAGTTGGAAGAGGAGAAGAACAAAGGACTGAGAGAGCCAGTCTCCAGGGAAAGCTTTGGAGTCATGAGCAAAGCCTTCTTGGTGCCCAAAAGAGAGGTATCTTTTCACCCAAACTCTCTTCTGTGTTAGTGAAAACTTAAATGTAAAATTGCTGAGAACTCTAGGAGAATCAATCAGGGAAATACACTGGCTGCTACTCTGCTCTCCCATTTTGGTAGGCATTTGTCTCCAGCTGCTGTGAAATAATCCTTCTGTACACTGGGAATATGTATTACTCTCATTGGTTAATAAAGAGCTGACTGGCTGGTGGCTAGGCAGAATTTTGGGGGCAGAGAGATCACCGGGGAGAATAACAGCGGAACCTAAGGAATCACGAGGAGACACCATGAGATGCAGAGCTGAGCAGGATGGGAAGTGCGTAGATGAGGTAAACAAGCCTTGGGGCAGTACATAGATGAATAGAAATGGGTTAATTTAAGTTATAAGAGCTAGTTAAAGACAAGTCTAAGCTATTGACTGAGCATTTGTAATTAATATTAAGTCTCTGTGTGGTTATTTGGGGAGCAGCTGATGGCACAGAGAAATCCACCTACATCCAGAAGCGCGGCTTCTTCAGCACACCTCCATGCTAACCCAAGCGGATGTCCAACAGTGCACAATGCAATCTCTACCATGGGGGAGCTGGAGGGTGATGATGGACCATTTCCAGAACCTCTTTATGTGGTGCGGGGGAGGTTGGTATGACTTGGACCTTGTCCGTCTTAGCAAGAGGCTGCAGAACCCTCCCCTTTAGGTGTGACTGAAGTCACTCTTCTCATTTCTCCCAGGTTTTACCACAGCACATCCCCACGGCTTCGCTGAAGAAACTCCCACGTCTCCCTGGTCCCCTGCCCACCCTTCTCGCCAGAATAAACAACAGCTCATTTGTAAGAGGTTTTTAATTTCAATCTCGGTATGTCATTAAAGAGTAGAATTAAGGATCTCTGTTTTCATTCACATAACATCTGCTACATTCTCCAACCAATCAGCAACACAGACACCTTTGGTGCCGCCTGCACCGGCCTCATTCTCGCTCAGCAGACTGGTTCGGGGCTCCTGGTGGTTTGTATCAATTATAAAGAAGAGCACAGACATCACACAACACAGATTCTACCACTAAGGGACATGCTTCCTCTGGCCTTGCGGAGAGTGGATACGTGGGTGTGTTCAAGGCTCTGATGATGTCCCCAGGCATGAGGCCATGCCTGTCACAGCCCCTCTCAGTGGAGCCCTTCTGTCTTCCCCATGACTCCGTGTTTCCCCAGGAGGATCCTAACACAGAAGATCCCATCCTAGCACCATAACTGGAGATCCGGGTCTGGCACTGTCCCTGTGAACAATGGCTACTGGGTCTTCCTGTGCTCAAGGGCAGCAAAGTGAGTTGAAAGGAAGAGCCCTGAGGACGTGCCTGGTCCTCTCCGCTTCTGTGAGCTCCGTGGGGCTGTTTATAAACACTCTCTCTAGACTAGGAGCCCTCAAGAAAGAAACAAACAGAGATCACAGGGAATTCAGACTTTCCAGGTGCATACAGTTATTTTTTTTAAATGATCTTTTAAAAAGTAAGAACAAACAAAACAAAACAAACAAAAAACAGATGTGCAAGTCAACACTTGCTCTAGAATTCCAGCTACCAAACTTCTTCCACCTTCTCCGATGGAGCTCTGTCTCCACCCTTTTGAGCTGTGACTCTGCCATGTGGGCTATGCAGAGGGTTAGGATTTGGGGTACAAGGACTTCCTGCTCTGTGGTCCCAGGTGTCCTCTATCATCAGGTGCATGATCTGGCTATATTTTAAGCCATATCATATTTAAGTCTCATGTCCTGGGTGGAGCCTCAGTGCCCCCGGGGAGGTAGGTGTGGCAATCAACCTCATTCACACTCATAGAGAGGGAGGTAGGTATGGCAATCAACCTCATCCACACTCATTGAGGATGAGTCGTTAGGGGTAGAAACAACCTCACTGATGCTGCCCAACAACCACGTGCTAAGAAGCCTAAAATCACGTTCAGAGATTGCTCTGTTCCACCCAGGCCCAGTGACTCAACACCAGAGTGAGCAAGAGCCCACGACAGAATGCTGCCAGCCATATGGAGTTGTTCTCTAGACCTCAATGATGCTCTGAAAACAGAACAAACTCAAGCACTCAAAGCTATGGGGCCAGGTGGAGCAGGCCTCTCTGCCCTGCCGATGAGTCTCTCCAAACTAAAAATAAAGTTTATAAAAGTAAATTATCTCATTTTATAACTTAAGTGCATCAAGTATTTCCTTAAATACAGTTCACACTGAAAATAAAGTTACTTTTTGCTGTACAGTTGGTGTCTGTTATAATTAGGGATAAACTTTGATGATAAAGTATGAAAGGTTACACACTCACACACACACACATCTATCTGTCTGTCTATTGGTGTATGGATGAATAGACATACGGCACCTCTTGACAAGCACTTCTCCACAATGGTGGGAAGCTGTTAGGAGTCCCTAGGTATCTAGCTTGCTTGAGAATGTCTATATTAAAAGTCCCTGTCCTTAATGATAAACACATCTTCATATCTAACACTAAGATTCTTATTAGAAACATTAAACTATGTGATCCATAATGTATCCAGTCTTTGGAAATGCTGAGCTACACCATATCATTATACAACAGCATCCCCAACAAACTTCCCTCCCCAGCCCACCTCTTCTCTGGCCTCCCCATCCTAAAGTCAGCAACCCCTCACACAGTATGGTTGTTCCATATGGGAGCCCAGCCACAAAATTTTAGAAGACTCAAGAGGTGAAATAGGAATTCTGCATGGAGTACAGATGGTCAATGGGGTTTCCCACTCTGGACTGCAGAGGTCCTGCTTCTGATGTTGCTAGGAAGCAGTCACCCAGGTTACTGAGAGAAGTGTCATCACTATCCAGGTCATGGAAAAGAGGTTCAGCACCTGAAATGAAGATGAAACATGGGCATGAGGGTCTGGAAGTAGTAACACCCTTATGTGTTAGGAAATTCAGTTTAATTCAACAAGTGTTGCCCGAACACATTCTGGGGATGAGAACCTACTAAGTGTTGAGGTATGGGGTGGGGACAATGACACACAAAAGTATTAGGGGCATAATGATAGGGTCTGGAGATTCATAGATAGCTTATGTCCAAAGCTGGATAAGTATAAAGCCACTTGAGCTAAGCGATGCACATTGAGTGTGTCTACACAGTGAACATGGGATATGCAGGACTCATCACCAAAGACTGGAGGGACACAGACAGGGATCCTGCATGTTCTCAGCCTCACAAAGGGCTCTTCAAGGATGGATAGTAAGAAACAAACACGGATTCTTCAAGTGAAGCTCTGAACTTTCTGGTAACATTGGTCCTTTGCAGCAGCAGAAGTATACCAAGGCCCCAGTGTCTCTGAAGCTTTGTGCCTCACAGCCAAGGAAGATTAGGCTCTGGGTCTCAACTGATTTGTACCCTTGGGAGAGGGGCCAGGATGTCTCACTGTGTCACAGCAGAGGTAACGCTGCAATCTGAAACCCACAACCTGGGAGGCCTGGCAGGGCGCATCTGCACTTCGAGTCAATGGGAGGGGCAGAAACAAGCACCTAAAACTACCATTGAGCTTTGATTATTCATTTTACTAAAAGTTATAAGGCATAAGGATTTGCAAAATGAGCAAACAAACAAAAACCTCATCTGCCCTGCTCTCCCATGTGACAGAGCAAAGATGGTTCAGATGCAACATATGTCTTCTAAAGAGGAAAAAAGATAGACGCCCCTGGGACACACACATACAGACCTAGAATGTACATGTTCCTGAGGTTGGTCGGTAAGGGTCTCCAAAGGCCACACCTAAGTAAGTGTTTGCTGAATCTGTGACATAGCAAAGTAAAGGAGATTTAACAGCAAAACTGTGTTGTGTGTGTATGTATGTGATGTATGTGCTTGTATATGCTAATGTGTGTTGGGCGCATGTTTGAGTGTGTGCATGTAGAAGCCAGAAGTTAATGTCAGATATCTTGGATCCCTCCACTCATTCACTCCATCCCACTAGGGTCCCCCAGGCCATATCCCTTCAGCACTGGCTTGAGTGACAAGTTGGACAAGGAGAGGTTCAACAAAGGAGCCTCAAAAATGATGACACATGGAAATAAAGCCAAAGAACATGCGTGGGAATCTTCTATAGCGATCAGATGGTGCCAGCAATATTTTGTGGGACACTTATTCTTATTTGGTGGTTCAGCAAGTATCTGGGAACTGTGTGGATGTGTTTAGGGAAAAGGAGAAGCCCACCCAAGCAAACGGAGAGGGGGGACTCGTGGGGACCAAGTCCCTCTTACCGTAGGGGTGCATGTGATCTCCAGGCATCTGGGGGGGAGTGAGACCCTGTCGGAATGGGTCAGCATTGTAGACGCTCTGTTCGATGGCCAGGAGCTGCTGTGGGGTGGGTATAGCTGTGTAGGGGTTCATGATCCCTTCCATTCCAGCGCTCCCACCACCATTTGTCTGAGCTGTGGAACAAAAAAGAAGACAGATCATGTTCGACTCGCATCCCAGCAACCCACCAAATCCTGCCCTACCAGATGTCCAGTGTGTATGGTTCTCATGCCACAGCAGCCTGCTGCCCCCAGAGCAGTGACCCAAGAGAACCCATCAGAAAATAACATGTTATTCTATTTATTTATTTATTTAATCTGTTGTTTGACAATTTCATTCACATATACAATGTATTCTGAGAGGGTGGAGGCTAAGAAGAACCTGTCTTATTTTTTTATTCACTTAATTATTTATTCTTTGACAATTTCAGTCACTTATATAATATGTTCTGAGAGGGTGGGGATGCATCCTTTATGACCCAGTTTTGGAAGTCGCACTGTCATTCACTCCTGCTCCATGCTAGAGGTGACTACCCAAGGTCATAGACAGCAGTTTGTAAGAATCATGGAAGACGAGCTTGGAGGCTCTATGAACTCCCAGCAATATTTCCCACCAGTACTGCTTTCCTTAAATCTGCCCTAGCAGCTGCCTTGGGAAATCTTTTTAGCAGAGTCCTAAGTGCTATCTGTGTGTTTTCATGATGCACTGGTGCAGTGTTCTCCCAAGTGTGTCGGTCTACATGGAATCAATTGGCTTGCCTCTTGCCAAGCCACCTTCATATCTGTGACCCTCTGCAGGCTTTGGAGACCCTCTGTGACAAAGACAGCAGGCACGATTACTCTTCTCTGTGGATGGATAAATGCTATGGCACAGCCCGTGGAAAAATGGGGTGGTCCCAGATCCAATAACTTTGTAGTGGGATAGGGCTGAGAACAGAATTCAAGACTCCTACTCAAGTTGATGCTGACCCATCCCCAGCAACTGTTGTATCAGCTTTTCTGTGTAGTATATTTATCTTGTACAAACACTGGGGAAAGGAATGATGAAATCTGCCCGCAAATGGATGGAAACAGAAAAGATCACACTGATTGAGGTAACCCAGGCCCAGAAAGACAAATATCAAATGTTTTCTCTCATATGTGATGTAGACTTTGAATATTTAGATCTGTGTGTTTAACTCAGAGCACCTGGAGAAGTCAAGAAACTAGAATACTACCAAGAGGGGAGGGAAGAATACTTAAGGGAGGAGGGCAAGTTAGAAGACAGGTGATAGGAAAGTAGAAAGAGCAGATACTGAGATGGAAAAGGTTAAGCTGGATGGGGGTCAGGGATACGGAGGATGAGAGGGCACAAAGGGTTAATCAAAATGAAGTCTTTGTGATAAAACCATGTGGAAATCTACTGAGATATCCTTCATGGCTAGGATTTGTTGTTCCTAGAAGCCATTTTGTTTAACAAACAAGAATCCCACTGGCAGGTGTGGGGAATGTTCTTAGGAGCTGTGGGTGAGGGAGGCTCCCCAAACGGTAGAGGCTCTTGCTATTCCTCTTGGTTGTCCTCAGAAGTAGATGACAGATCCTATTGCAGAAGACATCATATACCCAAGAAATAAAGACATGAAGCTGGGAATAAGTTGGAAGCTTCCTCCCTGCTGTATGGCTTTCATAGTGCTAGGAGGTGCTATGCAGTCTGCTGGGGAGGAAAATTCATCCCTGGTCTTACCCACTTGTAAACCCTACAAACTATGATGCCAACCTGCCACGCAAGATGTGCCCACTGGTGCAACAAAGGCGTGGCTATTGTGGGGTAGCCAACTGCTCTCAGACTAGATTTGGGGCATGCCAATGAAGAAAACGCATACCTGATATGAACCTATTAAAACATAAACAGTCTGAGGAGGTCATAGGCCCTACTGGGAAACTTACTACTGTTCTTTAGCTAAGTTGATATGGCATCAAACTGCATGCTAAGTCTTTGTACTCACAGGCAAATGATACTCTCAGCCATAATCAGAAAACTTGTCTCTGTAGTGAACGGCAGGGAAGGAAAGAGACCCATGGCTGCTCAAGATGTTGAGAACAAGTGACCATTTTAGTGCTGGACCCTAAAAAGAACATCTATACCACCACTGAGCCCCCTGGGAATCATGAGCCCAAATAAACATTCATTCCTTTTAAGTTGATTATCTCAAGAATTTCTCATGGTGGTGGAAAGTTACCAAAAGGGCTAAGTCAGCAGTATCTTTTAGTGATGGATTTGCTTCGAATGAGGAGGACTGGATGAGAAGAGAAACTGGACATGCCTTTGACTTTGCACATGGTCCTGATACTTTGCAGAGTCCAGACCAGGTAAGGGGCATTGCCACTGTCAATCACCTGCTCTGGATGTGCAGCACAGGCATCCTCAACATTCTTACAAGTTACCTACAACCCAGTTTTTACCTAAATCCATCATCTTTCAAACTGGTGTGTAGATGCATGTCATTGATTGGGGATATGTCACTCAGAGAGCTTCAGTTGAAAGCCCCATGTAGGAGAGACCTGGACTACAGTGAGGACTGGCTGGGAAGAGCCACCAGCTTACCAGAACTCAGCCTCTGGGTGTTCTGCTGATCCTGCTGCTGTTGCTGCTGCCGCCGGGCCAGCTTCTTCATCTGATAAAGAGAGGACCACAGGATTAGAAGTCAGAGGCCTGGGGTAGGGGTTCCACATGGTAAAGGAGAACAGGAAGGGTGTGACCTTTACCCTTTCATGAGAGGACTGTTCCTAAAGTAGGAGCGACACCCCAGCTTTTACTCTGTCCAGGAAGCACACGTCAGGCACAGCACCGTGACGCAGATGCATAGCGTCAAGGGAGGGCCTACTTAGCAGCAGCAGGAACACAGCTGGCAGAGAAGCAAAGTGCAACTTGTCTTCCCAGAAATAGGGACTTCCTCCCAGGAAGGACCACATGCTGTTTTCTCTGGAACTACTTCATGTGAGGCAGTAAATATGTGGATGTGTGTTTCACAGTCTCAAATAGTTGTGGAGCCTGGGCTGCCCAATGGGTGGGACTTGGGATAAACCCAGACACTCATTTGCCTCCTTCCCATCTGCTGGCTCTGTGTTTGAGGCACCATGGGAGATCCGTTCTCTAGGGTAGAAGCTTCTCCACCAAAGCGACAGTTTCACCCAATTGTTTTTCATCCAAAGTTTCTCAACTTGTGCTCTGGGAAACATTAGCATTCGGTGAGATCTTAATATTTGCAGTGTGTGTGTGTGTGTGTGTGTGTGTGTGTGTGTGTGTGTGTGTGTGTGTGTATCTGTGTGTGTAATACTAGATTATAAAATGAATTCTATTGCTGTAAAATTCTCCAGAGCTTTCAGTGTGCTCCTGCTTTGTGAATCCACAGCCCATCAGCCCTCACACAATCACTGCACCATGAAGTCTTCTCTTAGTGGAATCGCAGTACACCAACACCAACAGCCCTGTTCTGAGGAATACTGTTGCAGAATTGTGACTAAATACGGCGAGTAAATTCTCACCCTCTAAAGACTAGGAAGAGAGCTCAGTCTGCAAAGTGCTGCTGTGTGAGCACAAGCACCTGAGGTCCATTTTCAAGAACTTGACCAGAAAGTCAGGGGTATTGGTGTGCACTTTATAATCCCGGTGCTGAGCAATGGAGACCAAAAGAGTGTCTGCAGGTATCTGGCCCTCAAGACTAGACTAATTGAGGAAGTCCAGGTCCCAGTGAGAGACTCTGTTCGAAAGCATAAAACCAAGGTCCTGAGAACCTCTGGCCTCCATGCATATGTACACACCCACATGAGTGTACATACATGCATATGCACACGCACACACAAGGAAGGAAGAAGGGAAGGAAGGAAGGGAAAGAAAGAAAAGAGAAAGAAAGAAAGAGAGAGAGAGAGAAAGAAAGAAAGAAAGAAAGAAAGAAAGAAAGAAAGAAAGAGAAAGAAAGAGAGAAAGAGGCCAAGATTATGAGAAACAGGCCAAGACACGTGTATTTTTAGAGTCAGGAAGAAAATAAGTAACCCAGGACTCGATCGTTACCTAAGACAGTAAGGTCGTTTGGTTGGAGTTAGCAAGACAGGAATTCATGCCACCTGCTGTGACAAAAGCCATTTCACTAACACAAATGCTTCCTTTCTCCTTTCTGCAAGGCTGCTATGGCTGAAATAATGGCCATAATTGGCAGAAGTTTTTTAGTCAAGAGAGTGACTCTGCCCAGGAAGTTAGCTTAGAGAGGCAGACTGCAGGTCCAGGGCCCACCTGCTGTTGCTGTTAGAAGGAACCAGCAAGACAAGGACAGGTGAAGGTGGGAAGCAGATTACCTTGGCTCTCTGGTTCTGGAACCACACCTGAACCACGCGGACGCTCAGCCCTGTCTCCGCAGCCAGAGTCTCCCTCACCTGGAAGAAATTGAACACCTGTGTAAAACGCGCACTGACCTCCCAGAGTAGGAGGCAGAACATTTCCCGGGTAGTACAGGGTGAGACATACATCACATTCTCAAGTAGAGACTAGTTCATGATTGATGTTCAAATATACCAAAACACAAGCTTATATTTCCTTTCTGGTAGAGAAGGCATCATTCACAAGGTAAGGAAAGAAAGGAAATACCAGTGTATTTAGATGCACATTCCCAGGAGGCACTTTGGGATCCTTATCCCTGAAGTTAGGGCTCTGTGGTCTACCGGAGGAGCTGACTGCTCTTCAGCTGTAGGCTTTCACATGCTTTAAACTACTTAAGGAGAACTGAAGTGAAAATCTCTTTGCAGAGGCAAATGGTCCTTTTTCATCCTCTTATCATTGACTCAAATTTTTTAACTCTGTCTCCTTATTTCCAAGTAACTTTGTGTGTTTTGTGAATATTCATGTTCACTATTTTCCTTAGTGAGCCCCTCCCAGAGGGAATATAAAACGTAAGAGGGCCATCAGAAATGTAGCAGAGCCAGGTGGACAGCTCTGATGCTGGTAAATACACTGGGCTCGTGTTGGAGATCAGGACAGTTGGGATCCAGATAACAGAGGTGTGTTTGGTTATCTAGGCCATCCAGGCACCACGGTGAGGGGTTGCTGTGATGGTGAGGGAGACTCAGAGACACTGCCCCTTCCTGACATAGTCCAGAGAAGATGGGGTGAAGGGGTGTGAATAGGTCCAGGAGCAGACAGAATAGAGGCTGGAGGAAACACCTCAACCATGCGCTTGGGACGAAGCTCGGGAGTGGGATTGGAGTCGGTTGCTGAGGTATGTGCACCTACCAAGTCACTATAAGGAGTGGACACAGAGGTCCTTGCACCTGCTGAAACCCTACCCACGCCTCAGGGGTCCCGATAAGAGGCCACTCGACCCATGAAACCTGGCAAGTGCCCAGATGCAATGGCTTTCCCCCTCCCCATAGCTCCTGGCGGCCTCTCTGTTATGATGTCCCAGTTTTCTCCCTGGTGTGACAAGTGTGTATGTCATGTCCCCCTCGCTGTAAACGGTCCCTGTGTAAGCCTATTTGGGGATCTCTTACTTCCCATGTGTACCTCCCTCCGAGTGCTGGGAGTTGCAAAGATGGAAAGAGCCTATGGGTAAATCTTTTCCAAGTTTCAATTCGTGACAGCATATGACTGTTCAACAAAGCCTAATACGCCCTCTCTGTAGATAGGCTAGGCATGTTCCCGCACTGTTCCCACACTGAGCTAAGCCCACTGCCTTGCTTGAGTCTATGGAGTCCAAGTGGATGTAATACAAACGATCTAGAAAGGAGACATCTGTATCTTCCTGTTCCATGATAGCCTCTTGTTCACTCCCATCCTCAGGAGAACAATGGATCCCAAGAACATTGCTCCTTCAGGATGGACCCACAAATGACAGACAGGCAGAGCAGACCTAAACCCAAGTCCAGCCAGGCCACAGCCAATGCCTGGCTCAGGAGTAGGAAATGAATGTTTGCCACTATGGGATCACTAAGTCTTTTCTTTTTTCTTCATAGTAAAGTCTCACTAATACAGGGAATTGTGCCTAAAACAGTAATACTAAATAGTATTTGCCACATTACTTAAAAAACGTTTTCTTTTTATGCTGTAAAAATATAGTAGCTGTGGTTAATAAGTAGTGAATGCTTGATAAACGGGCACAGATATTTTTGGCAGAGACACCTAGCTAGCCCCAATATCCATCTTTCACTCTTTCCCATAAGCAGTTGAGTTAAATGTTAGCAAGGCATGGGTCATTTGGTAGACTCATTCCCCAACTTCCTGTAGAGGAAGTGTGACTGTGGCACTAAATTCTGAGCAGCATATATAACTAGAAGTAGTGGGCACAAACCCGGGTATGTCCTCAAAATGGCGAGTGCTTGCCCTCTACATCTACTGTCTCCGCCATGGTGGCTGGGAAAATGCAGAGAGCTGGAGCAGCTGTTGGGACCCAGTGATGGAAAACAGAACTGCCCTCCCAGGCTTATCTTGCTCTCCTCTGAATATGACAGAAAAGGACAATACGATTTCATTAAGTCAATGAGCAAGTTTATGTAAATGTTCACAGGAATCCTATTTGTAACAGCCCCAGAGAAAAATACAACCCAGATCCTCATCAATAGGAGAGTAAAAAGCCAGAGCATATTTATTCAGTTGAAGATATCATTGGAAGGAAGGAATTACTATTCAGGGAATCCCCAAGTCACTACGCCAAGAAGACTAAGTCAAGACTCACCCATAAAACGAATATCTTGAAAGATACTGTATTTTATATTCTTTGTTAAGGCATCTTGTTGATATCACAACTAGCACTTATTATCACCATCATTTAATTACTACTTATTGTTCCTTGTGGCTCTTCATGAAGTAAGAGGTGGTAGGGTCCTTGGGCGTTGGCATGCACACAGGAAGTTGGGAGGAAATCCATTACTTCCTAGGCCATAGTTTAGCTCTCCTTGGAGCCTCTTGCAGGACTCATGACCACCATTATAGACTCTGCGCCACATTCGCCACTACTCAGACCACCCCCCTGATATCCTAGGGGAGTCCAGCTGCACACAGATGAAGGGGCCTTGCTCCCTTCTCCCCCTCTTGTACCTTTCTGCAGGGCTTGGAGGATACTTCAAATGAGGCCTTGAATGCTCTCCTCTGCTGGGTTGTCAAGATGGTTCTGGGACGTTTGGGTCTCTTATGGTCCTTGCCGTCCTCTGAAGCGCCTTTCCCTGCCCCATGGGCTGACTTGCAGAGACTCTCTTCATCATCACTTTTGCCTGAAAAGGAGCAGAGAACAGTGTCCCCAGTCCCCAGATGTACCTCATGGAGCTGTGTGTTGCTCCATAATAAGCGCTGGGATGCCACAATCCCATGATGGCGTTAGGTATGAGTGCAATAACTTGTGTGGTGTTGACCTAAGAGCTTCCAGAAGGAGGCTAAGAAAACATTTCTAAGACTCAGAGGCAAGAGCAGAAAGTCTGCAGTCAAAAATACTCTCGGGGCTTTAGCATAGCCTGATGTCCTGGCTGGACATTTATCAGCTGTGTGGCCTTAAGGAAGCTAATTAACTCTGACTCCATTTTTCATGTGAAGAATCATGACGTAAGAGAGTCTGCTTCTGAGGAATTCATGTGGAGATGAAATGGGCCTCTATATTAGTAAGGCATTCAAAATGCTGTCCAGAATATAACCAATACCCAGTAACTGTTGGTTACTACTGTGATTTCCTTGATGTCGTTTTTCAAAACTAGACCTCAAGGACTCAGGCAAAACTTCCCAGAACTATGTCAAAAATTTTAGCTACTGTAAGGAAGTAGAAAATATTACTGTTTAAAGGGTCATCAAAAATCAGCATCATGCTATCTGTAGGCACAGATGACTGGAAATGACCAGGTAACACTAACAATTCAACAAAACTTCTGGTCTATAAAACAGGCAGCTCCCTAAGAAAGGTATGTGAATCACTTCAACTCAACCAGCAGATTGAGAAATACAGGGATATTTTCTCTTTATTTTTATTCTTTGAGAATTTCAGAAAATGTATACAATGAAATATAATCATATCCATTTCCATTTCCTCCTCTCTAACTGCCCCCAGTTCTTCTCACACAAGCCTACCTCCCAACTTCATGTTTTCTTATACTTTTAACTCACTAAGTCTGTTTAGTGCTTTCCATATGCACGTGGATGTGGGATCATCTACTGGAGCATGGTCATACCTCCAAAGAAGGAGGCACCCTTCCCCAGTAGCCATCAGCTACCCATAGGTCCTCATTTAGTGATGGAGCCTTGTAAGTTCCCTCCTCATACATGCTAGAATTTTGGCTGGCTCAAGCTTGGACCAGTACAGGTCCCAACTCCTGCACAGATGCTATGCACTCATGAGTGTCACAGCTATGTCGTGTTCAGAAGACAGCATTTCATTGTCCTATCCGTTGGCTCTCACGTTCTTTCTGCCTCCTCTTCCATCTGTTCCCTGAGCCTTGGCTGGCCTGTAGGAGGGTAGTGCATTAAGATGAGACCTGGGCACTCGCAGAATATACAATTGACAATGACTCATGTTGCCCAAAGTAGAAAGAAGTCTTTCATACAGATAGTTCTCAGAGGTTCAGAAGGTGTGTCTAGGGTCGAAGAAATGCCAGGGTGAGTCGTTTCTTTTTCACTTTGTGCATTAGGAGCCACTGGGAATTGTAGATCCAAGCTATCCTAAAGAGACTCTCCATTATCTCTGGGTCTTAGGAAGCTTCCCACCCTCCTTGCATCGAAACCCTACCTCATGGGCTTGTCCTGCTGCAGGCCCTCTGGCTACTACTACAAAAAAAAGCCCACAAAACAGCCCCAGCAGTTGCACGCCACACATACTGTTTCTTTATTCCTGCCCCTTCCATAAAGGATGCACATTTGTACATGATTGTTTAGTTAGGATATGAGCTGAGTTCTAAATTGGGACTCTACCAGAGCCAGACTTATTTTATATGAAAGAGTTATGTTTTTCTCTTTCTATAGACATTCAAAACATGTAACTTGAATGGGAAGGGCCAGTCCATTGTGAATCCCCTGAACTGAAAGGAAGCTGAGGTAGGCAGGTACTCCGGCCCCTTATTAGCCCTTTGCTAGTCATATCATGTCCCCGGTTCCCCAGATGGTTTCCTCCACTACATACTGATGACAGTAACATCCACCCTGGGGGTGTCCCAGAAGCACGGATGCTATGTACAAAGAAGCTCACATGACCCCATCACACAGGTAATGCTTAACACATGCTGTAGAAAGGTTATATTCTCTTTATGCCTTGCTCTCCACCAAAAGTACAAATAAAAGACCCTGAGAGATTAAGGAGCATTAGCACCAGAGTCCTCACGAGGAGAGTGATGCCCCCGTCTCTCCTTCAGCTGTGAAGCTGCCCTCTCTCAGGAGGTCTGCTGCACTTAATCTTAGTCATAGCTGTGCAAAGGGTTTTCAAGGCAATCCTAGGAGGTTCACAGAATAGCAAGAAGAAAATAAACATTGAAAGCAAACGCCCTGGTAAAATAAGATGATCCCCCGAGAGGCTAAAGGTAGAAAAAGAAAGTCATATCCATATATATTCACCCTCACAAGGCCTTAATGCAGGTTGGAGACTCCCTCAACCCCTGATGAGGGTAAAGAGGAATTTCTGGTATGACTAATCCTTAAGAGACACTTTGAAGGAAATAGAAATGACTGGCATCCCAGGCCAAGTGATATGCAACTCCTCCGGAAGGCAGGCAGCTAGGAAGGAGTGTGTCGACTGGCACTGTAAATGAGAACCAAGGCAGCCTCAGTAGAGAACATGCTTTAAAATGAAGTCAGGAGGTCTTCAGAAGCCCGTCTTCTGCCAGTGTTGTCAATAAAATGGTGTTTGCAATTGTCTTGCAGAAGTAAGTCTGATTCTTTTATAGTCATTTCTTATGAAGTTTAATGCAAATGGATGCTGGAACTTTGGGCCATATAACTAATGAAAAGGTGAAATCTAAAATAATAATAATGGCCCATATATGCTTGGCCCTCTCCACGAAACCAGTGTGGCATGTTGTCTACACGATCCCACTCTCCCTCCACAGGAGTCTCCAAACTTCCTCTGTGAAATTTCTGAGAGTAAATCCTTCAGTCTGCCAGCTCTCTTGTCTCAGTTCACACTCCACTCTCTATCCCCAGCCCCCAGGCCCCAGCACCACACCGTAGCCAAAGGGCAGCCATAGGCCACAAGGATGGGCATAGATGTTTCCAGTAGACCTACATTTCCATGACAGACACCAGGCCAAATATAGTCTGTGTGGTTCAGCTTAGTGATCTTTCCCCATCTCCATTTAAACATATGCATCCTGTGTCCATGCTCCATTCTTCTGGGCCCTGACTCTGAGGCAAGAAGAACTGTTTATCTGGTGCACTGTGAAGTGGATAGCTAGCAGGATCTGTTCTATTCTCTGCTGTGGTCAATAATATGCATACTTTTTAACTGGGATGTTGCTACCTGAACAGTCACCAGTGTGGACTTCCAGTTGTCCTGGTGGGTCTAGGTGCGTTAGATCCTGAAGAGGGAGAGTGGCAGAGAATGTGGACTCTCGGGAGCTGCCCATCCCTGTCCTTCAACCACTTCCTGGTAAAGTATGTGAATACGAGGAGCCCCGGATGTTCTGTGACTCCCTTGGAGACGCCCTGAGCTACTCTGGAACCTTCTCTGAGGCTCCTCCCTCCTCTCTTTCTGCAGGGCAGTCTTGCCAGAGCCCACAAACTTCTCCATGAGGCTATGCAGTGTGGAGTATTCCTCCCGGAGTACAGCCAGCTGAAGCAGAAGATGGCGGAAAACCATCTTCCAACAGCGAAGAGAGCAGGCTTCTTCCACTGCGGGAGCCTCCCACCCCCAGATGGAGGCTGGAGCTCTCCCTCATCATTTAAGGTGACACCCCTCCGCAGAGATGAAAGAACACCGCTCTCAGCTCTCCAACAACAACTGTCAGCATCCCCGGAGGCCATTTAGACACAAGCACAGCATAAATCTGACTCTTAGTGGGGGGAGCCCGGAGATTAAGTCTCTCGGTACAGCCTACCAGAGAAAAATGAATTGGCTTGGCACAAAGTTTGAACATGTTTCTCAGAGCCCTTTCCCCCCACCCCCACCCCTTTTTTAAAGTTTGGACTGGTTCGGGGGGCTGTTCTCCCCCACCCCGTCTTTCTGCCCACTCATTTATGACATAAGCAAGCACAGATGAAAGAACCAGCCATGCTTTATGGCCAGGAGACGAAGCAGCACTACCTGTGCGGCCTTGCAGATTCATTTCAGGTTGTTGGAAAAATCCCAACAGCCCATAAACACGGTAGAAGATAACTGACCTTGGTCCAGGAGGTGAGAGTGAGGGGGGCACAAAAGATCTTCGTGCTAGAAGAGGGAGGGGAGACGAGAGAAGGCCCTGGTGCTTCCCCAGTGATGAGCCTCATAAATGTCTCCCCGGCTGGGGGAGTAGAGGTAGGCTCTGGGATTTGTTGTGGGTAGAGGGAGTGGGGGAAGAAGCCGGGGAGGGATTTATGATGACGGGATATAGAGGGAGCTATTTCAGCCACTGCCTTGCACTGTTTGGGATTGGAATTTCATTCTTTCCGAGAACAGCAGTGGTCGTCTCGGGATATAACGAATTCAAAAATAGCAAAGTCCAAGAGGCGAGAGTTGCAGGTCTTCAGACACACAGAGTCCATGCGGTTACGGTTCTCAAATTGCCTGACGCACAGTTCTTCGAGGAGAGCCCAACTCACACCAGGGAAAAGGTCTGACGAAAGCTCTGACTGGAAACTGGGGTGATGATGGCTCGGCGGGCAAATTGCTGACCTTGGAAGTACTAGGAGCTGAGTTCAAGCCCTCAGAATCCACGTTTAAGACACTGTGACTCACACTAGTAATCCCAGTGCTGAGGAGGCAGAGATGGGTGCCATCCTCAGGCCCACTGGCCAGCCAGCCTACCCTGCTTGGCGAACTCAAGGCCAGGAAGAGAGCCTGTCTCGACAACAATATGAATAGCAGCTGAGAAACTATTCAAGGTTGTTCTCTATCTTTCACATGTACCATGTACGCACACACACACACACACACACACACACACACACACACACACACAGTGAGCAGGGAGGGGAAAGAGAGAGAGAGATACCGACTTAACTGAGGACTCATTCATTAAATGATGTTCTCAAAAGTCAGTCAGTCGGCCTTGTGTGTGACACGAGATCAAACTGAGACACAAAGGCAGGTGAGGAGGATTCGGCTGGTGCTCAGAGGAGAAAAAGGCTGAGCACCCACCCAGAGAGGCTCAGGGGGCAAAGGTTCTCTAGAAGGCTGCATGGGTGCAGAGAATGAATGAGACAAAAGGTCAGCAGAGGCTTCCAGGTGGGAGAGAAGGAAGGAAATCAAGGGAGCAAAGAGTTAATAGCAGGGAGGCTAGACTTTCACCGGGAAGAGCGGCTCCTCACACAGACTCCCTCTGTGCACCTCCAGCATCATCAAGTGCACCAGGAGGGCAGACCAGAGAGCCCGAATGATCCCTCGCTCTTCAGGAATGGGACACTGAGTTATGAAAATTAACAAACAGGAGGGATAAGCATATAAAAATGTAAGTGGTTAAGATCATCATCCACGGCCAAAGCTGGAAATAAAAAAGGCACTTAGGAAAAAGGAGAAGTGAATGGATGAAGAAACTCTGCAGGGAAGGAAGGGGGAGGATTTGGAATGCAGAAGAGAGGAAGCAGGTGTTCCCGAAGAGTTCAGCATGCTTGGAACTAGTGGGAAAATTGGAGAACCAGAGCAGCGGTGTGTAGGAGGCCTGTTAGCCTTAGACAGAGGCTGCACATCTCACCCCAGGCAGGGTGATATAGAGTGGAGAGGTTGTCTGGGGTTTACTAGCAAAGAGATGGTGTGATCAGCATTGATGAGGAATGGGTGTTGCAGGTGGGGGTCCCACAGCCACAGCAAATGGGGAAATGTTAGGGTCCAGGGTACCGTGGGCCAGGGAAGGCACAGACATTAGCCTCTGAACTGCTGTGCGCATGTGTAAATGGCAGCATCAAGCCACACATCTATTTCGTAAGAAGAACATGTCCACTCTTCAAGCACCAGTTCCATGTCCAGCCTCCTGTCCAGAACATATGCTTCCTTGTCGTTCAAACAGCATGATACTTTCTTCCCAGCTGCTAGAGAAACAGCCTCGGGAACCTGCCACCATACACGCAGGGCCTCGGCGGCAGACCCGTGCCCAGACACACACGTGGAAAGAGGGAAGAAATGAAGTTCTCAGCCTGCAGATCAAGCACAAGAAAGGACAGTCAGCGGTGCATGCTCAGGCCCGAGTGCCACGGAAGTCCTAGTGCTTTGTCTCCACACACCTGCAGCTTGGTGCTTTGGTTCAGAAACCCGCAAGAAGGGGTGCAAAGGGGTCCAGACCACAAAGGAGATGGAAGTTTCACTCCTAAGTTTGCCACTCAGCTGGAAACCCTTGGATGAAAACCCCTCTGATCCCAAGAGTCAATTTCTTCCCCCACACGGTAGTTTTAAAGTACCTAGTACCTGGGATGCATCCTTTTTTCAACAGAATGGCTTTACTGTTTCTGCTACAGCCCTATGAGGCAGGACATGTGGCACTACCCTTTCTCCGGGTTACTAAACTGAAACTCAGGAGGGGTGAGGGTGTGATCTCTTGCTCGAGGCACACAGCTGGACTCTCTTTCTTCTGTCTACACCCACCCCGCTCAGCCTTCCTGTCAGGCCTCCCTGGGCTACTGTGAGGACCCAAGGATACCTCCTGCTTGCAAAATGTCAGGTGCTGGAAAACTCTGTGTGGCTGTTATTACTGAGTGAGGAAAGAAAAGACCTGAAGGGAAGGCTTCCCCTGGAGAGTAGCTCCTCCCAAAGCCATTCTTTTTCAGACCCAAAGGGACAGAGCTCAGTTAAATCCCCATCACACTCTGCTCCTCATGCAGGTCCTACCCTCCCCTTTCTCCCCACACCACCTTTCAGCCAAGCCCAAGGAAGTCTTCCAATCAGCTCCAGGAGCCCGCGGAACAGAGCAGACAAAAGCCAAGCTAGGCTCCCGAGTCAGGCTGCAGGTAGGGTGTTCCAAGAAAGACACCTTTGTTCGGAGATGTCCTCCGCAGATGGAGGATCTGTGCCAGGCTAGTGGGAGGGGCCAGGTGGGTCAGAGCCAGGGCATCCAGCTCAGACTTCCAGGCTGGCCCCAAAGGGGAGCTGTGTCTGTGTTTCTAAGTTCTGGCTGCTAGGCACAGCTGGATGCCTCTCCTGCCTTCCTCGGCAGGCTGGTGCTCATGAAGAGGGACCTTGTGCTTGGGAGGCAGGAAGAGAAACAGGATGGTATTGGCCTTGAACGGTGAAATTGCTGCTGAATTGCACATTTGAAGAGTAGTTAGGCTAACACTTATCCTGCTTCTTTCCTGCACACACACACACACACACACACACACACACACACACACACACACACACACACTTTTCCCTCTCTAAACTTTTCTCTCTTCTTTCTCATCTATGCCAAAGCACAGCCACATGAATTATGCGCCACCTAGACTGCTGCTGAACAGGAGTATAAATGCTAATTGTGCCAGCAGCACCGGCGTCACACCCCAGAAACGCGGTGTCCAGAGTTTCCCGAGCTTCAACGGCAAAGCGCTCAGATCAAACACAGATACGTGGACAAAACAAAGCCTGCAACTTGTTCTGTCTTCCTCTGGCCAGCCTCCAAGGGGGAGGCTGTGAAGCTCATAACAAGTTAATTCAGTTGTTTGAGGCTCACAGCTCAGTCTAGATAAAAGCTCATTAGTCCAGTTGCCCAGTGGTCACCAGGCGCAGGGTGTGATGTGCATGACATCCTATTAGCTTATATTAATAAGATGAGTGCGCTTGCTCTAATTTAGAAAGTGACTTCAGTGGACCGAAGACCATCTCTCTTTGGAGCAGTTCAATTTTAGAGCGCTAATTAGTGGTCTTCAGGAGGATAAGCTGCCTGAGTAAAATTAAATTGTTTGCAGGCAAGGCTAGAAAACAAAGGGTTAATGATCCCGTCAAGTTAATAAAAGGAAAAAAGAAATGAAAGTTAATAAGAAAAGAAAGAAAGAAAGAAAGAAAGGAAGGAAGGAAGGAAGGAAGGAAGGAAGAAAGAAAGAAAGAAAGAAAGAAAGAAAGAAAGAAAGAAAGAAAGAAAGAAAGAAAGAAAGGAAAAAAAGAAAGAAAGAAAGGAAGAAAGGAAGAAAGAAAGAAAAAGAAAAAAGAACTACACTTTTCTTTTCTAGCTGGTTAGGGAGTTCAGGGGAGTTGGCTAATAAGCTATAATTTAGAGAGTTGGGAGTATGGAACCTTTTGACATAGTAATACTGCATTGTCATCTATGGAGTTCATTTTCAATAACTGCAATAGAAAATTACAAAGAAAATCTCTCTCTCTCTCTCTCTCTCTCTCTCTCTCACACACACACACACACACACACACACACACACACACACACACCCCTCATCATGCTCATAATGAAAGTAAGTTTCATATTTTGTGCTGGGCCACATTCACAGTTATCTTGGGGCCAAGAGACCCCCTGGGAAGCATGTTAGACAGACAGACAGACCTCTTTAGTTAAATGCCCTGTGGACTTTAACACAGGATCTGCTTATGCGATCACAGGTGATCAGACCACTTGAGCCCTTGGCCGACACACCCTCTGGGCAGACCCTCTCCTGCTTTGGAAAGGTGAGCAGAGGCCCTCAGACTCCAGGCCATTCCATAAACCACTGGCAGGCCATCTTCAAAGAGCACGGATTTCCTAGCTACTTCCATCACTGAGGTTCCGCAAGGATGACACTTAGGCCACATCACCTTCAAGGTCAACCTTCTCTTCACATTGATATCTATGCCAATGACACTCTACCATCATATCAATACCCACCTGGCTATGTTGCCACAAGGAGAATAGGAGAAAGTAACAGAAACGTAGAGAATTACTTTTGCAGGGATACAGGGAAGAAGGAAGGACATGGACAAAGGTGAACGGGAACAAATAGAGAGAGATGGCAACCCTGGAGAACAGGTGTGATGATGTGATTTCTGGTCCATCTGGTGTGAAATATATCACACATTCTCCAGGGTCAGCTTACAGGAAGAAGAAGAGACCTTGGTCCTGGCTGGCTGGGCTATCCTTAGCAACTGAGGGCTTTCAACAGACAATATTCTTTACAGATGAAAAGGCAAGGTTGGGTGAAAATAACAGACACTTTTTTTTTTTTGCAGGACAGCTTTCCCTCCATTAAGAATATACTGAGCATAATTGTATGCAACAAACTCCATTGCCAGCCTCTGGAGAGGATCTATGGTTGTACCCCTGAGTGAAATTGGGTATACAAAGATGGTGTTGATTTGAGGGCAATTATTGCTAACGTCATCATCACAACACTTTATGTCATTAATTAATCTTGAATTTCTACTGTTAACACATTTCTTCCTGGTTTCATTATTATCTGTATAGCACAGAGTTTGCTGTTGAAACCCAGGCTAGAGAAAAAAGAACTGTTTCTCCAATCCTGAGATCCCTACAATAACAGTCTAAAGTCTAGAATAGTGTCATCCAAGTTGAGCATGCTTCAGAAGCACCTGGAGGGCTGGGCAAAACAGACTGTTGGGCTGGTCCCTGGGACTTTGATTCAGTGGGTCTGGGACTAGCCTGTGGCTTTCTAGTTCTAAATGAACTGCGGTGCCACTGTGCTAGCTCAGGAACCACACTTGGAGAGTCACTGACCTAGAACAAAACTTTGTAAACTGTGGGTCACAGATGGAGGGGTCATGAGAAGCTTGACAACAATAAGGGGTTTCTGAATGGACAACAACCAAAAAACTAAAGATCAACCTTACAATGAACGAATCAGGCACATTTCTGACAGTGTGTCCCTTTGTTTTCCCCCATGACAGCTTTGGTTCTGAACACACAATGCGAACACTTTGCACTGCACATGCCAACGAATGCTACCTGGAACACATGGTCCAGACTCAAGACTGTCAAACTCTGTGACCTGCAGCATCTTTCCTGTATGTAAAACATTTTTGGCTCTTTTTCAAAATGATGGTTTTATTGTGGAAAACAAGGACCTGTAGTATTTCCCAACAGTCATTTCTCAGTATGAATCAAATTAGTCCATTTTTGAATTGTGTTATTAGAAAGCTTGCTTTAAAAAAAAAAAAAAAAAAAAAACTCTGCTTGGCTGATGACTTGAGTTTCAGGGGAAAAAATAATCATTAATTGAATTTTGACATAGAGTTAGGACAGAATTTCTAACAATTTCTGATATCGCCCTTGAAACATCCTGACATTTTGTAGTATGTATTTATACAAAACAGCATTCTCAGCATTGACAATTATAAAATCAAAATATATGCTAACTCTGAAACACACTGAAGAAGCTCTGTGTCCTGAAGTATCAAACACTCATCCATACTCTAATTCTTTACATACATATAAATAAGTGTGCCATCTCATTACTATGCAAATTTGCTTTTGTCTTTAATAAGTGGTAAGATTGTATCTATGCCAAAGGTTGCTTAAAATCAACTTCTTTGTGATTTATTATTAGTAAATGTTTAATTTGAGTATCTGTTCTGTAAATTTATATACTTGAAGGTCATGTAAAATTTCTCAGGAAAAAGACATCCTGAGGGTAAAAAAGTTTAAAAAACCTGGGTCTAGAATGTCATCTCGTTCCCTTCTCCTGATGCACTGTTGCATGCACACAGAGGTGTGGTTGGGGTTTCTGAGGAGGCATGAGCAATCATGAAGCCTTCTCGTTCTCATGCCGCTGAGACCTGTGTCCATTTTTTAACTGTTTCGGCCAAATCTTCAGTGATGCTTGTCAGTTTTGATAATTGGGGGGAAATGAAACAGTGTTTTAAAATCCTGTTTTTCCCCCTTTAAATCATAATAATAGGACTAGAGGAAAGGGTGAGAGTAACATGGGATTGCAATATAAGATTGTCATGGACAGGACTGGCCTTGGCATCCATCGCCTTGAATGACAGTACCACACACAGGATGAATCCCTCTCCTGTTCGTCAGTGGGATGGCTACTAGGCACCAGAGCCACAAGTGTACCCAAGCAAGTAGGAGACCGTGGGCTGTGTGAGGCTTCTGCGTGACAGTCATCTCTCCTTGACCCTCAAGCTCCAGCAACTCTCTCCCACCTCTCTTCATTATCACCTTCTTCTAGGACTGAGGCAAAGTGCTGATCAGCCCTTCTGTTTGCGGGGCCCGGATGACTCCTGAGTGTGCGTCTCTCACACTCCACGGATGTCACCAAATGTGTCTGCTTCCTTTAGTGTCCTAGATCACATCCTGAAAGGAGCCTTCCCTTGGGGTCAGCTGTTTCAGCTCTTCTGATGCTGGTGAGAGCTGGCAGATGAGAAACAGCCTGGCATTGTGGGTACAGCTGAGCTTCGGGGAAATGTTGGTAGCTGTGACTGTCGTAGCAGGTGCAGTCTAGCTCTGCTACTGGATTCTAAGTTACTATCACTTCTCTGCCCTATACCTGAGAAGTGCACTAGCTTCCCTCTAGCTGAATTTAATTTTTCCACTGAAGGGGTTCTTAGATTTATGTAAACATTATATTCATGGATAAATAAATAGGTTCCAATGTTCAGAGGCTCATCATATTAAACCATCATTCATGTATTCCCCTAAAATATCTATTTTTCAGAGTGGTGAGTATACACTCATAAACAAGACAGAGTCCCTGCCTCCAAGGACTTACTGGGTAGTGGAAGAGATGAAAGAGTAAACATTTCCAAAACAGGACATGAAGAGTTTTTAACAAAATGTAAGAGTCTAGAGAATATCCTAGAGGGGAGTCCACTGTGGTCATAGCAATCAGGGAAGCAATATTCTGCAAGACTGCCTATAAAAAGCATAGGATAGGTTTAACAAAAAATAGACACAGAATAAAGGAGAAGAGAACAAAACTCTGTTATTGCAAATGAGTGATGGGCAGTGTAGGCAGGGATCAAGGATGGTCAGGAAGGACCACGTGTTTCTGTGTTCCAGAATGCAGAGTCAAAAGAAGGAGCTGCTAGGAGCAAGTATAAAGGCCTTGGAGTCAGAGATCTGAGTATGGTGCTGGTTTTTTTTTTGGGGGGGGGGACTTATTTAATTTCTCCAAATTGTAGTTTCTTGAATAGTAGACATCCAAGAAATTCAAACCATCAATAATATTGCCAGCCACAACTACATATTCACGAAGTGCTATCATTCATTTATACAAGGGGACCTTGCTAAAAAGCTAAACTAAGTCAGGAATGGTGGTACATTCTGCATTCCCAGCACTCAGGAGGCTGAATCAGGAGGCTTGTGAGTTTCAGGATAGTCTGAAATGAAACCTTATCTCAAAAATGAATGTGGATACATGTGCGTAAGAGAAAGCGAGAGATTTTAATTTTAAAGTAGGAAAGAAATGAAAAAAAAACACTTTAGTCGCATGTAGGAAGGCAGTCACACAAACAAATAATCAAAATGCCCTTTGAAGAGATTCTTTGGCCCATATCTACACCAAACACTGACCACAAATTAATGTTACAGCCACTATTGCAGGTTCTGAAAGTACAGTTGTGAATAGAACAGATGGACCCCCTTATTCAAGTAGAACCTACCCTTCTTTGAGGAAGGCATAACCAATAAACAAATCACAAACTCAGTCATTTTATAATCAAAGTCAAATTTAAACAGTGATAAATAGATATTGAAAGCAGGATGAATGTGATGGAGACATCAGTGGTGTTGGGTGGTATTTTTGAGCATGGCCAGAATGCTCAGGAGTTAAGACCCTCCAGATAAAATGACACTTGATGGTGACAAAGCAAGCCAAGCAGTAAGAACATGGCAGAATGTTGCTGACTCAAAGTGATCAGCTATCATAGCGAATCTCTGTACACAAAGAGGAAGAGAAGATAAAGATTTAAAAAAAAAAAAAGAGGAAGAGTCTGGTGTGGTGGCACATGCTTTTAATCTCCACACTCGCAAGGCAGAGGCAGGTGGGTCTCTATAATTTTGGGACCAGCCTGGCCTATAAAGTGAGTTCCAGAGCAGCCAGGACTCTGTTACACAGAGAAGCCCTGTCTCAAAACCAGAAAGGGGAGGAGAGGGAGCACGTGCTCACAGGTAGTAGATGATTCAGGCTGAACACAGGACATGGTAAAGAGCTTGGATTGAATCTAAGTAGGATGAGAAGCTGTATCTAAAAACCATGTGATGGCTATTCTCGGTTGTCAACTTGACTACACCAGAAATTAATAAAAATCCAAGCACCTGGGTACACTTGTGAGGGATTTTTTTTTTTTAAATAATCATTTGAAGTGGGAAGACCCACTTTTAATCTGGATCTTTTGAGGTGGGACGATCTACCTTTAATCTGGGCCACACCTTCTGCTGAAAGCCTAGATAAAAGACATGGAAGAAGGGCACTCTCAACCTTTGTCTGCTTGCTCTCAGTGGCAAGTCCATTCCTTCCCTGGAATTAGAGCCCACTTCTTGGGATTCTGGCATATACAGAAAATCAGCTGAGACATCAAGCCTTATGTACTGAACATTACTGGATTCTTGGATCTTCTGTTAATATATAGCCACTGTTGGACTGGCTGGACCACAGCTATAAGCAATTCTAATAAATCACCTATAGATAGATAGATAGATAGATAGATAGATAGATAGATAGATAGATACAGATATAGATAGACATACAGATAGAAAGATGATAGACATATAAATGATTGATAGATATATGGATAGAGAGATAAATGGTAGATAGATTAGATAGATAGATAGATAGATAGATAGATAGATAGATAGATAGGATAGATAGATAGATAGATAGATAGATAGATAGATAGATAGATAGATAGATAGATAGATGATAGATATAGATACAGATATGGACATAGATTCATTCTGCAAGTCAAGTTCCTCAAGAGAATCACAACTAATACACACTGAAAGAGACAAAGCACCACTTTTTCCTCATCATCCCAAATTCAGAGCTTTCTTCTATACCTTGTCCCCTCTTTCTTCATCTTGGAAGCCCGGACACCTGCTCTCTACTCAATGCAAAAGAAGGCTCCAACTTTGTATAACTAATATGCTGGCTTCAATTTTTTTCTTTCTACCACCCCAGATGCCTCTAATTCTTTTCCTCTTTTTTTTTTTTACAGGTTTTCTGTCACTCAGATATATTCCTTGCCCACTCTTTGCTCTGTCACCCGAAGGACAACCTTTACAGGCTGCTGCATGTGCCAATGGGAAACATTTACAAGGAAGTCAGAAGACAGGGAGAAACCAAGGTCTTTCCTTGACCTCTCTATTCCTCGGGTGCTGTCTCTGGCAGCTGTTGGCACTTTCCCACAGTGCCAGCTCACACCTGACAGCTTTGCCTTCCACCAGATGCCCCAGCACTTATATCACCTCCTCAGTGTGGTGACTTAGGGGACCCAGCAGCACGCTCTGTTGCTAATTTGGAGACCGCCCCGCCATCCTGATCTGCCTTCATGTCCATCATCACACTGGCTGTGTTATTGGTGCTCTGAATTAAACTCTTCTGGTGTTCTAGATGTTGACAGCTGTGTGTCCTTTCTAGGTTGAGCCCTGACTGATTCAGTCCTTGAGAGTGACGAGGGAGTTCAGCAAGTAGTGACTGTCTCATCTGATGGGTAAGTGCCCAGAGATACTCTATCTCATTGGCCACACTCAAATCCATCCACACTCAAGACATCTTCCTGTGTTAGCTTCCTTGAAGCTCTATTTATAAGGCTTATATGAGAGGAGCAAGTATGCACTGGAGCATAAAAGACATTTGCTCCAGGACTCAGACGTTTAGATCCAGAATTCCTTGGAAATTAGTACTGGAAGTCTACGGTCAGCACCATGGCCAGATCCAAGAGGCCAAAGGCAGAAAACTGGAGGCCCCTAAGAATCTAGAAGAAATCCTATTCCAGACACTGGAAAAAAAGTGTACCACATAACACTTTTGCTTATAAAACCTCTCTTCAATTTGCCCATTGTGAATTGGGCTGTGATGTACACACCAAGCAGGCAAGAACACAAGCTCTGTCACATCCTGCATCACCATTAGGAACAGTTAACATGGATATAACCTCTGACATCTGTCCTGGAAATGAACTGTCACATTGCATCAAATATGAGATACATTTGATTGTAAGATACATTGTTATTGTATGGACCACCAAGAAGGGAAAGTGTGGCCAGTGAAACTTAGATACACTTGGGAGAGGGTCATTTTTCTTTAGCCTTGTAGCCACTGATACATTGTCTACACTCTAGTAAGCAACCACACATCTATGCTCATGCAAGCGACTCTAATTAAACCCAGCAGGTCATCTTTAAAAGGCATTAAAGTAGGAGGGGACTTGTTAGGAAGAAGGGATACAGAGGGTGTGGAAGAAAAGTGGTAAGGGGACAAAAATATGATGAAAACACTTTATATACATCTATGAAGTTGCCAAATAATAAATTTTAAAATATTTTTAAATCCCAGGTAAAATATTTTCTGACCACACCAACTGTGTGCTATCCTGACTTGATGTGTCTTAAAATGGAACCAGTAGGCTAGGAAGATGATTCATTTCATAAAATGCTTGCTACAGGAACAGGAGGAACTGAGCATCCATGGAAAAAGATAGTTGTGGCAATGTGTGCCTGTAATCCAGTGCTAGGAATGAAGAGACAGATAGATCCCTGGGACTTGATGGTATATAGCTGAATCATGGAGTTCCATGTTCAGAGAGAGACCCTGTCTCCAATAATAATAATAATAATAATAATAATAATAATAATAATAATAATAACATCATAAAATATGCTGGCAAATGGAGGCAACTACAAAAGACCATCCTGAGTGAGGCAACCCCAACCCAGAAAGACAAGCATGGTATATATACTCACTTGTAAGTGGATATTAGCTGTAAAATAAAAGATAACCATGCTATAATCCATATACCCAGAGAAACTAAGTAACAAGCAGGCCTAAGGCAGGGGTGGGGGAGGGCACATGAATCTCACTGTAAAGGGGAAATAGAATAGGCATCATCACTGGGCAGGGCAGAGGGGAGGGACTAGATGTGGGTGGGAACAGGAGGGAACAGGTGGGAGAGGAAGTGGGGAGAGAGCACTGGGAAAGACAACTGGAATCTGGGAGCATCTCTGGGACAAGCTAGAAACCTAATGTAATGGAAACTGCCAGCAATCAATGAGGGTGACCCTAGATAAGACTCCTAGCAATGGGGGATACGGAGCCTGACCAGTCATCTCCTGTAATGAGGCAAGACTTACAGTAGAAAGATTGGGACACCAACCCAGCCACAAAACCTTCTACCTACAATTTGTCCTGCCTACAAGATGTGCTGGGGTAGGGGTGGTGCAGAAACTGTGAGAGTGACCAGCCAATGACTGGCCCACCACACCATGAGATAGCTCACTCCTGAGGGTCAGGACCCAGAGGCAGGACATCCCAGAGACCTAGAGATAGAACCAAACATGACTGGCAAAAAAAAGTCAATGAAGTGATTCCTACTGATGCTATGCTAAACTCATAGACTGGTGCCTAGCCCAAGTGTCATCAGAGAGACTTCATCCAGCATCTGATGGAAACATGTGGACTCACGGCTAAACATCAGGCAGAGCTCAGTAAATCCTATGGAAGAGGGAGAGAGGGTTGTAGGAGCCAGTGGGCACCACAAGAAAACCCACAGAACCAATTCACCTGGGCTCATAGGGGCTCACAGAGACTGAACCACCAACCAGGGAGCCTGCATGGGACTGACCTAGGCCCTCTGCATATATGTGACAGTGGATGGGGGAAGGGGAATAAGGGAAGGTGGGGGGAAGGACTGGGAGGAGAGGAGGGAGGTGAAACTTTGGACAGAGTTTAAAAACAAACAAATAAAGATAAAGTAGATAAGATATTGAAGACAACATCCAGTGTTGTCCTCTGGCCCACATATAGACACAAGCACGTGCATGTGGATACATAACCGCACAAACATACGCACATAGGAACCAAAATGGTGCCTTTAATGTGAAGAAAGATATCAGCCTTGGTTTAGTCCAGTGGTTCTCAACTTTCCTAATGCTTTGACCCTTTAATAGAGTTCCTCATGTTGGGGGGGGACCCCCAACCATAAAATTGTTTTGTTGCTATTTCATAAAATTTTGCTAGTGTTATGAATCATAATGTAAATATCTGATATACAGGATATGTGCCCCCAAAGGGATTGTGGCCCACAGGTTAAGAACTGTTGGTGGTTTAGGCCTTCACGGCCTCTTAAACCAAATATCTTATTTAAAGGACTGTCCAGCCATTCTAGGAAACCCCAAAGCTCAGGGTCTTAATGGGACACCCACTAACTAGAGTGGTGGGGTGAGAAGTCATAACTCCTTCACTGACCCCAAACACAACTTGAACCACATTTGTAAGACATCAAAGGGAATAGCACAGAGCCCTGAAGTGGGGAGAGACAGTTGGTTTTCCCTGTGTTTCCACCCATCACTACAATGTGCTCTTGGGCAAGGAACTGATCTCCAGTCTCCTCAACTATGAAATGCAAGACGTAAATATTTCTTCATTCAGTTTGATCTCATTCAGTTTGGTCTTCTGTGATCACATTTCCAAGTTTGTAAATGAAAGTGGGAAATACTAACGAATTTGCTCTTTATGATCATGAAGTTGACCATGGTTTCTCAACAAGGAGTATCTTCTATCCCATCGAACACTTGCTGTGGGATGTTCTGTATGTGCTGTGGGAGCCCGTTCTTGGGTTCCTCGTGGCTTTACCCAGCAGGTCCACATAGAGGATGATTAGGACCACGGGCCTGAGTGCAGGTATCTGAGATGGTCTGCACTTGGCTGTGCTGTGGGATGGTCTGTATGTCAAATTGCTCTGATTGGTCAATAAATAAAATACTGATTGGCCAGTGGCTAGGCAGGAAGTATAGGTGGGACTAACAGAGAAGAGAAATAAAAGAACAGGAAGGCAGAAGGAGACTGCCTGGAGCCGCCAGGACAAGGAAGATGTAAAGTACTGGTAAGCCACAAGCCGCGTGGCAAGGTATAGATTTGTAGAAATGGATTAATTTAAGATATAAGAACAGTTAGCAAGAAGCCTGCCATGACCATACAGTTTGTAAGCAAAATAAGTCTCTGTGTTTATTTGGTTGAGTCTGAGCAGCTATGGGACTGGCAGGTGACAAAGATTTGTCCTGACTGTGGGCAAGGCAGGAAAACTCTAGCTACAAACACTTGCAAATCAAATCTATGAGGGCTCTTTCTCTTGTTGTGAGTGAATGGTAAACACACACACACACACACACACACACACACACACACACACACACACACACACATGCACAACTGTCATACCACAAATTCCAAATTGCTACTGGTGTTCAGAAATATTGACACCATCATCGACCAAATGTTGAGTCCTAAAATTCGTACATTAAAATCTTAAGCCCCAAAGTGATGGTATTCTAGTTTGCTCTCTGTTGCCTTGGTAAATACCATGCCACAAAGCAGCTTAAGGTAGGGAGGGCCTATTACATCTTATAGGTGACAATATATCATGAAAGATAGCCAAGAAGGGAGTTCAAACAGGCACCCGGAGGCAGGAACTACAGCAGAAATCACGGCGGAATACCGCCCATTGGTTCAGTCTCAAGCTCATGTTCAGCTACTTTTCTTACCCATTATGCCCAGGGAAGGCACTGACCACAGTAGGCTGGGCCCTCCTACATCAGTTGGCAACTAAGAAAATGCCCCCACAGACATGCCTCCAGACCAACATGATGAGCAATTCCTCAACTGAGGTTCTCTCTTCCTAAGTGTGTCATGTTGACAACCATAATCAACCATCACAGTATTGGATATAAGAGAGTTTTGATTAAGATTAAGAGTAAGAGAGTCTTGAGGATGGAGGCCACATAAGTAGGATTAGTGCCCCTATAAAAGAGACCCTAAGGAATTCAGTCTTTTTTCCAGGTCATGAGAATACAATTAGAGGTTGACAACTTGCAACTCTAAAGGCTTTGACCAGAATTCAATTTTTCTGGCACCCCAACTTTGGACTTGGAGCTTCTACAGCTATTAGGTATAAATTTCTATTGTTTATAAACCATGTGGCCTGTTATATCTTGTTACAGCAGCCTTAGCAGACTAAAATGAGAATCTTCTACAAGGTATTTATGACAGTGGTCAAAATACACAATGCATATGTTCAGTCTCCAAAAATGATTCGCCTTCTAATTTCCTATGACACAATGTGAGTAACTATGGGAGCTGTCACTTGGGCGATGTATGTTTCCGCAGACCCCTCAATTTGCTTCTTGCAATCTAAGTCTAAGTATTCTCCCATGACCTTCTCATATTTCACCTTTGGATACATTCAGAGTCAAGAAAAATAACGTAGGTGTGAGGAAGTAGGTTCTGTGAAATCAGTCCAAAGGAGCCATGCATGGGAAGGCTAGAATGCACCCTGGGCTGCAGCAGCAGACAGTGCCAGGCAAGGCTGTGGAGATGTTCAGGACATTTTGCCACTTTGTACATCTGCAGTTCTGCGAAAAATCACTAGAAGTTCCTGAACACAGGCTCACAAATCCAGGGCTCAGCAAAGAGAGTCGTTTTTTTTCTTTCATCCTTACAAAAGCAGGAAGAAAATACCAGGGCATGGTTCTAGCCTGCTTCTTCAGGGGCAAGCTAACTCTTGGTGGCTTGCCCTTACAAATTCAATGTGGAGCAGGACCCTAGCCTCCTGGAGAGCCACAGGACTCTAGCACAGGAGAGTGGTGAACACTTCCTATGCCCTTTCCCTAACAGAAGCTTTCTGCAGTCATTGCCTGCTCTGCTTTTAGGGAGGCACACACTTCTGCAAAAAAAAAAAAAAAAAAAAAAAAAAAAAAAAAAAAAAAAAAAGGAGGGGGGTCTCCAAGGTGTAGCTGGTTGTTTCAAAAGAACATAAAGACAATTCAAAATCAACTGATGTCCTGAGTACATAGATCTAAGCCAATGCTTGTGCAAAGTGCTGTAGACCACGTAACATTCCCTTTGGTGTGTTCCACTTTGCAAAGATGGTGTGTCGGGCCACCTTTGTCTTTCCTTCAAGTACCCCTAAATCCCTCTGGTCACACCCCAGCTGTTAAATTAGGCAGCACCAGGTGTGGTTCCTTGTGTCTTTGTCACACAGTCTAATGTGCCGCTTCCCAATCAACCACATGAAGAGGGCACTTTGATGAGTCAGGAAGACGTCCTTGGAGTTGCTAGCACCCGTGGGTTTCACCCCTCTCTTTGCTAGTGCCTGGGCAGGATATTTAAGGACCAGAATAAGTCCCTAATACATATGTATAGTGATGCATCCCTTTAATTGAGTCTTTACTTGGTGCCAGGCACCACAGTATGTACCATTGCATGCAAACCTCAGAACACTGCACTTCACAGGCAGTGAAGGGAAAGATCAGATACTTAATCAAGGTCACCAAACTTCAGGCAGAAGAACTGGAAATCAAACAAGGTACCCATACTTGCAAAAGCCTTTATTTAAAACAATATGTTGTTAACTCATTCACTGGCTACTCCTACCCTCACCAGTTTCTCGATTCTCTATGTCATTTAAAAACTTGCACGTGTAATTTTTTAAAAATGTTTTATGTACCCTAGATGGCTTAGGGGCAGGACACAGAAGAAGGACTCAAATGTTGCCTGAATGCCATGCAGGTAATGGTAATATACTTGTGTAGTGTGTGTGTGTGTGTGTGTGTGTGTGTGTGTGTGTGTGTGTGTTACAGGCTCAGAGACAAAAGGTTATTTCAGAAGCTGTTTTGTGTAAGTCATATCTGATGCCCATGTTGTTTCATGTCTGTTTATTCACTGTATGCTTGGGATACCACAAAAACATGGACAAACAATGAGTCAGTCGTATTCTGAACTCTACACCACGGTGTTTGGTGGTGAAGAGAGCCCCCAAATGTCTCGAGATTGTTACAGAATGACTAAAAGGAGTTGAGAACTACTGTCCCAATACTTGCAGGTATGATGAGCGTTTGAATCCACATCTTCCTCAGCTGAGTAGAATAATCTATAGCTGCCCCAGGGAATTCAGACAGATGAGTCTTTGTAAACAATGTCACTAAGAAGAACAGGTGACCACTCTCATAACTGGGCTACTTTCTGTGACTGGCATCAGGTGGGCTCTCCAGTATAGAACTTAGACTTCCCAGGGCAGCAGATTACAGCCCCACCCCCAGAATGCCAAACACAGTAGGTCAAGGTGAGACCTATGAGTCTGGCATCAAGCAAGCTCCCAGGAGAATCTGACTTTTTAGTCCTAAAATATATTTTGAGAATCGCCGTCCTATTGGTATTTGTCTGTGTGTGTGTGTGTGTGTGTGTGTGTGTGTGTGTGTGTGCGCGCCTGTATGTGTCTTGCAGCCCTGCAAACTCAGACAATAAGATCAGTGGAACACTTGTAGAAAAACTATCAGGTTTTAAAATCTCAGCTTTTCTATGATTCCTAAGTTTGTGTCATAAACACATGTGTGTACACACACACACACACACACACACACACACACACACAAAGTCACACAGGCTACAAGCCCATAGATACATGTGCTCAATTGCCCACCAAACCAGATGTTCACCGTTCACCAAGTCCCTCAACACACCCGTCCTGAATCAATTACCTAGATGGCTCTTTACTTTCTGGACATTTTTTTCTCTGCTGTGACTTCATCCGTGTACTTTAGAAACATTAATGTCAACCTCGATGTGAGCATCCCTGCCTTTATCTAATGGTAATTTAAATTCTAGAATTTAGATGGCACTTGTTTGACCTGCCGCACTCAGAATGATGCCCAGCACAGACTGGAGATTCACTGTGTGAACTGGAACGAACATGACCCAGTATGAAAACGAACAAGTCACTGGAAACCTCAAATCTGTAGTTTGGTTCCCATTGTCTCCTCTCATGGCAGTAGCTGACTTCCCCCTCTTCCTGCATGGAGCATCACCCCACTCTCTCCTCCCTGCTTCTCTCTTAAAAGAACTGAGCAAGTAACTTCACTCTGTCACAGACTTGCCTCAGTCTTTTCACAACCGTTGGGATGTATTCAATCCCTTCTGCACTGTGGCTAAGGTCGAGAGTAGAATATATTCAAATACGATACATCAGCACTCCTGTTTAAGTATCCATCTCCCCACTTACCAATACTAGCAGCTCAGTCCCCCAAAGGAACCCCATGGACTAGCCTTCCCTTCAGTGCCTAGGTCCAACCCAGCTTCCGCAGCTTGGAACAGGCAAGGCAACACTAACCTCTCCGGCATCAAACTCACTTGTCCTTCACCACATAGAAATCACCTGCTTTGCTGAGCCCAAGCCACAATGCTTTATCATTGCGAAGCACTTTCCGAACACTTCCTTGTTTTGTTAGTGTTTGTTTGTTTGGAACAGGGTCTCCTGTAGCCCAGGCTGGCCTTGAACTTGTCATATGTGAATGTGCCAAGAATGATCTTGAACTCTTGATTATCTGGCCTCCATTCCACCCCCACCCCAACCCTACTGCTGCCAAGGTTCTGATTACAGGAGTGTGCCCGCCATACCCAGAGTAGTTCCAGGAGTCATTTGCACCACACACACACACACACACACACACACACACACACACACACTCACCAAGGGGAATGACTGCCCACACTAGTGTCATTGATTACACAATGCATTTCTACAGTAACTGGTACAGAGTTTTTATTGTAGTTATTTTCTTGTCCGCTAAGGAGCTCAGTGTCTGGAATGCAGGGGTGGTTTCCTGCCACTTACAATTGATGGTAGCTAACTCAGCATCTAACAGATAGCTAGGCCCTGAGATGTTTGCTGAACCGGCCTCATTTAATTTAGTTAGCATCAATCACAGAGTAAGGAATAAACAAACAGTCGTGGACTTAGTGAGACTAATTCTCAGAAGTCTTTACCATCGCCAAGGCCAAACTCAAAACTAAAGTAATTACTTGGGTAGATAATTCATGAAAGACGGAGAGCTATTTGCATTTGAATGATCTGGTGAGGATTTTCTGCTTATTGATGTTTCTGGGATTTTTCAGATAATGGCTTCAATTCTTTGATTCTTTCACGGTGTAGAGAGTAGGCCAGAAAGTTAATCTATCCATCACTCTCCCATCTGAAACCAAGCAGCTTCCAACCAGCTCCGCTGAACAGAAAGCATCCATAGAAACCAAGTTTCAGCGTGAATGTCATGAGGCAGAGAGGCCGAAGGGTCTGCAGGGTCTGCGATGCTCACACTCAGCGCTCTCAAGGAATGCCAGGAGGGGGCCACTGCTTGACTGATGTTTCAATAGCCTCACACCTGGCCCCCATCTATTCCTGCCTTTGGCATTCTCAAGGCTGGGGCACAAGGACAGGAAGGGGCTTGGGGGAGACTATACAGAAAGTGGTATCTGCGGCACAGGACACAGGAGACTGGGAGTAAAGAGGAAATCCGGGTTCAGACAGCATGTGTGTCTGTGTCTGTATTTTTAAGAGTAGGGGTGGAGATGACATCGTAGGAATGGGTAGCCCCGTCCGTCCATCTCCAAACGAATGACACACACACACACACACACACACACACACACACACACACACACACACACACACACACACCACCTGCTTCCGAAAAGCCCCCTATAGCAGGCCGGCCCGAAGGCTCGGGCCCCGCCAGCCAGAGCCGGCGGATTTACCGTGGCATTACTTTTAATTAAGTCTGCGGCGCGGCGCGGGAGCGCGGGGTGCGCCCTAATCCCGGGCCCGCCTGACGTCACCTGGGAAGACGCGGCGGCGCGGGGCGGCGCGGACCCGACGACCTCAACGCGACCCGGCCCGCGCCTCCGCCCGCGCGGGGCTTTGCTGGCGGGAATTAAGGGAGGGAGAAATGTTAGTACACTTTTAATTGGAAAGCGAGTTCTTCTTTCAGAGCGGCTTGTTTACTCAGGATCGGGCATTAGAACTCGGGGGAGGCTCTAATTGAAGTGATGGCTTTGGAGATTATGGGGAACATATGGCCCTACCGCCGGGCTCTTTATCTGCATTTTCTCATAAAAACTGCCGTCCGGGTGTGTTTCTGCAGCCTGGCCTCTTCCATTTCTAAAGCGCCTTTGAAAAGAGGAGAATGCAATGCGTGCGCAGGGCTGCACTAGCCCGCAGCCCGCAGGCCTGGAAGCTTCCCCAAGCTAGGCCCGCACTGAAGCCGCCTCCAGCCAGGGTTCTGCCAGGGAAAATGAGCTGGGAAGAAAAGAAAGCCACTGGTGACTGCCTGGCAGGGGTGTAATTCAAACGGTTTTGAGCAACAGCGGGAGAGAGTTGCCATGGCAACGAGATTCCCGCTCCAGGCCCGGGAGGGGGAGCCTCCATGTACTTGGTTGGGGCCAATCTGAATGCACACGGGAAATGGGACCGAACACGCGTGTCTCAGGACAGAATTACATTGCTTTCTCTTTGTCATTAACCAACCAACCAATCAATCAAATATCCAGTTGGTGGCTAGCTCTAGTATCAATCACTACGCTATTAGCTCTCCTCCCTCACTTCTGCTAATTCTTACTATACCCAAAGCTGTCGGATTAAACACGAGAAACAGTTATATGTGTATTTTTGATATTCTCTTGCCTAGGACATGCCTTTAAAACATGTTACATTTCCCAAAATGCAAATGTCACCTGGCTCCTTAGAATTTTGTTTGCTTTATCTTACAACCCCAACTACACCTGTTCACTCTAGGGGGCAATACTACTTACTACCTTCTGTCTTAGCTGTAGACTCCCTGGCATAGCACCAAACCTCAACTGGGAAGAACAGCTGACGGAGACACCCCCAACTCTAGCTCTCTCAGCCCCACCACCTTCTGGAGCTGGGCTTCACAGCCTTCCTTTCCTAAACATTCTGCTCGCCCAGGGATTACAGAACCCCAGATCTCAGGTTGCATGCCAGACTAATTAAATCCTTAAGGCCCATGCCATAGGAATCAAGGAACAAAGAAATATGTGAAGGGGCTGCAGGATGGCTCTGCGGTTAAGAGCGCATGCTCTTTTTGCAGAGGACCCGAGTTTGGTTCCTAGCACCCAGGTAAGGCAGCTCACAACCACCTCTAACTCCAGTTCTGGGATCTGACACTCCTCTGGATCCTGCAGGCATGAACACACACACACACACACACACACACACACACACACACATACACACACACCTTTAAAAACTCATATGAAGTCTTAAACAAGGGACTACTTTGAGGTACAACACATAATCTGAGTGCCTTGGTTGTTAAAATAGCACGTACAACAGGCCAGTCATACTGTCTGTGCCCCAAATTATTTGCTCATTAGCCAAACATATGCTTCTATATGTTTCATACACCAAAACCAGGCCCTGCTCAACATAATACTCAGCAAACTCCCGGATGAACTAGAAGCTGGGTTGCTCTGGCCAGCTTTTCTACCCTCACAGATCTCCAAGAAGAAATACTTGGGCATCTTACCTTGAATACCACCTAGTGCACACATGCTAAAATATTCAGATTTCTGGTCCTAGTCACCAAAACACCTAAACAAGCCTCTGGCCTCTGCAGTGTGCAAATTCGGTTTGGACCACTGAGACTCCAAATGGGTCTTAAATTACTTTCTTTTCCATTTGCTTTTGCCACATAAAATACAACAGTACTCAGAAGAAGCCATAAACTAGTTAGCTACCAATCCTTAGAAAACATTGGGGGTTTTCTCTAGCCACAGACACAAAGGCACAGGGAGATGCTAGGACTCTTCCACTGCCGGTGAAGTGTTCCGGTTTCTAGAGCACCTTCAGATCACCTTGAGACCCCATGGCTGGCAATTCAAAAGGAGGTGGGTGCAGCTGGGTTGCCAGGATGAGAAAACCCGCACTTTCTTGAACTTCCTCCATGACTTTCACTTATTATAGTGAGGAGGATGTGAGTCCCTGGGACATGCCGCACGGAGGATGAGCTGCTCTCCTGTACAGGGACTGTCACTCTGGATTCACCAGCCAGCTACAAGTTCTGTAGGGAGGACCGGGTTGAGAGGCAGAGAGATAAAGGCACAACGGAGTTTCCGCCAAGGGAGAAACAAGTACTGAGAGTGGGAGTATTACAGGTCATCTGGTAGAAGCCTGTTAGATGTACTGATTTAACCCACTGTCTGATTCATTTCATGAGAGCTGTGGCTGACACTGCTGATACTTCGCTGAAAGGCTTGAGGTGGGGGTGGGAAGAAGTTTTCCTGCTGCCATCAAATAAAACACAAGGACAGCACCAGAAGTGGGATGAATCACTGTAAAAGCAAAACAAAACAAAAATCTCTAACGGCTCTTCACATGCACTTTTTAATTGCTTACATTTCCGCACATCAGGTTGATCTGGCACCTTTCCCAGCTTCCTACTGCACTAGGAGATGCCCATAAAATGTCCAAGGATGGTGATTAGTGCTAAGGAAGAACATACAGGTTAAAGCAGGATGTGAACTTGAGACTGGTTTTGAGTGGGAGTGTAAACACAGCTAATATCAACTCCTCGCCATCGCTCTAGTGACATGTGCAAGATGTTTTGCTGGGGATCTCTCAGGTAGGAAGTCTTAGTGAGTCCTGAATCACCACCACAGCCAGCCAGCTGTCCGTAACATGTGAGAAGACAATGTGAGGGCTGCTTTCATCCACATGTGTGTTTCTGATGAGCAGACAGCACAGCGTTGCTTAACAAGGCAGACTCTGCAACCAGACCACCTGGGTTTGAACTGTGGCCCTTGCAGTGAGTAGCCGTGGTGCTTTATTAACTTCTCCGTGCTCATCCTCCTCAATGCAGAATGGGAAGAACCACAAGACTGACTTTACCACCAGCTCTATAGGAAGACTAGGTTCTCTAACTTCAATGAAGTACTTACAGTAGTCATTTCTGTAGAGGGAAGGCTTGGTAATTACCAACAACCCAAATCCATCATCATTATGTGAAAACATAATGGTATGTTTTACATGTGGCCATTTTTACTTATAGGGGTTGAGCATGGGAAATGACTAATTATAAACACTAATATAGATTATATAAGTTCTGAAGCAACTACACTAATTTTGCATTATTAAGTGTGAACACAATTCCAAAACCAAGTTTCAGCCAGTGGAAAAGAGATAAGCGTTGTCTAAATCTGAACGTTGCCTGTAACTTTTTAAGCACTGAAGATAAACTCTACCCAACTTCTAATTACAGAGAGGGCTGAAGTCCTCTGTTTCAGTATCAAGTGTCTGGACTTGGTAATTGGTAGAATTAAGTTCTTATTCTGGCTTATCCCCGACTCAAGTATCCAGTGTTTTTACTTCTCCTTCTATGTTATAGAGACAAAACAAATACACTAAAAGAGAAAAGATTCTGCACAGAAAAGAAGCCTTAGATAGAGAACAACAAATAATCCTTCTAGTAACTATATGGCTGATTCTAGCAAGAAACTGTTGGTTTTGAAAATAACCTAAAGGGCCCAGCAATTATAACTGCTTCTTGCCTACCAGTCAGAAATGCCAGGTTAATAAACCAGGCAGCGTCTGGGAAGACCTTGTGGAGTCTCTTAATGATACTAGCACCCACAAAAACAATGCAAGATAAACACTGTACAGAAATCTTCAAGAAAGACAGCTTGTCTCTTGCTCTATTTTTAGCGCATGGCATGTGACTTAGAATACATTTATTAGCCTGAAATTTCAAGAATTTATATTAATTCCAAAACCTGGAGCTAGATCTGTAGGCAACTGCACTTTGAAGAAGTATGTCTCAAACATCAGGCAACAATCTATCTGAAATTTATAAAATTAACACCATATGCTAAGATTAGCATTAAAACATTTACATCAACATGTAAGGTAAGCAGTGAATCATCTAAGTGTTGGAAGAGAAGTGTGTGTGTGTGTGTGTGTGTGTGTGTGTGTGTGTGTGTGTGTTCCTAATAAAAGGTAATTATTACTGTATTGAAGCACACTTAATTATTTTTTAAATATGCTGCTGTAAAGAATATAGAACACATGATTTAAATATGTTTTTCACCAATATAATGTGTATTGGAGTACTTGCAGTAACTACCTTTGTTTTTAATGAGTAACCCCTTTGCTTATTAAAGAGAACGATGAGACTAACTTCATAGCAATGTCCCTTCGTGCATCTCTCAGCCCCTTTATAGCACAAACTGTGCCCACTGCTCTGATGTGATGATGCTGACTTGGAGATGTCTCCTTGGCTGTACTTCTTGGAAATCAGTTTCCCCTTGGCTTTTGGTTTTCTGCAGCTCAGAGGCTGCATTTATTTAGTCGGGAAACTGACACAGTGTCAAAGTCTGTAGAAAGTAAGTGCTGAGTGGAAGGTTAGGAACCACTGGCAGGAACAACACCTAGAAGGACAGCAGGTGTCAGAGCAGCGGCACCAGACCTGCTGAGGGGTGGAAGAAACAACCTGGGCCTCAGTTTAGTAGCATTCGCTAACAGGTAACTGCCAGGTCACATGGTCTCCCAGAGAGGAGTCTAATCCACCTCCTAACGTGTGGAGATGCATCACTCCATCAGACCCAGAACCTCAGAGAGATACACCCCCATGATAGCTTTATGCAGGAAAGGGGGTGCTTAGTAATAAGGTGACGTTTGGGCATGCAAATGAGCTCAAATCACAATGACCATGAATCTCTTGGCCTATTATAGAAAAAGAACCAAAACTGGTAAATGTCTGCCATTCTTACTTGGATTTTAATTAGCCCCAGAGGTCACTGAAGGACTACTTTCACTTGATGCTTCTGTATTGACTACCCGGGATGTGACACTAACCAGAATATTCTAAAACTAAAGACTACCTCTGAGATATAAACATCTGTAGTAGAAAATTACCCATCTCCAACTCATGCACCCCAGCCACCCCAAATGATAAGCCCCCCATATCACCCTGAGATGCCTTCTGCTAGCTCTCCAGAGGCATCTGAAATAGAAGGGCAAAAAGAGATAAGAAGGTATCTGTGAAATGATGGATCTTTAGCAAAATGAGTCCAGAAGCCATAAGACACCCAGAAGTCCATGAGCACCTTGCCAAGAGATGTCATTTAGTAGACACCAACCAAGCTTCATGCCTTGATCTGCATTATCTATTTTCATTCTAAAAGCAGCCTCCACAGGGGGCAGGGTAACCCCCTCTTTACTAAGTCTTGACAAGGGAGGGTGACTGGTCCAAGATTCCACTGCTTTTGAGTGTGGAGCTAGTTTCACTCTTGGACCTGTCTCACTGTAGATCCCAAAACAGACAAGACTTCCTCCTACTCCTGCTATTCTTCCCTATCTTACATTGTAAAAATGAACTGGCAAGGACAATTCCAAAGAACATTCCGGTATTTTCCAGAACTTGTAAGCTAACTACTGCTCATAAATCTGCGTTATCAGAGAACAAGATTAGCCCAGCATGGGTTGAAAGAAGTACTGCTGTACTGTGGAACAATAATATCATCCCCAGTGTTGGAGATGAAAATGTAGAAAGAGCCTATGGGCCTGAGCTGTGGCTCTCTGGGTAAAGGTAGTTGCTGTACAAGCCTGTCGATCTGAATTTGATCCCCAGAAACCACATAAAGATAGAAGAGAATGGCCTCCATCAGATTGTCCTTTGATCTTTACATATGTGCTGTGGCATGCACACACACATACATACACACACACACACACACATACACACACACACACACACACACACACACACACACACCAATAATGAATGAACTTTTTAAATTAAACAAACAATAAAAGAGAGCCTATGAGAGTTGATAAGTATGACTGAGAAATGGAGAGAGGGGGTTTTAGACAAGGGGAGTGGGGAGAGATATCTGTCACCTTAGGCACAGCAGTATCCCGCATGCTAACACAAACCAGAAGGAAAAAGGACTTACCAACTCTGGGTGTGAGGAAACTACCGTACAACTCCAGTGATATGTGGTTATTAGCCTCAGAGATTAATATGAACAAGAAAGTGTAATGTGTTCAGGCAAGCAGTTCACATCATCACATGGTCTACCCGGCTGTGCTGTGCAGGTGGATGCAGAATACAGGGACAGGAGCTCCCCAATGCAGGCTGGGAAGCTGCTACAGCATCCCATAAAACACGGGGAAAGCAGTCCTGGGATGGGCCCCAGGGCCCAGGCTTCCTCTGGGGAAATCCCTCTACACTAGAAGATCAGGTACAATAGCCCCCACCACAGCCAGGGGGTGAATCCCAGGCATAATCCAAATAGTTTTTCTGTCTTCAGAAACACGGATGAACCCCAAAATAAGGCAAGCAAAAATATAGTTAGATTCCATGGCAAGAAACACAAAAGGAAATAAAATGCAAAAGGAAAATACTGCTGAAAGGAACAAAATACATATCCAGTTCAAACTAGACATGCTTCAGTAATCAAGAAACGAAGCAAGAAAGCTGTTTTGCTTTGAAATAACCTATAACTAAGTGTGATGCAGCATGGTACCCTACCCTGGATTTTGGAGCTGGAAGTATATAGGAACATCTGTCTCACTTTCAACTATACTGTAAATTGAAATTTTTTAAATTCAAACTTAAGCTTTTAAAATTGCTGCACAAGATACTTGGGTAATCTTTCATTTGAAAAGAAAACAGGAGACTAAAAGAGAAAATTGAGAAATGCAGCCTGGACCAGCTAAGGGCCATTGTTGTCCACAGTCAGGTGTCAGGAGCCAAGAGGCAGGAGCCTCTGCCTCCATTCTCAGGTCAAATGACTACTAAAATTGTGAGTATGTCAACAGAATATGATACCCCAGTCAAACAATAACAATAACGATGTTCTAGGTGTACCATGTACCTTTCATGGTGGTACCTTTTAAAGACAGCATAGTATTTCCACAGATAGATCAAAACATCTTTCTATGGACTACTGGAAACACTGGGCGAAACTGAGATAGGCTGTGCTGTTTCCTAGACCTGTGAGAGGGTTTCTATCAACTTAAAAGGTTACCAAGTGTAGGGGGATGGTCTCTGTGTGGTTCCAAAAAGTAAAGCCAAGACCAAGGTTTGAGGTTGTATGTGGACTGAGACAGATGTTGAGGCTCAACTTGAACAATGTGACAGTCTACATTTGAAGGCAAGGTCAAGAGTTCTGGTGACGTTGTAGAATATACCACAAAGGCTCTACATCCAGTTTCCCAGCAGACAGCTCCTTTTAGTCACCAGTGGTAAGGATAGCTTGTGCATGCTGATGAGATAAGTGGTAGCTAGAGGATCCTAGCTAGCTGTAGGACTGAGTCTGATCACTGTAGATACCAACATTAAAAAGATGGCTGATCTCCTCAGTCACACCCTCACACTCAAGCAGGGCAGAGGAACTGAAGTTTGAGTTAGTTGCTCATGAGTGTCTAATGATAAAAGTGCGCCTGTGTAATACATCTGTATTAAAAACCCAAAAGACGGGGTCAAGGTAACTTTCTGAGAGTGAATATCTGGAGGTACATGGAAGCTGGTGCATTTAAGGGGGTCATAGGGGATCTGAGTCCCTTTGCATACACCTTGCCCTGCAGATCTCTTTATCTGTCATTGCAATCCTTTGAAATTCTTTTGTGAAAAATGGCAGATCGCCAGATGGTGGTGGCACAAGGCTTCAATCCCAGCACTGGGGAGGCAGAGGCAGGTGGATCTCTGAGTTCAAGGCCAGCCTGATCTACAAAGTGAGTTCCAGGACAGCAGGACTAAACAGATAAATCCTGTCTTAAAAAGAGAGAGGGATGGAGAGGAAAGAAGGAAGGAAGGAAGGAAGGAAGGAAGGAAGGAAGGAAGGAAGGAGAGAGAGAGAGAGAGAGAGAGAGAGAGAGAGAGAGAGAGAGAGAGAGAGAGAGAGAGAAAGGGCAGATTATAAATGAAACTTTTTCCTGAATTCTATCACAAAATTTAACAAATTAATTGAGCTGCAGGAGGCTGTCCTGGGAACTCCAATTTACAGCCAGTTAGTCAGAAACACAGATGACAATCCACAGCTTGTGACTGGCATCTGAAGCTGGGAGGCAGCTGTATGAGATCTAGCCTTCAATCTGGGAAATATAATTATCTCTAGACAGACAGAGTCAGGATTGAACTGAGTGAGATCTTGGGGAAAAGCTTCCACACATCTGGAGTCAGTGTTATATTTAAAAAGGAGTGAGCAGGAAATGCACACTGATGAGTTTCCTTACATCTTCAGCTCCCTGTTGTCCAGGTGCTTAAGCAGAAGCTTAGGAACTTCTGGTGGGAATGTGAGCCACATAAACTCTAAGATGCCTGCCAATTGCAAGCTCCTCTTGCTCCCTACTGAAGGAAACGAGCTCAGGCCTGAAGACCTCACAGGATCCCTCCCCTAGAGACACCAGAGCTTCTGCACCACCCAGTAAGCCTAAAGAAAATGGTCTGCCTCTGGCTTTGAATCACATTGACCTGCAAGACAGGCTGCTTCAGGGCTATTGGCAAAGCAGGGACCAGGACAAAAAAGACTGGGCCACATCAGAAAAGAGCATTCAGCTGTGTGTGGTGGGTCACACCAGTCAGTAATCCTAGCACTTGAGAAGCTGAGGAACAACAGTTGCTAGCTCATAGTTAGCCTGGGCTACCCAGTGAGACCCTGTCTCGAAAGATCAGAAAGTCATGGGAGAAGGTTCAGTAGTAAAGTAATCGTCATGGAAGCACGAGTTCAATCCCCAGAACCCATGTAAAGACCAGGAGTGACCCTGAACAACTGTAATCCCTGTGATAAGGTAAGGGGCTTGCTAGCAAACCAGTCTAGCTGGACTGGCAAGCTCTGGGTTCAGTGAGAGACCTGTCTCAAAAAATAAGATAGAGAGAAATTATGAAAGATGCCCAACAATCAACCAATCAACCTCTGGGCTCTAATCACACACACACACACACACACACACACACACACACACACACACGCACGCACGCACGCACGCACAGGAGAAAAGACTGCAAAAATGGATTCTTAGTGCTGGAAGGGGCAGCAGGAAGTCTCCCTGAACCACCCTCGTCCTCAGATACTGGCAACAGTAGCAGATCTGTTTCCTAAGTACTTGTTGAGTGAAGGATCTTGTGTCCTGTCATCTTAATAATTTTCTGTGTGTATATATGTGTATATGTGGGTGGGTGGGTGAGCACAGGTGAAGGTCAGAGGTCAATCTCAAGTGTCTCAAGTGTCATTCCTCAAAGCCACCCATCTTGTTTTCTGAAGCATGGCCTCCCCATGGCCTCGAGCTCACTTACGTGACTAGACTGCTTGTCCTTCAGCCCCAGGGATCCAGCTACCTCTGCCTCCCCAGGGTTGTGATTACAAGCTTGGGCCATCACACCGCTTGTTTGCATGAGTTTGGGAATCAATCTCAGACCCTCAGGCTTGCACAAGTGGTTTACTGACTGAGCTGTCTCTGTAGATCACTTTAATGTTTTATCAACGACTTTGATGAAGACACAAAAGGTAAGTGGCACACATCAGGCAGGGCATGCCCATGTGGCAGTTAGAGTTCTCTACGGTGAAAAGTTTTGGCATTACAACATTGGCAGAAAAAAAAAAACAAACAAACATCTAAGCTCCCAATTTGATTTTAGTTGTATGAGATGGGGCCTTTTTGATGGAATTACATGTAAGGCTATAGGTGACGAAAAAGTCAGTAGGGTCCAAAAAAGATACACTCCATATTAATAAGGCATATAACATGCAGTTATGAGCTTTTCCCATTTATCAGAGGGCAAAGTTTTCAGGCTAATTTCAAATGATGTACTTTAGGAGATCCCTGACAGGAGAGAGAGAGAACAGCAAGCACACTGAGGAGAATAACTAACTTTAAAAGGACACCTAAGGAAACACCGCACTGAGAAAAGAAGACTAGGAAGATATGCCAGTCATATCAAGGTTGTAGATTTAGTGGTGAGGGTGAAATGACAGGGCCGTGGCTTAACACAGGGCACAGCTGTGTCCAGCAAGGCTGCAGACTGGCCTGCCTCGATGAGGAATGAGCCGATGGCTTGTCCCTGCATTGAGGACGACTGGGCAAATCTACAGATTGCTGACACTGATTGATCAAAGTCAGGCATTATCAACTGCTGCCCACTTCACTCTTTCTCTCTTCCTCCTGTTTTTCTTGTTTTATTTTTGGAATGTGTGTGTGTGCAGGCATGCGTACCTCTGTGTGTGTGGTGTGCACGCACACACATACTTGCTGTGTCTGTGTGTGGGTGGTATCCATGTAACTTTGCTCATTGGCACCATGGTTTCACTTTATTACCAGTCTGTAGTGTTTGAGAGTGTATAGATACATGTGCACATGGGTCCAAGTACACGTGGGTGCCCAGGGTTGATTCTAAGAATTATCCTTTATCACTCCTCTATCTTATTCACTGACCAGGGTTTTTAATCAAACCTAGAGCTCAAAATATGCTTAGTAATGCTAGCCTGCTTGCTCTGGAGAAGCTGTCTCTATCTTCTGAGGCTATAATTACAGGTGGGTCACTGTACCCATCCAGCATTTACATGGGTGTTGAGATCCAAACTCTGTCCCTTACACTTGTGTGGCAAACACTTCAACCCATAAGCCATTTGCTAAGTACAGTCCAGGCTGGGAATAAAATAAAAACATGGTCAAAACGAGCAAAGTCACATGATCACCACCCATGGCTTCTAACAGACTCTTGAGAGTCTGAAGACAAACTCTGCCCTGTGAAGCTATCGCCCTGGAAAGCTGACCCACTGAAACGTGCTCTGTAAAATCTTTGCACCTCCTCTGTGTACCCTACCTTTACTTCCCCTGAAGCCATGATGGGGTGAAGGCTGGAGCGTGAGGAAGAGAAAGAACAAAAATATGCTAGTGGTGGGCTGGGGGGGAAGGGGAGGGGGGCAGGAAGGGGGAGAACAAGGGAATCTGTGGCTGTTATGTAGAAATGAATAGTATTGTAAAATAAAATAAAATAATAATAATAATAATATGCTAGTTCGTTTATGACACAAATCATGGAACCTCAGGCAAATCCAACACTTCTGTCGGGCAGATGACCGACAGCTGGTGCAATTCGCCATCTCCGTGGATAATATTGTATTTCTACAAATTTTGGGAACCTAGTTAGCAAGGCTTTGAGCTGCATAAAGTGCAACTCCTCACTCTGTGGGCTTGAGCTTATAAACTGCCTGAGCCAATGGGATATTAGCAGATGTGGTGCCAGCAGATGATTGAAGTGTGCTTGTGCGGTCGGGCACGCTTCTGTGCTCTTTTGTGATTGGCAGGTGACTGGCAGCCACTGCTCCTCTAACCTGAACCCCAGAGTAAATCACACCTGAACCTGACCTAACCCTGGAGCTAAACTCAATGGAAGTCAAAAGACTCCAACCTGAAGCAAAACCCTCCAGTTAACCCAGAGACGCCTTGGTTGTACGCCCTGGAAGTTAGGTACGGTTTGTTAGGCACCATTATCATTACAATAGCTCACTACTAAGAGCCCTTTCTGAGCTTATAAAAGAAAGTTGTTGAAATGCAGAGGACTGCCCGCCCTGCCAAGGAGCTAGGCTGCCTCCCACCACCCCCCTGCTCACCACAGTAGCACTCACCTGAGTCTGAGGCTGCTGGGCTCACCAGGCTCAGCAGCTCCCGCTCCTTCTCATAATCCCCTTTGCAGAGTAGCTGGCCCTCCTTCAGGACAAACTCATCACCCTTCTGCAGCTGCCGCTCACAGACGCAGCAGCAGAAGCAGCTCAGGTGGTACACGCTCTTCTGGGCGCGCATGACAAACTCATTGGGTGCAATGGCTTCGAAGCAGCCCCCACATTTGACCGCGAACAGTCTGCAAGCGGGAGAGAAAGAAAAGCAGTGAGCGGAAGGCTGGGTCCGGACCTAGGTTTCCCCCTCCTCCCATTAACAGCCGGAGGACCTTCAAGCTCTGGGACAGGAATGTTTGTACTGAAGCAGACTTCAGATTCATGGTAATCCGCATCTTTCTGGTACCCCTAGGTCCATGACAACTCAGGCTGACTAATGGAAGTCCCAAAATGTAAAGATCTATTATTTTTTTTCCACTTCTGTATGATCTGATGGGATCATAATTGCATTTGTAAATGTTTTGGCGCAGGCACTAAGATAATCAGCTAATGATGATTGTGGGATTCATTCATTATAGCATTCATTTACTATTTTCAAAAGAAAGAGTTGTTTCCTTTTAAAAAAATAGTAGCACAATTGCGGGGCAGAAGGAGTCTTTCCGAAACATTCCCTGTTCTTTCCTGAATTCTAGAGGATCTGATAGCTACAGGAAGATCAGATGACATAAGAGAGAGAACAGCAAAGGAGGGGGTCAGCATCAAACAGGGCTGCTCCTCTCTCCACCAAGACAGACACAAGCTGACACAAAGTATATTTAGGAAGCGGATGCCAATTTGTTCTGCTAATAAGTCCCACTTTGGCAGGAATGATGGAAACATAAACAACCGAAGAGTGTTTTCCTATAGACAAGCGAACTAACTACCACATTGGCCTAAGTGTGCCAATCCTATCGCTTGGCTAGTTCATATGTCAATCACTTATTCTCCTTTCCATTCACTCATGTTCATGAAATCAGAAGCATCTATGGCATGCCTTGGGATACGGTATCCACTCTGCATCTCAACAGAGAGGGGAGAAAGAGAAACCACACCCCAACTGTATCTACATCTGGAGTCAAGTGTAAAGTGTGTGTGGGGGGGGGGGTTATTGCTGCAGACACAACAGTACACAAGACAAATCCTTCATTGTGTGGAGCTCATATGCTTGTGAAAGAACATACATAAGCCTAGGAAGATGGCTCGCTGGATAAAGGTCCTTGTCTTGTTCTGCAAACCTGACAACCTGAATTCAAACCCCCGAACCCCACTTAAAAGATATAAGGAGAAAACTGACTTCCTAAAGTTGACCTCTACCAACCACAGGTGTGCCACAGTGGCACTAAAAATTTAAAAAGGACAATGCAGTGGTGCCCCCATGACTATGAAATATTCCAACACAAAGCTATAGGTCATACGAGGAATTACAATATTAAAATCACTTCCCAGTCATAAAATTGTACTCATTTGGTTATAAGGCAATACCCTCACATAGCATGTTTCTCTTGGAAGCTTCCTGAAGAAGGGAAGGGCCGGAAGGTGGAGTGAAGAGGAAGCTTTGGAAGAGTTCCCAATGAAGCACAACACACAGATTGGCCCAGGAGAGAGGAGAGACATTTAAGCTTTGAGTGGAGGAAGCCAACACTTGAAAAAGAGAATGAGGTCACCTGCCATGAATCCCGGAACCACCCACAGACAGCCTTAGGACAGGACCCAATCTGCAGGATTGGAAGGAGTGTGCTCTATGGCCTGCAACACAAGCTGTGAACTACCATGCCCATCTCTCAGCCATCAGGAGTCCCTGGGGAGCAGCTTGACCTCAGCACTGGAGAAAAGTTGGGGACCAATCCAAATGGCTGGCGCTGCACTTTCACCGCTAATAAACTCCACACCCAGAACTCCAGGAACCAGAAGCCCTTTCCCATCTCCCTCCCTTCTTCCAGCTGCTCGCTGTGGTTTTCCTGACTCTTCCTGGAGTCCCTCCAATATTTTCTTTCACACCCTCTCCCCTTGCTAGATGCCACATGGTGTGCAGAAAATCTACCTAGTTCATCCCTTGGCCTCCCAAGACCCTGGTCTCTGTTTGCCAACCTGAGCAAACCAATCAATGCTTGTCCAGGAGCCTGTCAAAGGCCTTTTGTCCCCAAGCCTTGCTTCTCTTCCCCATGCCCTGAAATGGACTGTTGAACAGACTCAAGGCCAATGTTCCCAGGGACTCAACAAACACTTCAGAGGCTGCAGCGGCGAGTGGCCGCATTTGTGCTTTTTGGATTCCTAACCTGTTCATCTCTTCCTCTTTTTCTTTCCCCTTACTTCCCCCCGCCATCCCATCTACCCCTCCGCCCCCCCCCATGTTAGAGAAGGGAGGGCTGGAGTGAGCTGAACAAAGACAGTCGGCCATGTTGACTCATGAGCATGGAGGTGGAAGTGGAAGAAGCTGGGTGGGCTCAAATCCTGAAGTGGTCATGTTCCCCTGACGATTACAGGCCAGAAGAGGCAGGCCGGCCTGATTCCTTCCATTCTCCCTCCCTGGATCCGAACCAGGTCAATGGCACCTCACTCCCTCATCTCTTGTAACCTTTGGGAGTAATTCAAGAAGAGGAGCATGCCATCTACCACCTGGGTGCCAGATGTGTACACAGCTGTACGAGTACCACTGTGGGCCCAGCTGCTGACGGCACAGCCTCCCATAAGTTGTTTTCTCTAAGGCTCAGAGAAGCAGAGAAAAGGATTTGTTCAGAAGTCCAGGTCATAATTAAAACACAGCCTGTCTCTTCCGAGTGCTTGAGATGTGTCCCCCATGGTTACTTCCCCCTCTGAATGCTAATGAGACTGCATTCTGGCTTCAGAGTCTGGCAGGCTGCTGTGCCTGGGAAAGCTGGCCAATGTTTCCAGAACTGTCCACTTACCTGTGTAGACATGACAATATCCAACTTTTCTCACCATCCTAAGTCACACCCCCCCTCTCCAATGCTTTTGGGCTCATCCCTTATCTCGTCCCTGTATCCCATTCTCACTTGTATAGTCGAAATGGAGCACCTTCCTCGTTAAAAAGCAATAAGGTCCCAGGTAGTAAGCCCTTGGTGTTCCCCTTCATCTACAGATGGCTCTCTGTTATGAAAGGTAAGGAGGGATGTCATAACTAATGAATCTACCTTTGTCCTTAGGGAGATACAGTGGGCAGAAGGCTTGTGCTGGCTAGGTTTGTGTCAACACGACAAACTATCTCAGAGAAGGGAAACCTTGATTGAGAAAATGCCTCCATAAGGTCGGTCTGTGGGCCAGCATGTAGAACATTTTCTCAACTAGTCATCGATAGGGGAGGGCCCAGCCCACGCAGATGGTGTCTCCCTTGGGCTGCTTGTCCTGAGTTCTATAAGGGAGCAAGCCATGGGGAGCAAGCCAGTAAGAAGCATCCCTCACGGCCTCTGCATCAGTTCCTGCTTCCAGGTTCCTGCCCTGTTTGAGTTCCTGTCCTGACTTCCTTCAGTGATAAATCGCAATATGGAAGTGTGAGCCCAATAAACCCTTCCCTCCCCAACTTGCTTTTTTGTTATGGTGTTTCATCACAGCAATGGAAACCCTAACTAAGGCGAAGCTCTAAGTCAGTGGTGCTCAACATTCCTAACACTGCAACCCTGTAATACTTCCTCATGTTGTGGTGACCCCCCAACCATAAAATTATCTTCATTGTTACTTCATAACTGTAATTTTGCTACTGTTGTAACTGTAAAGTAAATATCTTATAGGCAGGATATCTGAGATGTGACCCCTGTGAAAGAGTCATTCGATCCCCCAAAGGAGCTGCGATCCAGAGGTTGAGAACCACTGCTCTCCATGAATGGCCACAACTGGATGTGGTTGGGACGTGTACAGAGAAATAACAGAGAAGGGCACGAACAGTTGAGTGAGTCTACTGATCACTGGATCTTTTATCTTTTTCCTTCCCCATTACCCCTCTGTCTGTCTCCCCACATCCCTGTGCTTTTCCAGGCAGGGAAGTACAGACTGTCTGTAACTTCATTCCATGCCCATGCCCTGCGTACATCTTCTTGTACAGCCAAAAGCTACACCAGGCACAACTGTGAGTCTAGCTGAAAGTCGATTCCACAGGCTCTACCTATGGAGTGACTTACTTATCACTGACTCCTGCAGCCTCGGCTTGCACAGAGGATAAAAGCAAGCATGATACCCACATCCCTCAGAAAATTAAATTAAGAAAATTAAATAAGAATGCACGCATGGAGTACTTTATTACCTTTGATGCACAGGTGACTCCTAGCCATTTTTATTGGCCATGTGTCTGCCTTTTATGCATGTAGATATTTCCTTCTTGCCCCAAAGGTGAGTTTTCATGCTTAAGGGCTTCCAGAGCCTCATCCTAAGACTTCTTCTAGTGCAAGCTCTTTCTTCCCCTGGCTCCTAGATTTGACTTCATTTCTGCCCGTGGTGTGCCAGGGGGAGCATGTTCCTCATACCCTCCTATGGCCCTATCATTGACCAAGTTCATCCATATAGAGCTCAATTTCTTGTTGCTGACTTCATCTCTGTATCCTGTGCTTGGAGCTACAGCAGAAACCAAAGGGGAAAAGGGCATCTTAACCCAGGGAAAGAGGCAGGTAGACCTAAACTCGGGGTTTTAACATTACCAACAGGCTCCAAGAAGCCACTCCGTTCCCTGGGCCTTGAGTTTCTTGTCTCCTTTCTTAATGGTAAGTTTTACCCTAAACACCACATAACGCCCAACACTTAGAGGTTAGGGGGAGTAGGAGAGTAAGTCCCGATCCTCCTCTTCTCACTGTACAGTTCTCAGCCAGAGAAGCCTGTGTCGAAATCCTAATCTCCAGACAGTGCTTGGCCATGGTAATCCTTCAAAGAGTATCTTTTTATACAGTATCATTTACACACATGCACACCATGGGAGCACACACACACACACACACACACACACACACACACACACTAAGGCAAAGCATATACCCTAGATAAGTACATTCTATTCTACATATATTTTGCGACCTATGTATTTAAAAATACTAAGACTGTATATATTATATAACCTAAAGAAAATGTCTTCTGGAGGATAATATTTTACTCCTGAGCCATGTTTAAAACCCACGAAGCTAGATAGTCTCTTAATTCATTCCCACGTCTGTCTTGTGATGGGAGGTCTTGTAACTATGGAGACAAGAGCGTCTCAAACACAGATATAAGGGCTTGACACTGAAGCCCTTCTACGAAACAAGTCTGAGGCAGCCAACAAAGAATAAGAGAACTTCAGAGGCAACAGCGTGCCCTAGCACTACAAGAATTAGAGCAGCCAGGTGGTGGCCTGCTGAGACATTAGGTGGGCTTGGATAAAAGTGCCTGCTGTATGTATGGTCTTCGGGAAAATCCCTCCACACTCCAAACAGGATGCTTCATAGTTAGAACGTACATCAGTCCCCCCAGAACGATAAGACTAAAACCAAAAGGAGCTTGTGGAAGACTGAGAAAGAGAATGAATCTTTATCAGATACCCAATTCCCTGCATTTGAATAGATGTATGAATTACTTTATGAATTCATAGAGAGCATCATACTTCAGCCACACTTGACTCATGCTGTCTCAGCTCCACACGAGAGGGTCATGGGAATGTACAACACATAGGTCCATTCTCCACTCCCCAGTCCACATGCTCTCAGAGAGGTAACAGGATTCATCAGATAAACCCAAGACCAAGTTCCTGCTATACCCATTACTAGTCTGTGACCTTGATCAAAATACGGGAGCCTTGCTTTATCCACCTACAAAATGTGAATGATAAAAGGACCCCCCCCCACACACACACACACGAATAAAGTAACAAAATCAAAACCACACGGTTCTTAGCACATGATAGCTTCTCAATAAAATGGTATTACAATGGTGATAATGATGTTTATGATGGTGATAATGATGTCAGTGGTGGATAAAAGGGCTGAAAATGAAATACAAAACAAGAATTGTTTTTGTGAAAGAAGACATCATGATGATGCAGCCTGGGGAAGGAACCGTTGGAGCAAGGAGTTCATTCAAGACTGGCACTTGAACAATGTAAGGACTTTTTAAAAACCTGCTTGTGTGTGTGTGCGCGCGCGTGCACATTGGGGGTGACTGTGGGCTTACACACCAGGCATGGCAGTGTGAGAGAGTGAAAAAAACCTGCCGGGTCTGAGATCTTGCCTGCTGTGATAGGCTCAAAGAGAGTGTCCATGCAGCCAATCACTCAGGATTTACCTGGGCTCACCTGAGATAGTTCATTTTAGATGTGAACCTGACTTAGTTAAGAGATGTGCAAGTAGCTAGTGAAACATTACTTCTGGGTGTCTCTGTGGGGATGGATCTGGAGAGAGTGGAATTTAACCAGTGGGTTGAATGAGAAACAGTCACACTCATCTCAGTGCCTAGGTACCACCCATGATTCTCAGATTTCAGACTTGGGGAATTGCATAACCCTCACTGCAGCCAGTTCTCAGGACTTCAGCTTTGGACGGTTACAATATACAGGTTCTCTGGTTCTCTAGCTATAGATGGCATACCAGGGTGGCCCCTCGGACTCTATAATCACATAATCCAATTCTCCTAATAAATCTCCTCTTGTATATCTGTATCTATCTCGTTTGTTCTTTCCCTCTGGAGGAGCTTGAGCAGCACATTCCCCTAACAGTTCCAGCATAGCTGATGAACCACCTTCTTGTTGTACACTTTAAAGTGAACCCAGGAGAAGATTGCCAGTTCATTTTCTATTAGTACATCTGGCACTTTGTCCACGAGTCCTTATGATGCCCTCCAGTGTCCCCCATCCCTGACCTTTCTTACACTAGGCATAGTAGATGCCTCGCATCCCCATTTTTCACTCTCCATGCTGATGGCACAGCTTCTCACATCCAGGAATAGCAGAGCATGGCAACTTTGTGGAAGCCCACAAGCTACTCCAGACCTGCGGGAACTGAGAAGACTATAAAGTGGGCTCCCATGACAGCCCGTCAGACAGCCCCTGACCAGAAGGATGTTTGGGAACAAGATCTTCATTAACCTTCATCTAGGGTCCTGAAGGCCTTAAAGGGAGAGTCACAAAGGATCTGGACCACAGACCAACAAACAGAAGGATGGAGGACCAGATAACTACAAAACACATAAACTCCAGTTCAGTCTCCTGTAGTGTACAAATAACAAATCAAGTTTAGCCTTGGAAACTAGACTATGACAGGTCAAACTGCCTTTCCATGATGCTACTGGAACTTCCAAAATCCTCTGGTTTAGGAAGAAGACACCTCAGAATAGGCAAGAGGGTCTAGGGTGGTTCTTCAGTAAGAAAGGCATCAGCTCTGTTTCCACCCTCTCCACCAGGGGGCAGCATAGCAACATTCATTAAGTACCATGTTGACTTGGTAACTGAGGTCATCCAGTCAGAGACAGGGATTGGCCATAAGCCAAAAACTGTCTGCTGGAAAATCTGCTGCTGGGAGCCTGGGAGACCATGTGGCTACACTGGAGGAGAGACGGTGAAAGAAGAGCATTCAAAGTTTTGGGAACCAAAAGCATGGCTTGTGGCCTTAGAAGAAGTGACACGAGCCACCTTGTCAGCTGGCTCAAGGTCTCTGTCCTTGAGGCCGAGCCAACAGCACCACAATGAGCGACCGAGCACGTGGTCCTGAGACGGTGGGAAAGTCTGCAGAGACAATAGGGGTGGCAAGATCATCTACAGGAGACCGTCTTAAGACTCGGCAGTGGTGAAAAAATGGAAAACAATAAGTGGCTGGCAGAGCCAATCAGAGTTTCTGTCTCCTGGTGGCTCCTGGGGAACTGCACAGAGGACCATACAATGGGATGAGTGAATGGGAGAAAGGACTGTTAGTGGTGATGTCTGCAACCCAGAAGCTCCATGAGGCTGGCCTGACTAAGAAACAGGTGTGTGGCTCTTTGCCTCTCAAAAAGGCTGTTGGCAATGCATGGATTTACCTTGAAAATGTAGACTATGTATGTCTTTCTTAATCTTGCAAAGATTGTGTTCCAGTCAGTCAGAAATAATGATTAGAGCAGTGGGGGAGGGGAGGACTGGGGGGGGGGGTACCACAGCTCTAAGACTAATAAACATGTATGCAAACTTGGTTCTGTTTGTACAAATATGAGTAAGTTTCAGACTCTCTTGGATTCCCAGTTTCTATTTAAAAACAAAACAAAAAAAAAAAAACAAGATCATTTTATCAGAAGAGATCTTCTGGAGATTTAATGAGATAATTCATCTGAAGGAGCTGACACATATTAGCTGCTCTCCATAAGCAGTAGCTATTAGCTTCCTTTATTGAAATCAATTTACCATATCTCCCCATGTAAATATTGGTCTAAGATAATATATTTCGAGGTGGTCATTGAGCCAGAAATAGAGCCTCATATGTCATTTCAAAGACTTGTTCATCATCATGGTAACAAATTAAATTAAACTTCAATAAGCCTTTCGTGTCATTGGAGAGGAGACCAACAAACAAATATGAAAAGCCCAGACCTTGAGAGGAAACAGGGGGTGAAATTCATTCCGGCTACTATGGCTATGATAGCCCATAGCAAACACTGATAGTAGCCAGCCATTGCTGAGCGGCACCCACACTCATTGCCTAAGACCTAGCATATGTTCAGGAAGTCATCATTTTCGTGGCTAACCCACCAGAGCCAACAGTTGCTATTTGGTTAATACTGAGATTATCTGGCAAACATTTGGAACAGACCTTTGCTCCACGTCCCTTTAGTTCACAGTTGACTGCTTCTTTTTGAGACCACTGGCCTTTGTTTGGACCTGCATTAAGACACCCAGTCCCCCTACCCTGTTCTCCTATGCATTAAGACACAGTCCCACCATGTTCTCCTAACTAACCCTCTCCCCTGAGACACCAGTCATCCTCTTTCCTCATAAAGGGAAAGAAACCAAGGTCCAGAAGGAACAGTGAGCTTGACCACAGGGAAAGCTAAGATGATTGAAAGGACCAACCAGAGCTTGTGGCTCAGCGGTCAGGAATGAAAGCTGCCTACAACCCAGGCCGGCTGGGGTAGAAATGTTTCCCTCGGGCTCCTAAAATGAACGGATGGTGTCTGGGAAGCTAGATGAGCAGACAGAGGGCAGGACAGTGAACCTCTCTTCCTGCCCCCCCCCCTTCTCCCTTGCCAAAGTTTTCTATGAATCGGGCTTTAGAGCCAAAGACTGTGGTCAAAGTGTGGGCTCCACTAACCCAAGCCAAGGTGGCAGGACTTCCATTATAGACTTTCCATATTGTCACACAGGCATGCAGAAACAGCAAGAAACATAAAACAGACACACGGAAAGTGTATGTTTTCTTTTTGGGGAGTGAAGGTTTGGTTTCCTTTGAAAACGCCAGTTTTCCTTTCTCTTTATCCTCATTAGCCTCTTGGGCTGCTCTTAAGCACACCCACCAAACAGCGAAGGGTGGAGGAAGAGGTATTTTTAGCTGGTATTCTGGGCACAGATTCCCATTCTTCCACTAATTTTGGCTTAGCAGTATGGCATGAGGCCAGTGAAATGTATATTCTTATAAAGAATATACGTTTTCTGGGAGCTCTCTCTCTCTCTCTCTCTCTCTCTCTCTCTCTCTCTCTCTCTCTCTCTGTGTGTGTGTGTGTGTGTGTGTGTGTGTGTGTGTGTGTGTGTGTGTGTAAAATAAGAAGGACAGGGCATTATTAATGATGCTTTGATGGGAAAGACTCTGGGATCCCAGCAGGGGGCAACACTGAGCACTCGATGGGTTCAGTTTGCTTTGCCCACTATCACTTTTCATTCATGATTTCTATTGTGCTGTACATCAAAAAGAATATAAAATAAAATAATATTGTCATAACTCAAGGATTCCTCATAGAAGAAGCCAATATCAACCGCACTATAAAGGGAACTAAATATATGTTGGAGACAAACAAGTATGTTCCTAAGACACTTGTGCCTATCCTCAAGTGTCGACCCCAACTTCTAGGAGAAACAAAAAAACGAAACCTGCCCACTGACAGTCTGAGTAACAATCCCCACCAAGGCATGAAAACCAAAGGCTGTTGCTGAGGGTCTTGTGTTTTCCATGTAGGAAGTAAAAAACAGCTCTGAATTCTTTGCATTTCCAGGAAGCCTTTAGGTCATGGACCTCAAAGCGGGTGTAATCTTTCATAGCATCTCAGCTCTATGTACAACTGAGGATGTAGCTTAATGGTAGAGCAACTGTGTACCATATGCAAGGTCCTGAGTTCCATCTTTAGCACCTCAAAAATGAGATGAAGCAAAACCTGTCTGAGCTGGAGAGAATGGGAAAGGAGTCAGATTTGGATATCTGATTCTGTTGTTGTCATCAGGAAGGGTGATGGACAGAGGGACCCTGTTCTTCCTACCAGCCTCCCTCCTGGAAGGTGGTCCTTTCTAGGTACACTTGAGGTGTCTTGAAGGCTCCATAAGGGCAAATCTGACCCAGTACATGTGGCACGGTCTTGTTTCTTGGTGTTTTTACTTTCACTCTTCTAGTTTTAAACCTTCTTATTCCTCAATTATCTCCCACCCATTCATTCAATTCTTCCATCAAAACTAAAAGATGCCGTGCCCATTAGGGTAGCTACCAATAAAAAGATAGAACAGACAAAGTGTTCACAAAGATATGAGGAGATCGGAACCCTTGTGCACTGTTGGCAGGTATGTGAATAGCCACTGCCAGATGAATTCTGGAAATTCCTGAAGAAAAAAAAATCAAAGGAGAAGTATTGTATGATCCAAAAGTCTCTTTTTGGACATAATACCCAGAAGAACTGGAAACAGAGACATGGAAGGGATGTTTGTGCACTCATGTTCACATCAGGATTGCTACCAATAACAAAAATGTGAAAGCAAATCAAGTGTCCATAACAGGTGAATAGACAAACAAAAAGTGGTCTCAATATACAAGTATTGCCCAACCTTAAAAGGGAAGGGAATGCTGACTCATGCCACAATTTGATGAGGATTTTGTGCTAATTCAGTAAGTCAGACAGTGATAGAGCAATGTGAATTAACTTAATGGCATTGAAATGTACATACTAAGGACAGAGATGCTAAATTTGTCAGTGACTCACAGAGACGGAACCAACAACCAGGGACCCTGCATGGGGCTTACCTAGTCCCCCTGCATACATGGTACAGTTGTGTAACTTGGTCTTCTTGTGGGACTCCTAACAGTGGGAGTAGGGGCTGTCTTTGACTCTTCTGCTGGTTTTGGGACCCTACTCCTCATACTGGGTTGGTTGCCTTGTTCAGCCTTAAAACGATGGAGGTGTTTAGTCTTACTGCAACATGATATTCCATGTTTGGTTGGTATCCATGAAAGGCCTAACCTCTTCTGAGTAGAAATGAAGGAGTGTAGGGGACAGGTAGAGGTTGGAAGGACTGGGAGGAGAGAAGGGAGGGGAAGCTGCAGTCGGGATATAAAATAATAATAATAATGATTTAAAAATCATTTTAAAATACGGTAAATTTCTAAATTTTACTAGGATTGTTTTAAATGTATACACACACACTACACACACACACACACACACACACACACACACACACACATATCCCTAAATATACACTATCTTTTCATATTCTGTTCATTGCACCAAAATCTAGGCCTTTTGAAATCTGGCCAGTTGAAAAACTCACTGCCCAGACTCTCTTGCAACTTAAGAGTGTGGTGTAAGGTAGTACCTGAGGTTTGTTGGGTGGAGCTGAGGAAGAAGGGTAATCTAGAAAAGCTATTGTGTTATGAGACAGACTCCATTGGTACCCACATTTCACCCTTCACTGTTTCTCTTTCTCCTTCCGGGAACTAAAATGCAATGCCCAGAGATGGTACAGCAATCTTGGCACCAAGAATGGACACTATCTGCTGAAGATCTAGACTCTAGATTCTAAAGGAAAAAAATAGGACTTTTTTGAGCAATCGAATCAACCTGGGACCTCCTATCTCATGATTTCCTTTTAGTGAGGAAAAATAGCAGTTCCCTTTAACCAGGCTGGAGTAGTAAGGATAGAAATAATTAGAGGAAGCCATATGACTCCTGCTCCAAGCTCTTAGATGCTGGTTCACTATGGGGACTTTCCTTCTGGTTGTAGTCTGGTATGTCCCACACTCCTCTTCAGAACCAACTCCTCCACTTTGGCAATATATTTTTATCAAATCAAACTTACTTGAATATATCATATAGTCTCCCTATTTCTGAAACTGTTATATATAGTTTCCTTATCTCCCCCATTTTGGGCAAAATATGCTTGCTTTGATCCACTTCTTCCACAACCCAGTGCCTCATTAGTTTGATGTAATTCATCCACAATAAAAAGTTAGAAATGACTTCTGCTTGTCATTCACTATTCATCTCCTTTCAGACTCATCCATTAGACCCTTGTCCCATCCTTCTGGCAATGTCACCTTGAAAAAGTCATTAATGACCAAAATATTGCTCAGTCCCCTTCATGCTGTTCTTAGGAGCAGAACCTAACTTCATCCGTGACTGGGCTTCCAGGATCCCTCTCTCTCTGTTTCCACCCTATCTTGATGGCCACTCATGCTTGGTCTCTTCTGCTAATTCCTCCATATCTCCACAACCATGAAATGTTTGGCCTCATTTTCAGTCTACATTCACTCCCCCAGTGATCTTATCCAGGGTTATTACTGTAAATAGCACATAAATACTGAAGGACTCCAACATTTCAGGTTCGATCCCAGCTCATTCTCCTAAGGCTAACTTGTACACCCAACTATCTACTAAACAACTAAACAACTTGTATGTCTTGTTTAAATTATTTCTATTTTAACTGTAGTTATTAATAGAGTGAAGTATGATAATTTGATATGTAATATGCAACTATCCAATTATAGTAGTCTGTGTTTCCAGCTCCTTAAAACTTAAAAATATACAAAATATTAACAAGTTAATAATGTACTGTGTGATATTTTATAATAGCAAACTAAACTAAACCAAATGCACAACTCCTGATTTTTAAAATAATTTTTATTTAATAGAAAGCAAGAGATAGGAGAGAAAGAGTAGGCATACGAGTGTAGGCAGAGGTTAGAAGAGGGTGTCAAATCCCTCGGAGCTGGAGTTGCAGATTCCCCATAAGGGTGCTGAGATCTGAACTCCAGTCCTCTGGAAGAGCACAGAGCTGGAGTTGTAGAATCTCCATAAGGGTGCTGAGATCTGAACTCCAGTCCTCTGAAAGAGCACAGAGCTGGAGTTGCAGATTCCCCATAAGGGTGCTGAGATCTGAACTCCAGTCCTCTGAAGAGCAGCAAGCACTATTATCCACTGAGCCATCTACTCCGCCTCCCATTTTTTTGTTTGTTTGTTTGTTTATTTCTAGCCGCACCTACCTCACCCTGGCTCAGTTCGGCTCCAATTACAGCCTTTTCTTCCTTCTTCCTTTTAGTAGACATCACCTACCTCAGGGCCAGGACCTCACCACCATTCCCGACTCTTCTCACCCATACACTCACATCCAGTGGGACAATGAGCTATGTCCGCCCCTCTTTCCCAGTGGGCTGCAATCCGCCCCTTCTCTTCATGTCGCTGCTGCCACTGCAGGCTGAGGCTGCCACCACATCGTCACTGGGTGACCCCCACCGCCTCCTCAGTGTGCCACCTGCCTCCTCTTGCCAACTGCCAAGTTGGTTTTTCCACACGCCAACCCAGATGACCCTACTAAGAACTAAATCAGATCATGTCACTGATCCACCTAGAACCCACTCTCATTTCACACGAGAGGAGAGGGAGACACTCGAGAGTGACAGGATTTGAATGAAGTCTGTTATCATATCATTGTGCAGTGCCGCTCTGAGAACTGAGACAAAGGGTGGGGTGATACTTTGTAAACTGAAACTCTATGTAACTCTCCTCCTCATCATCAACCCAACCTCCCACTAAATAGAGCTGAACAAATGAGGTTATCAACCCTAGGGAAATACATGACCCAGGAGGGAAAGGCAGACATTGCCATCCACTAGAAGAAGGCCCAGACTCAAAGCAATCGCTCAGGTTGGGTCCCGCCCAGAGGAGCATCAGCCTTGGAACGTAAGATGAAACAAGTAAGGAAGGGCTGGACAGAAATGGAAACACCAGCACCCATGATGGCAAGTGGGCAGCACCATCCAGTACACTCGCAGAGCCCCAGTCACAACCCTGTGCACCAGTCCTCGGCACAATTTCCATCCTGGAGGTCTTGCTTATGGCTCTGCTCCCCACACCAGCTCCATGCAGAGGATTAGGGAAGGGGAACAGCATGAGAGCAACAAAGAACCACAGGAATGCCTATGAAACAGGACTCCTGGCTTTGAAATCACAGCGACAGAGTATGTGTTTGGACTTGAGTACAGGCATGAGTGCACATGTCTGTGTGCACATGCACACACACACACACACACACACACACACACACACGTACACGTACACGCACATGTACATGGACACAATGGATTTGGGACCATTGTGGTTTCATGGTGTTCTATGACACAGACTTAGTGGGGGAGATTATAATAACCTTTCCCTGCTATGGCAGTAAGTAATGACAAGCTGGGGTGTCATAACCAGAGGAAGTCCTAGGGAAAACAGGAGCTTTCGGGGGTGTGTCTTGCGAACTTGTCGGATCCTCAGGTAAGACCCAAGAAAGAACAGTGATAAAGTACAGGAAGTCCACAGCTGCCTCTGACCCTTTGTCTTGAAGATCTTTGGGTTCTGAGCTAGAGTCACAACACAACTAGAAAGTTAGAGGCTTGTTCTTCCAAATCAAAACAAAGGCCAGAGCCTTCCCTGGCTCGTTCTAGGGGAACTGCTGGCTGCTGCCACTGCTTGGTGTCTGGCAGATCATCTGCACCCAGGAACAACAGCAAGGGCTGGTCCAGGTAAAGCAGAGGCCAAGTAGCTCTCACAGAGCCACCTCCAGAAGGCCTGTAGACATTGTCCCCACGGGCCAGGAAGAAGGCCTTCTCTCACACCCAACACAAATGTCTCTCCTCTCCTCTGTGGAGAGGTTGAATCTACTGCAGTGGCCCCCACCTCAAGTCTATCAGTAAGGGCCATGGTAGGAACTGTTATTGTCACAGAAATGGCTGCTCTGTAGACTGTAGTCACCACGGAGGCCCTCTAACAGGTCTGCTCTTTTCCACCCTAAGGAAAAGCCTTCCCTCCACAAACTGCAGCCACGAGAGAGAGAGCGAACAAAGCAACAGAAGACACCACCCACCTGTGCCAGCCAGAGAACTGTTTTCACATGACAGAAAACTGACATTGGACACACTGGAGGAAATCATGAATTCTGTGGCAGCCTTCACACAGAGACATGGAATCCTTCTAACCAGTAAATACTGAAAAGAAAGTTGCTACAATGCTTGCCTGGGTGTGCGATACCATGGACTCAATCCCCAGTACAGCGAAAATCAATGAGATCTTGGGAAATCTAAATTAGAGACCATCTGAGAAAAAGGTGCTATTCCTATTAATAATAATTGTTTACTGAATGCTCGCTATTCTAGCTGGTCATATTGAGGCACTTTTTAGTGTCTTAGAAAGTAAGTGAACAATCCAATTTAAAAAAAAAAAATCCTGCCCTTTGAGTTTACATTTGATGGAAAACAAACAGGTAGCAACAAAAATGTCAGATACATGAAATGGGCGTGTAAAGGAGTAAAGGAAATGGGACGCCCCAGGATAAGGACTCGGAATTTTCATCAAAGAGTTCATGTCTGAGCAAAGACCTTGGGGAACTAACAAGGAGCTCATCTTCACCAATAGCAACATTTGTATCTAACTCCAAAGCATCTCCATCATTCCAAGCAAAATCCATTGTCCTTAATCACTTTTCCCCCTTCTCTTTTCCTAGCCTATCATCCACCACTCTATTCAGCATCTATTGGCATACCCGTTGTAGATAGATCTTAAACATAATCACAGATCATATTGACTGGATCTAGCTTCTTTCAGGATAATGTTTTCTAGGCTTATTGCATTCAGTAGCATGCATTTAGATACAGCATTCAATAGTGTGTACCACACATTTCTGTGGATGAATGATAGCCCACTGTATGATACAAGACATCTTGCGTATCCATTCGTCCACTGATGGACATGGGCTGTTTCCACTGTTTGTTTGGTTTTTGTTTGTTTTAGGTCTTTGAGGTATATACCTAAGATGAAATTTTCATAGTGATGAAATGCACTGCATGCTCCTGATGGATTGAGTAAGACAAAGCACTAAACCTGTGCTCAGCCATGCACAGGTCAGGGAAAATAATGTGGCCAGGAGAGGGGCCACAGTAGGGGCAGAAAGATATACAGATGTAATAATAAGCAGCTCCAGACTATGCCTTCTAGATGATCACTCAAACCTATTGAGCTATCTACGACTCACAGGTACGCTGTTGTGGTTTGAATATGAGTGCCCCTGATAGGCGTCTGAATACTTGGTCTCGACCACTTGGGAAGGATGTCGAAATTTTAGAAGGTGGAGCCTTGCTGGAGGAAGTGAGTCACTGGGGGGATGGGTACTTCCTGTTCTCTCTCTCTCTCTCTCTCTCTCTCTCTCTCTCTCTCTCTCTCTCTCTCCCTCCCTCCCTCTCTCCCTCCCTCTCTCCCTCCTTCCTGACTTTGGTGCAATGTGACCAACTGCCAGCTCCTACTCCTGCTGTGGTACATTCTCTGCAAAGATGGACTACATCCCCTTGAACTTCAAGCCCAAATAATCCCTTCCTCCCTTGAGCTATTTCTTGTCAGCCATTTGGTCACGGTGACAAGTGTCTAATACATAGAGTGACAACCAGGGCTTTTAAAACTCAGAGCCAGTGGAGGATTTCCCACAAAGAGAGGGTTCTCCAGGGAAATGATGATGCCTTAAAAACACGGGTGCCTCACTTACAAGGCTAAATGACAGTTGAACAAGCCAAATGGAGACTCTTGAGTGAGCAATGATTGAGGTTCAACCCTCCAAGGAGTTTTAAGCAGGCAAGAGACAAAGCGGCTTCACTGATACCTGTTCGGTCCAGGGGAGCAGCAGGAGATAAAACAGGAAACCTGTGCTTCCTGCCAGATGTGAGGCTGTGCTGAGTAAGACGGAGGGAGGCCTTGAACTGCTAAGCTGTCTCCAACCTCTATTTCACAGGAAATGGAGAGTCCTGATACATTTTTTTGAGCCAAGGGATAAAATGAGAAAGTAACACTGTTAAAAAAGGTTGCCAAGAAGAGCTTCAAGAAGCCTGGACCACTGTAGCCCCATGCCCACCCACCAAGCTTCCCAGGTGTGAGCTCTCTCCTCCCTGCAGCTTGAGCCTGCCTGCCTGATGTGCAGCATCCTCACGACAACCAGCAGGGTTCTCAACAGCCCCTTCCCAGCCCTCCCCCAGAACCCTGACTGTGTTCCTCCCCCTGGTGAACTCTGTTCTCCTGCCCAGTCCAGTACCTCCTAGCTCACACCCCAGTCACCTGTGATTTGGTCGCAGAGGTAGCCTGTGACTCCTGGTGGAATGGTCTATCAAACCATGCCAGTGAGTCCTGCAGGGCAACCCTCAAGCAAAATCACAGTGTCATAAAGAGCTAGGAGCCAGGCAGCAGCCAAGATTTAGAAGCAAGAGTCACTAAGGCCAGAGGTCACTGACCTCCATTCGAAAAAGCAGACAGCCATACTTTATTCATGCTACTGATCAGGTAGAACTATGTGGTCAACCCAAAGGGAAGACTCTGGGCTGGCTGAGTCCTCTATGACTATTCAGTTCACCAAGAGTCTCTGTGCTCCCAAATGAATGGGAAGATCCCTCCCACCAGCTAGGTCTGGGGCCTGACAGGCAGGATGCATTCCTTGCCAGATCCTCACTGCCTATCACGCTTTATAGACACAAAAACAAATTCCACCATATGTTAAAGTTAATTGCAAACAGTTGTTGCTGAAGAGAGCTCCATTTTTCAAGAGCCACAGAGATCTAGTTACACTGGTGGCAGACCCATCAACCGCCCTCATTCACTCCTTGAAAGGAACAGCCAAGGCAAGGGTGCAACAGAGCTGTGGAAGGGACCCTCACTCATTGCTCCTTCCGCTCCCCTCTCTTCCTGTCTGCCTCTACTTCTATTGGGTACAAACAAGTATGCCCACAGGAGTCAGCTGGCTGGTTTCCACTGTCTAGCAAAGGGCAGAAGAAGAGGTACAGGGAAACTCAACAGCCAGGGTCACTAAGAGAAGACAGGACGCTTTGCCGACAGTCTGCTCTGGGTCTAGAGCCACATTATTGATGCTGTGGTTTAGCAAGAGGCAGAGAGGGTAAGCCTGGGGCTGTCAAGGCCCTCAGTTTAGAATACAGCTGGGGGAAATCTCCAAAGAACTTGGCCAGCTGGGAGGAAGGTCAGACTGAGATCTCCTGCGAGCCTTCTTTTGTGGATCGCCAACGAGCAATGTGAAGGAAACGTCTGTTTCTGCATCCCCATGCCCACCTACACAGCGGCAGCGTCTGATTTTGCACCAACCAGCTGGAGACATGCACTGGGAGGAGCCTTGAACTAAAGGGCCTCATTCAGAAAAAGGCTGAACACTAAGGTCGTCTCCAGATAATTTGTACTTATCATTTAGCTGAGTCCAAACATGTGTTATGTATGTGGTGGACAGGACTCTCTGAATAAGGCAAGCTCTGGGGGAAAGGGTGTGTGAAGCCAGCATGGTCACTGGTTGAACTGGTGTGTCCATCCTATGTGTGAGGTCTTTAGACTTCAGGGAACTTTAGACTTTAGGGAGCTTGCTTGGCCAGCATCAAAGGAAACCAATCCCACCCCAATGGCACCTCCAAACAGCAGGTCCAGTGACATTCAATCTGCATTGGCCCATTTATCCAGCCAATTAAGAATATGCAGCCAACTCAAATAGAGAAAAATATTTGTCGATTAGGTCAAATCAGCAGTGAATCTGACCTCACCTTCTTCTTTGAGCTGCTGTACCTTCCATTCTGACCCCCGTAAGAGCGCTCTTGTTCTGCCTCTTTTGCTATGAGTGTTGTCACTCATCACCTTCCAGCGTCTACACTACATTACTGACAATAAGCAGTTAGTGATGAAGCATTCGCTGTACTGTCACCTCGTGCTACGGTGTCATAAACACAGACTGTCCCCAACAAAGAGAAATCTAACTTCTACCTGGAAACTCAGAACATACAGATGAAAAAAACACACGTGATCACATAAGAGTTAATAACAGGGGCCAGGGAGATGGTTCAGCGGTTAAAGATCTTGTAGAGCCAGAAGGAAGACAGGAGTTCAGAAACCACTCATAGGTATATGAACAATATAAACTCATGGATGCCACCATACATACACATACATGTACACATACACACACAAAAAAGAAGGAATAAATACTAATTCAAGTTAGGGATACAAGAGAACACTCAGTGGAATGTCAACCACAAACTGGGGGTCAATAGAAAAGCATTCGAAAAAAGGAACATGAAAGAGAGAGAATACCCATTATTGCTGTCATGCTTGCTGAACCATTTTGAGCCCAAGATGCTTCTTCAAGTACTAAACTAAGGCATACACGCCTCATAGCCACTCTATGAGTCAGACATAATGATCCCCATGTTACAGACAGGAAAGCTGGGTAGGCAAAGGAAAGCAACCATATAATTGCCTCGTAGTTTAGTATAAACATCTGCCCTAGGTTGTAGGCAGTGCAGCCTGGCCTGGGGCCCTGGAAGGACTTTCTATCTTTTGGGTCCAATTTTGTCCTCCATTGGGTTTGTCCTCCATTTCCACTCTTAGCACCCACTCCACACATGGGTAGGCACACTTTCATCTTTGTGTTCTAGGGGTATTTGCTACCTCGACACCAGTTCATACTACAGATTTACAAATCCTAGTCTGTATCCTGATGAGGTCATTGTCTCTAAAAGAACCACCACCCATTTGCTATCCTTAGAGCAGAGCACAGTGCCTAGGGTAAGCAGGTACTCAATGAACAGCAGTCAACTAGATTAAGCTGAACTAATTTGTAGCGAAGGACTGTGAGCAGAGGAGCCAGAGTCCCTTGCAGATTCTCCAGGGACTGAGGGATGACCAAATTGCCCTTAGATAACCCACCTTCTCCACGCTGGCCTCCAGCGGTGAGCATTCACTGCAGAAATCAGAACTGGCAGTGGGGCTGATGGATGGCCACCACCCTCATAAAGAGCTGTGGGATGCATCTCTGATCACAGCCTCGGGGCTGCTGGTCCCTTGGAACTTTATGGCATCGTTGCCATGGCGGTCACGGATGTAATGCACCATGGAGGCAAAAAATGAAATTCCCCTAGAGGTGAAACGCTGGCAGGACCCCATTCACAAGTAAGAAATGGGTTATTTGACCTCTCTGAGCCTCAGTTTCCCCTTCTGTAAAATGGAGATAATGATCCTCATTAAATGGCAGTTGGAAAGATCAAATATAATTATAGATGGATAGATAAATAGATAGATGATAGATAGATAGATAGATAGATAGATAGATAGATACATACATACATACATACATACATACATACATGGATGGATGGATGGATGGATGGATGATAAACTGAGCACAGTGGATACCACACAGTAGGTATTTAATAATCCAAAAAAAAAATTCCTATTTTCTTACCTGTGTGGAAGAAATACAGGCTCTAGCATGATTTCATTTTTGCTAGGGTGAGGATTTGGGGAGTCTTGTTTTGGTTTTTAACACAAATATTGGATTAGTAGGCACTCTGGGGTAACAGAAGGAGCCCTATGTGTCTAAAATATGAGGTTCCACGCTGCTCAAACATGATCAGAGTTCTATGAAAAATTGCTGTTAAAGGGTCACAAAACTCAACTTTTCCCAGTTTCCCAGTGACTAAAGCCTCTTCCAGGCAAAGAATTTGCTTCTGGGTCCCTCTGTGCACTGGTTTGACTTTGTTGGTTACTACACTAATGGTAGTTACTTATTAGCAAGTGTGAATAACACCCCCAATAAGCAGCCCTCTGTCTGGGCTTTGCAAGAGAGCCCAGAGCTTGCTGGCATGTGTGAGTAACACCCTAATAAAAATGCCAAAGTATGTTACCCTAAATCTGACTAGAGAGTGGCAAATGTATTCACTTCTAGGTAATGTCTACTTACCTCACAAGACCTTCCCCCCTCCCACCCAGTGTCTCACTGAATCCACTCTGCAACACTCTGTGTCACCTCCAACTCCATCAGGTCCTGCTCCTCAGTACATCTCCTTTCTCTCCTTGATATAACAAATCTAGATGTAAAACATCAATTCATCCCTCAGGTGCAGATGGGCAGCAAAATGGAAATGGATGCTCTTGGGATTGGGGGGGGGGCAGGGGAAGATGAGGGTGGGGGGTGACGACAATTTGTAGAGGTAATGGAAAGTGGGGAGGGAGAGGAAAGTACAGGCATGAAAAGTGCAAGATGTGGGGAAAGCATCACTGCTGTCATGACCCTGGTCTTGGAACATTTATGGTAATGGTGTTTACATGCCAGTGTGTGTGTGTGTGTGTGTGTGTGTGTGTGTGTGTGTGTGTGTGTGTGTGTGAAAGCGACTGTGACAGAGACAGAGAGACAGAGAGACAAGAGAAAGGCACACAGAAGTGGGGGGCTGAACTCCAGACAGTCCTCAGAATAGGAGCAGACAGGCATTTGAGGACCACTGACGACTTTTCACAAGGGGAAATCAGAGCTTGAGTGACAGCATCCACACAACACTGCGGCTAGGAAAAAGAGGACGGAAGGGTGGAGGGGCTTGAGAGCCTCCATTCCAAAGAGACCAAATCAAAAGATCACCCCTTCAGAGTAGGTATCCCTGACAACACGCCTCCTGATTCCCCTGGCCAACCCTAACCTCCTAGCTCACAGCATCTCTGGGAAAGTCCTCTTTGCCTTTTTCTGCCAAATGGACCTGTGTCAACCAGTAACACACAAGTCTGAAATGCTGGAAGAAGCTCCTCCTTCTCTGAGGCCAATGGTTTGCTTGGACTTTTTAAACAGACTCTTAAAGTGAGGAGCGTTTAAACACAAAAAGTTACCGCCAGATGGCCCTGTCCAAGAGGTGGCCATCCTGCCACCCTTGACCTTTCTGTCCCGGGCAAAGTCCACTGAGAAGTGTGCAACGATGGTCTTAGGAAGGATCAGCCTGTGTAGCCCCACGGTTGATAGCCGTTCCCTTTTCTCGATAATAAAGATTAACCACTAACTCTGCTGCCCTGACTGATGACTGATGGGAATGGTCTTGGGTTCAAATAAATTCCTCAGCTCTTAAAAAAAAAAAAATGGTGGGAAAACGGTGAGCATCCATGACGATACAGAGAATAAAGTCAGGTGTATGGCTCACACTTGCAGTCTCAGCATTCAGGAGGCTGAAGGAGGGGAGGATTGGACCCTGTCTCAAATAATTGAACAGAAGCGACACCCCCACCACACCCAAGATGCTTCTGGTTAGACTGGCAGGGAAGGGAAAGTGGAGATCTTGTAAGGGTCCAGCCTCTTGCATTCTTCTAGAGAAGAATGAACGTGAACACGCTTTATAAAGTACACGGGAACTGTCAATGCAACCTGATATGGTTATTAGTATTATTAAAAACTCAAATTTATCCCATGGCCTGGATCAACCAGCTCAGCTACCACTCAGACTCACATCCTGGACCTTGGGTTGGCCCACCCTAACAGCTGCCCCATCTATATGGCCTTCTGGAATGCACGAAGGAACTGGTTCTGTGGAATAATAACCACAGGATCTTCATGACTCGGGGCAACAACAGGATATCCAAGAGGAATTTCAATGAGGGCCCAGTGATAATGGTGTACCCAAAACTAAGGTCCTTAAACCAGACCAATGACTCATTGCTGTGGTATTGTATCCCCCCAAATATTGTACATGCTAATAAACTTATCTGGGCTCAGAGACAGAGCAGCCACAATATTAAACATAAAGGATAGGCAGTGGTAGCACACACCTTTAATTCTAGCATTCCAGAGGCAGAAATCCATGCGTTCAAGGATACAGACAGGCATGGTGACTCATCACGCCTTTAATCCCAGAAAGCAAGCCTTTAATCCCAGGGAGTGGTGGTAGAAAGCAGAAAGGTATATAAGGCGTGAGGACCAGAAACTAGAAGCATTTGGCTGATTAAGCTTTTAGCTAGTTAAGCTTCAGCCTTTCGAGCAGCAGTTCAGCTGAGAGCCATTGGGATGAGGACACAGAAGCATCCAGTCTGACGAAACAAGACCAGCTGAGAAGTTGGCCAGGTGAGGTTAGCTGTGGCTTGTTCTGTATCTCTGATCTTCCAGCTTCACCCCAATACCTGGCTCACAGGTTTGATTTTATTAATAAGACTCTGTAAGATCCCTGCTACACATTGCAATGGACATTTTGCAGGTGGAGCTGATTGAACAAAAGAGGTATACTGCATGACACCCCATAGCTTCTGATGCCACCAGAATTAATGAAGAGGTGTTGGAGAGATGGAGGGATGAGGTGGGTTCTTTTGTTTTGTTTTGAATTAATTTGGGATGAATATGGAGGGAGTGGGAGGTGATCGGGATTAAGGTGCCTAATGTGAAATTTCCAAAGAATTAATAAAGAATTGTGTTTAAGATAAAATTCTAAAAACTCCAATTTAGAACAGAAACTTGGCTTTGAAGAAATAAGAGAAAGTGAGGCAAAAGGAGAGACCCAACTGAGCCCAAGACTCGGTCACTAAGATCTATAATCTGACAGACAGAAGACATGCTACCTCTGCGCTCTGGTGACTAGCAATTGCACGTGGGCACAAATGATCCATGCAAGTATTGGGTACAGCAGGGCAATAGTTCTGAAGACTTACACCAGACTATTTGGTGTAGTGCTGTGTATGCCAAAGCAGAGGGGTCCACGTGGGGTGAGTGGTGTAAGTGTATAAGGTGGGGCAGGGTCTGGCAAAGTTGCTGGGGTTGAAGAAACTGAAACTGCAGAATAAATCAAAGTAGGAAAATGGTGACGGGAGGTATGAGTCAAAAGGCTCCGTGGGTGGCATGTTCACTCAATGAAGTTGTCCCGGCATCTGCCTACCTCCCCCATCCACCAGTGCTCACTATGAGGAGAGCCAGCTTTAAGACAGCAACTCTGACAAGTCCTCCTGAGAGAAGGGACATTCTGAGGCTGGACCGGCATCCGGAAGACAGTTGCAGGTCATGAACTGTAACCATGTCTGAGCTGGGGTCTTCCCCTCTTCTCTCATGCCTTCTCACATACCTGGGCAAATGTGAATTTGCATCAGACAGCTCTATCCAGGTTGCCACTGCTCTGTGTGAAACCCACAAAACACCTGATGACCAGAAAACCCATCTTCCTATGCAGATTTTTCCATGTTCCAGGGTCCTAGAATCCACCAAGGCTACACAACCTTTTGACATTGTGACATGACATTATCACCTACAAAGTTCACACTGGAGAATCACACAACAGAGTCATAGAAAAATAAATCATACACAAATAATACCATCGTATTTTAAGTAAACGTGTGATTCTGAGTTGGATAGTATCCTTGGCTCTCCTGGGGCACTTGGACCACAGGCTGAACACACCTGTATCTACCCCATCACTGTGCCTACAAGCTGGTCCAATATTTCTGTTGAATGCACCTCATCCAAAACCCACAGCACACCATAACATCTATGATTCTCCTACTGGAACAGCAGAGAAAGGGAATGTGGGAATGACCACAACAGGCAATAATATCTAGTCCCATGTGACTGTCACTATCCTAAGAGCTTAATTCATATCAGCTAATTTAATACTTACCACAGAGATAGAAACTGTTTTTAACCTACACATAAATATAAATACATGGACATGCACAGCTTAAAGAACTTGTCTCAGGCCACAGAACTAGCAAGCAGAGGAATCGGGGTTCATCCCAGGCCACTGGACTCCAGAGTCCCAGCTCCAAAATATACCTTGGTCTCATAATTAATTCACTTTGTGTTCTTGGAGAGCTCTTCAACCTTATTGGCTTAAACTGCTTGAAAAACATCTTGCGACTGACATTGAACATGGCCCTGCCTTGTGCATCATATACACTGAGAGCAAGAAGAGCCTGGCAGACAGGAGGTGTGCTCCAGCAGCTGCTGTACCCAAGAACGTATCATTAGGGCAATCCGGGGTGTGTGTGTGTGTGTGTGTGTGTGTGTGTGTGTGTGTGTGTGTGTGCTGCTTCTCTTCTTGGATAGGTCTTATAGTCTCTCAGTTCCTGGCTCCTGCGTGACACCGATTTTTCAATCAGACAGTGGGCTTTCTCTGTCCCAGCTGTCCCCTCTTCCTGCCTTCTGTGTGTTCTCCTCTCTGTGTCACACTTCCTTATTATCTCGTCTTCACTTGCAGTGCCTCCAAGTCACACTTGCTCCAGAGACCAAGCGGCAGCGCACACATCCCCTGTGTTGGAACAGCCACTCTGAGCAGCAGTAACCTGGACAAAAATCTCATTGTGTCCTCTGCTCGGGCTGAGGGCAACCATGGAGCACAGTATGGCAAAACCTAGTTCTCATCCCGAGACAGTCACCTGGGAGGCAGCTGCTCGGAGTCCATGAGCAGGGCATGAAAGTGTTCACCCTGTACCTAGAGGTCTCTGAGCAAAGGGGGACGGGGGAGGGGGGCTTTGACTACTCCTCACTCCCTCGAGGACTCCTCAACCAGGCAAGGGGCTTCAGGTAAGGGCCACTCACCATCACAGAGCACCTGGTTCCTCTCTGTGCAGATCTTTTCTGGAATTTTGGCTGAATGTCCAGCCCCCAGCTGTCCATCCCGTGGGCATTCAGTATGTTTTCATTTGTCAACGAGTTCCAGAACAAAAAAACGAGGAATCTTCCAGCTTTCGGTTACAAGCTCTCTCTGGTCCTGTCCAGTGGATAAAGGCTGAAATCTGTTACTCTCTGACAGGGACTCTGCGGTTTGTGAGCCATAAGTGGGTGGAGAGTCCAGTCAGCCAGAAGAGGCCGAGTCCCCCGAAACCACTGCCAGCAGCCTAAGCTAGCTTCCTGCTCTAGCTGCACCTTGGAGGAAGCCCCCAGTGCCCAGTTCAGTTCATAATAACAGTCACGGTTAACCATTTCCAGAACAGATCTGCACATTCTTTCTCCTACGGGCTTTCTTCCACCGTGAGGGGACTCATCCAGCGAGTGAAGAATGGGGCCAAAAATGGGTGAAAACTGTACCAATTCATGGCTTCCCTTGAGAGAGAAATTAGTACCTCTACTTGGCTCATCGGCTTGCCCACGGCAAGAACCACTTGTGCCTCAGTTTCCCCTTCCGTAAAAGTGGTCGGCACTGTCTACACAAAACAATATTGTTCAAATGAGTATGGAATGGCTGGGACAAGCTTAGCTTACTATAAAATCCCTACAAGAATAAAGGTAGTTTCCATGATTAGCTCTGACTCAGGGCCACGGTTTGGGCCATAACAGCAGTGTCTCCCCCACATCAATAAACATATCAACTGCCCCAAAGATCCTAAGTGGAGATTTGAAGGGAGGGCTCAAGTAAGTCATTTACATGACCCTTTCCATCTCTCGGTCCCCCTCTCCCCGGGGCAGGCAATGCTCGCTTTACTGCCTGGCAACCAGACTGGGACTAAGCTTGCTAAAATATGAGTGTTTTTTTGGCTGGAGTACCAGAGAGCCTGCAGCCCTACAGAGAGAGAAAAATTGAACACACCAGGCTGTGGCTCCAGAAAGGGGAAGAATTAGGCTTCACACCGAGCAGGCTGAACCATGGCATTCTTCAGATAATGCTGAACAAACCCCCGAACAAAGGCAGCCAACTTAGCTGCATGTTCGGAAAATGTACTCTCAGCAGATTCGAGCGTATTGAAGTGCCGTTCGCTCTGCAGCCAGGGTCCCCAGCCTAAGCTTCCCGTTTTTTCCATGCTGCTCCCCTTGTCTGAATTCCTACAGATTCTGCCAATCAGAATTCCTCACCTCGGGCTCAGGGAGGCTTAGCAACCAAGGTAAATGGTGGTGCTTTTAAATTTGATCCTTACCCTTAAAACAACTGCCCCCCCCACACCCCATTCCAAATCACTTAGCCTGTGAGCCACACTCTGAAGCCAGCCCTTTCCAGTAGATTGATGGCTGACTTCTCAGAGATGAAGGGCATGTAGTATAGGAACTCACCCCTGTATCTTGTATTTAGGTGATGCTGTATTGGGCTGTTTCATAACATGACCCTGAAAGTTCAATTTGTTGCTGCCTATTGGTCCTCACTGCTATCTCTGCCATTTTTAAAGCTGTGCTATCGTCAGCATAATTAATATTCATATACCAGCTCCATAACCTGGAAGCACGCTTCTGTGACTCAGTCTGATTTCCTATTGCAGGATTTTTAGGGCTAGGTAAAGATGACAGGAGGAATGTGACTGGTCTTATCATCTGGGACCAACACAAACATGGCTGAACGTTATTATTGCTAACTGCATCTGCCCACTCTTTCTTCACTGCCTGCGGTTGATCTCTTAGCCCAAATCTGCAGCATCTGGGAGATGGTTAGACTCCATGTGTCAGTTATGGGGGCAGGGACTTAACATCGTCTGCGAGCTTAGTAGATGGTCACTGTTCCCTCAGAAGGCGGCATCACCCCATAGCAAAACAGGAACACTGGCACAGGGGACTAACTTCCTACCCTTTGCTAACTCTAAAACCTCAAGGAAAATCTCCACAAAACACAAAACAACCCCTAGCCCTGACTGAACTCTCGTTCTTCAGTGTGTGGGAAAGGAACAGAACAGGAGTACCACTAGTGCCTCTGAGAAGAAAGACAGGGAACTGCATCCAAATCAGCCTCCTAGAAAATCCCGAAGACCCTCTAGCTCCCAAAGACTCCTGCACGCGGCCATGCTGGATCACCGTCCACAGTGAAAATATCAACTGAACCGCCCAGCCAACTGCAAAGCACAGCCCAGTGTTGCCAGTAAAATCAGCAGCGGAAGCCTGCCTGGACTTCCTTCACCCAAGGCTGGAAGACTTAAGTGGTGGCCATCGCAAACACAGAGACTAGGAAACATGTCAAACACAGCTTGACCATGCTTTCCAGTTCTGTTCCCAGGAGACAGAAGAGATTCCAGGATCATGGGAGGTGAATACGAGGGGCCTGGCATTAAAGAAGGGATTTCGGGCTGACCACAGGCTGTATTCATGATGGCTGCAACCACACGAGGGAAATCAATGTGGGCCTTTGTGGGTAAACACTGACTGTTTGCTGAGAACCACCCACTCAGCCTCATGTGCACGTGTTGCTGGGGGATGCCTGCGTGTGCACACGTGTATGCAGGTGTGTGTGTGTGCATTTGTGTCTTTGGGCACATGCGTCTCTGTTGGCCAAGCAGAGGTCAATGTCAAGCGTCCTCCTCTATTGCTCTCTGTCTTAGTTTTCTGAGACGGAGTTTCCCAGTGAGGCTGGAGCTCATCGTTTGGCTAGACTGACTGGCCATTGAGCTCTGGGAACCTACCTGTCTCCTGTCACCCCACCCTCAGTGCTGGGGTCCCCGATGTGCCGTGGGCAGCAAGCATCTTACTCATTAAGTCTACTCCTCAAGCCCCAGTGATCTTTTTCACACTTAAATTTGTGTGTGTGTGTGTGTGTGTGTGTGTGTGAGAGAGAGAGAGAGAGAGAGAGAGAGAGAGAACAACTTACAGGAATCAGAGTCAGTTCTCTCCTTCTATCATGGGGGTTCTGGGAATCAAACTCAGGTCCTTAGGATTGTCAGCCACCTCGCTGCTTCCCCTCCAACCCCACAATGCTTTTTTTTTTTTTTCCTTAAAGACAAATTACATATCTCTCTCCTGAGAAAATCCTTCTGGTGGTTTCTCCAAGGCTTTAAAATAAAAGCCAGGATTTTCTAGTCACAGCAGCTCATGCCTGTCATCTGATCCCTTGGTGGCTGAGGCAAGAGGATTATGAGTTCCAGGCCAGCCTGTACGGCATATTGAGAACCTTGGGGGGAGTGGGTGGAGAGAGAAACAAGCGGAAGAAAAATCAAAGCCCTACACCACTGCTCTGACTTAGAAAACAAGAAAACAAAGAAGTTCCATTTCATTGTTCTTGCCTCCGACTCAGAGTCATGCGCCTCTCTCTGCCCTCAACTCCAGCTCACTGACTGATTTAAGTGCTTCAAGTCTGGCAAGCTTGTTTCCAATCCAGGGCTTTTTCTGCCCAGCCTCAAACATCTTTTTTTCCTTTTTGCTTCCTGGGCCTCCTCTTCCCCCTCATGCTGGAAGGCCTCTGGTTCTTAGCTCACACAGGTACCTCTGGTTCCTCAACAGTAAAGCAGCAATCCAACCCCCGCCTTTTCCTCACACCCTGCCCAGCCCTGTTGTTCCTATTTGCTTGTTTATCCCAGGTTCGGTTCCATGTAATTCCATAAACACAGAGCCTTCCCAGGTAATGGGAACAGAGCTGGCACCTGACAGGCTTGTAAAATGCTTTTCAAATGTGTGACTCATCTAATCACTAAAGTGCAGATGCTAATAGTCACAGAGAGGATGCTTTCTTAACACACTGGTGGGATTAGCCCCAGCATCCTCAGTGTCTGCGATACACTGTGTATCACAAGTTGACAATCACTTTTACATCTAATTCATCTTTGTTGCCAGGAGGCAGAAAAAAAAAAGAAACTGGTGAATAATTATTGTCTCAAAATTTGCAAGAAGAAAATATACAAATCCCCTCCTCACCTCCACCTTCACAGTTATAATCGTTCTGGAGGGTCCACTCAGACAACTTGGGGTTCAGCCAGACAGCATCACAAGATGTCAAGCAGGTGTCTGAGATTTGTTCTTATTCTCATCTGTTAGATGAAGAGAGGACCAACCCTGCCAAGTGGACAGGGTTGGAAGGAGGAGCAGACAAGTGTAAAGCACTTTGCACACTTGCTCTTTGCACACTTGCATTTTGCACAGGAAAGAGTGAGCTATGAATGTAGCTCTTGCATTATTGAAATAACTGGACTTTTTCAATGACTGCAAAATACCCACCTGATTGCCGACTTCATTTGACAGCATCTGATTACCTTGGCTTTGTGTGTGTGTGTGTGTGTGTGTGTGTGTGTGTGTGTGTGTGTGTGTGTGTGTGTGATGGGACTAGGAGATGAAGAGGGCTGCTCAAGATGAATTTTGAAGAATGCATTCTAACAAAAACCAGTAAAGGCTCATTTGGGGAGTCAAAGCTAATATTGAGAGCAAGTGAGCAGACCGGCTACAGAGGTCAGAGTTAATTACAGCCAACAGCCATTTACATAGCGCCTACCCAGAGCTGCTCCACTGGGAACAGCCCGTATTCTAACTCCGAGCTGGCTGATATTAGTGAGGAGTGATTAGAATATGCCCATAGGGCCTTTTAAACTGTCCTCCTCTCGTTAAAGCATTTGTTTTCAGCAAGATTTATGGGCATGTCTGCTACACTCCAGCAGAGTTTCCAACGTGGACGTTGCTAACCTTAGCTACCTAGCACCCTCCTGAGCCCCCTCTCAGAAGAAAGACAGCCTCCATATGGGTGTTCTTCCCCTGTGGAGAGATGGCAGGAGGTTTTCAGATCGTTGTCCAGTTTGTTAAAGGACCAGAGCCAAGAGCCACAGCCAGTGGGAGACTTCGTGACTATTGCTTTTAGAAGAGCCAGAGTGTCTCCGTCCTGCACCTAAACCTCATCAGGGTCTGGTGTAGTGTTTCCAGGACTAGCATTTGTAGCTCAGTCATACATCCACTACGCTGCTCTTAAGAAGAGACTGAAAAGTTAAACATGATTTAAATATTAATTTGTAGCGATAATAAGGAACTCCCAAACCAGATTTGAAGATCCAGTAAGGAAAAAAGAAATTCTCACCATTGAATCAGTTATATATACCTAAAAGGAAATCCCTGAGAAGTCTAGACCTGAATTATTCACCTGTGCACCGTGAGTCTGGCCTTGGATCGCACTGTGGACCCCAACTCTTCCAGTTTTAAGCACTATGATTCCATTATCCTTCTTGCCCTGGCCAATAACACCCACCAAATCAGGGACCGTTCTACAAATAAAATAGGAGCAGCTTAGGGATGCTGCTGACCTTGTCTGTGACTCAGGGCACCCTGAGATAGATCCCAAGAGAAGGCTTCCATCTCCAAGGTTCACCCACACATATGGCTTCCTCAGGAAGGATTATTATAGAGCCCGTGAGGATCAGCTGTGTGCCTTCTCTACAAGGATCAAAAGAAAAGAATGGACTCTGCTGATATCCTGGGGCTTAAGGTGGAGGGACAGGGAATCACTCCCAGCCAGGACTGCTGGTTACACACAGCAACAGCTGACTAAGAGAAATACATGAACTGCTTTCCCAAATTCCTTTATCTGTCTGATGGATACCTGCCTATTGGAAGTAGCTCTGGTTGTCAGATATACAAAATGGAGAGGAAGGTCAGAGGCAACAAAATACACTATCTTTGCTAACCACATGATAATGTCCCATGGAGTTCATCAGACTACAGAGTACTGTTAGCTTCTGAGAAAGCCCACATCCCATTTCCTTGACAAAAGAAACAAAGCGCCAAGATGCCCAGGCTCAGGCACTGAGAGCCAAGGGAGAGCAGGACTCCTCGGAAGCCACTATATAGACAGAAGGGAAAAGGACACAAAGCCTATGCCTAGAGCCCAGGAAACAGGCTGGCTTCTACTCGACTGCTTCCACAGACTCTGCGTGGACAAACTAGCAGAACCCCCGAACCTCCATTTCCTTATTCTAAAATAGACTCAAGAGCACCAACTTTAGAGGCTTCTCACCTCAGATGAGCTCGTGTACATTAAAATCACCTGTTCTGTGGACAGTGACAAATGTCAGTTTCCTATGTTTCTACTAGCCCTGGTTCTATGTAGGACATGCACAATAGACTGCAGAACCACCTAGAAGATAGGAGGAACCAAGGGCAAGCCAGGATGAGTTTAACATGCCCGTTCCTTTCCCTGGCTTCATATGGTCCCCCCAACGGGTGTAAGATGCCCCAACTCTGCATGCCTGGCCAATGAAAAGAAGGAGAATTCACAGTGGAGCTCACGGCAGGTTACTTCAGTTCTCTGTACTTCTGTTTCCCTGGATCCCATCAAGATGGGGCAAAAAATATCCAACATGGAAGGGCGTATCCACATCACGGCCACACACTAAAACGTGGTGTTTTCCATATTCTCTCACCTGACCCACGTATGTCATTTGGGGTGATTACTACTGAATTATTCATGAAAGAGGAAACTGGGGATCATTAAAACAAATTACTCAAGCACCCAGTTCCAAACCAAGACTGTTCAGCTTTGAAGAGAAGACCTCTTTTAATCCTTTAACACCTCACAGAGGTATTCTGGGCAGGACTTTGCCTGGAAATAAACAGAGGAAAGTAAATGAGAGTACCACACTATCGAGGACGTTTGGTGCTTGAAGAGAGTCAATGAATCTTAAGTACCACAGGGTTCGAGGTGAGCCTAACTCAAATCCCTTTGTTCTCTCCCATCACTCAGCTAAATCCAAGTCCAGGAGGTGACTGCAACGGAAAGTAATACTAAAATATATGTGGAGAAAGAATTCTCCAGGCAGTCCCCACACATTTGTCTTGATAATAGGAAGTGAGGAGCCCAGAACACCACCTCTTTCAACCCCTTTCCCCTCCCCGCTCGCTCGCCAGCCAAGCTGCCTCCAGCAGAGTGAACTTCCTTCCATTCTTCTACCCCTAAAGGTGGTTCTAGGGGCAGAATATTGTCAGCGACTAGAGAAATCCTCTTCATGACTGATACATGGTTCTTCTCTCCAAGGGACTTGGAGAATTTAACTCTATCACTCTGTGGGTGAGATTTGGAATGCACCTCTGCGCAGATTCAGAAGGCAATGTGCCAAAAAAGAAAGCAGTGACAAGACTTGGTGGAAACTGTGCCTCCAAGAGGCCTCACGACTGTGAACGGGTCTGTCCTGGGCCGCAGTGCACTGGCGTAGTCCAGGAGTTCGTCTAGGAAAGGCAAAGGTGTGGTCCCTCTGGGCGGAACCTCCATCCCAGCCATTCCAGGGTCTAGCTTGTTTCTCCATTCAACTCCCAGCAACACTTCCTGCAAGGGCACACCACCAGAGAGAGCCCTTTCCGGGTTAAAACAGTCACCTCATGAGAAATACTCAACAACCTCTAAATAGTCAATTAGAGGGAGATCACCCATATTCCCCGAGTACCTTGGCTTCATTTTAAAAGAAACTAGTGATAGCAACAATAACAACAACTAAACTGGCTCCTATGTTCCTCCGAAGACTTTTATTTTCAAAATCTGATTTATAGACAATTTCCCAGGAATGTCACTATTGTGTAAGTGGGGTACTCCCGTCCAGACGCTGTGCCTTCCAGCCAGGGTCCCTTGTTCCGTTGGAGAGCTGAAGAGCCAGGTTGAGTTATTCATTAACTTCCTGTATGAAAACCGAATAATAAAACTGAAGTGTGTTAAACAGATCCAGATGAAGGGGTTTAAATCACCTCCCGAGTCACCAGACTTAAAACCGTTGTCATTTCCCCGGGAACAAACAAGCTCTCTCTTGCTGTAGCACCTTCTTACAAAATGGAGATAACAGTATTTATGTCCACCCCGGGGGGCGTGGGCATGAAAAACTGACATGCGGTGGGAGACATGGGTAGGTAGCCCTCTGAGTCTACTTACAGCCCTGTGATTCCAAAACCTATAGAGACAGGGGCGGAGGGGGGTGGGGGCGGGCGGCAAAGGGGCATCTGAGGTTGAGAAAGTGTGGTCTCTGAGAGCCAGACATGCTGCTGAGACTGGCCGTGGGAGTCAAACCCATCACCCCTTAGTAACAACCACTTAGCTCTTATTTCTCCCCCGGGATTGATGTGTGAGCTAACAGCAGGCAGCTGTCTCCTCTGAGGAGGCTGCCACCGGGAACTACAAGACAATGTGAAGCCGCCAAGCCAGAGCTAGGAAACCCCTCCTGGGTCCATCCTGTGAGCAGCCAAGATGTGGTTAAAGACTCCAATTCTGCTGGGATCCCGTGTCTCCTAGGTTACAAGTGAAGACTGTGTTTTCCTTTATTACAGCAGAAAATGTGTATTCCCTGGGGACTGTTCAAACATCTGTGTGAGGTGCACTGTGTGTGTGTGTGTGTGTGTGTGTGTGTGTGTGTGTGTGTGTGGTGTGCTTGAGCACACGCCACTCAGGTAAGCAGCAAGCTCTCCCCATAAAGCCTTCTCCAGATATCTAAAATTCACAACATCTTATTGCTGTCCTGGAAGCCAGCCTGCTGGAGATGGGCAGAGGTGCAGTTGAATTGAGGTAAACAATCTCGGGACACTAATTAAAACAGAGGAAGTGATCTCCTACTCAAATTTCCTTTCCAATCAGCTCCATAAAAATCACTCGGTTATATCCAATTGGCAGAAGGAGTCACTGTGGCTGGCAGCTGCGTATTACAGACAGAGCAAACAGACCTTGGCCCTAGGGCAGTTATGGGGTGTCTTATAAAACACCCACAGCAGAGACTCGGGGCTTTTTGTCCTGTGGTTTCATTTAATCTTTTGTAGTCCCATTTATGAAGTTATGGTTCAGTGTCCATACAGAGTTGGGAGAGGAGATGTGCAATTGATGGGCCTTAGGAATCAGTGGCCCACACAACTCAACTGTGTCCTTAACTGCTTTACACTCATTGCTGCTGAGGGAGGAGGGCTCTGGGTTAGGAAGGGGGATAGCTCATTTAGTCAAGCACCTGCCCTGGGACCTGAGTTCAACTTCCAGAAGCCATATTTTAAAAATCAAGGCCTGGTGACAACTTATAACCCTAGCAATGGTACGACACCTAGACAGGTGGATCTTGGAGGCTCAGTGGCCAGCTGTCAAGTTTCAGGCCAGTGAGAGACCCTGTCTCACAAGAAACATGGGTGTCTCTTGAGAAACAACACACACACACACACACACACACACACACACACACACACACACAAGCATGCACGCGCACAATGAGAGCCAGTTGTCTTAATAGCTATACAAGCTAAGTGGCCCAGCTAAGTTAGTCCTCCCCTAAGGAGGATGCTTTGAGGACTGACATCAGTGCTCTAGCAGACTTAGGACCATTTGTCAACCAAGCCTGGCCCAAAGGCAGATCTGAGATTCGGGCACGTGGGATTCTGAAGACCTGTAGACGGGGCTCTCCGACTTAATTCTTACGACCTCTTCTCCCACCACAAGTCTTAAGGAATTTGACTCATAAAATGTCCGTTTCCAGTTCCAACATCTCAGAAACCCACAGTTAAGCCATGGGCTACCCACTGAGCACATAGCCGCAATGGCTCCCAAGGGTGAGACTGAGCCTGTTGTATGGGAAACCCTGGGTACACAGTCAGAGGACTGGGATGCAGCAGTCACCCACATTTCCTAAGACTTCTTATTCATCTAGGAGATGAGGATTTTCCACCTCCACCCCCACCTGCCTCCAAGGGCCACAGGAAGCCAAGGTCACCAGCAGAGCTTGGCAAGCTCTGCATCCTCTCCCATGCACTGTGACCACACTGATCTCACTGTGACCATCGGCAGTCTCTCCAAGGTGGCTCACCCTGACTTACTATGATTCAACAAAGCACAGCCCCCAGCATTGGGAACTCCGGTTTAATTGTCCTCAAGCACAGTGGGTGAAAAACCACGGTGTTATTGGGGAGAACACTGAACTAGGAGACAGACTGAGCCTCTACCTATGTATGAGCTCACCGGGAACACTCGGACTACATATATGCAGCTTTGTTTATGCATCCGGTGAATGGGCATTCTGGCACCTGCTTCTGTGTTCCCTGACGAAGAACACAGCAACAACTACAGAAATCTACTCTTGCATTCTGCAGGCCAGATCAATTTTCCAAGGCTGCAATGAAAAGAACCAGCAGGGCCAGGCTGCCCTAGCTGCCAATGCCAACATTCCTTGGCTTGTGGCCATATCACTCCAATCTCTGCCTCTGCCTTTACATTGTCTTCATACCCCTTTCTTAGAAAGACACTTGTGAGGACATTAAGGCCCACCCACATTATCCAAGATTATGTCTCATGTCCAGACCCATCCTTCAGATCACATTTGCATGGACACTTTTCCCAATTAAGGCAACAGGGGACATTTTCAGCCTCCCATTGCTGGTTCCCTAAGACCATACATTGTAACAAGATCTTACTGTATTCTTAATGAACATTAAGAAGTCATACCCAGGCATGGTAATATACACCTGTGATCACCTGACAATATACATCTGATAGTAGAGAATGGTGAGTTCAAGTACAGCCTGAGATATGTAGCAAGTCATAGCTTGGGTCAGCCTGAGCTACACAGAGAGACTGTGCCAAAAAAGAAGAGGGGAAAAAAAAAGAATTACAGTTCCAAAGACCTTGGAAATACATTAGAGAATCATGTGTGGTCCCTGGACCATTCACATGACCTAGAAACATGTCAGAGAGGACATTCTTGCCCATCCCATCTCACACCCCAGCCATCTATGTTTTAGCAAGCCTTCCAGACAATGCTAATGCTTGAGGACTACTGGACTAGAGACCACAGGGTTCCATTGTTCTAGCATTCTGCTCCTAGTATCTCTGCTAAGCCAGTGTCCAGGTTCAACTTTAAAACCACATTATAAACTCTCCTATCACTCTGCTCATAAAACAGTAAGCAAAGGCTTACTGCTACCGACATAAGACCTAAGAAACGCTATAACCAGTTATCCTACAAACACAGGGCATCACCAGCCATCCTCCTCAGCAATGGTACCCATCCGATAGCTGAGGATCAGGGACTGAGAAGCTGATGACTAAAGGCCTGCTTTGGGTCTGTGCTGCTGTAGGTCATCCTAGAAGGGATGTAAACAGGTAAGACACACACAGGCAATGACCACAAGAACTTGACAGTCAGAATGAAGAAGCCCTCAGAGACACAGGAAGCATCTTTGAAGCCTTGAAGCATTGTTGCATGGTTTTCCCACTTGGTTTTATCATTTGTATCCTAACTGATTCTATGAACACTACTCACTGCCTCAAAGTAGCAGCATATGGACTTGGACATGAAAAGCATCATCCAAAGCTCAAGGCTGCTTCTTCCCACCTGGTTCTTTTCTGCTCACTCAATTAGACCTTCCCCTCTCTGCAGCTCTGTTTCTTCATGGAGAAAATGAGGAACGTGAACTGGAAAACCACCTACGACCAAATGGATTTTTCTAACACAAGGCCCATTGGTGACTGCTCTGAGAAGTGCCACCAGAATTCAAGACAGTGGTGATGCCTAAGGCTGAATGATTGTGGCAGGTAGCATTTTAAAACCCATAATTTGTGTACTTCTCACTTCCACCCCATGAGACTTTGTCCTCATCCCCATTTTATAGAGGAGAAATTGAGGCAAAAGGAATTTCTGAATAACCTTCTCAATATCTTCCAGCTAGTAAACAACAGAGCTGAGCTTTGAACCCATGCTCCAAACCTTAGGTTTTGCACCCACTGTGGTCTATGCTGGGTGGGGATGCCTGAGATGCAGTCACATTTACTTGGGCTTTGAAAGTCAACCAACCCAAAACAACTATTAAAAACAGAATCAAACGCCGGGTCTCCTACAAGATGCTGAAGTGTTTTGTTTCCTTTTTATTAAGTGGGTCACAATGAGTGTGGCTACTGGGAACACCAGTTTGGTTGGATCTCTGGGTTCATGGTTGACCTCTCTTGGGGACACACATTTTCATTATTAAAGTTCTGAGAACCATACAGATAAAAGTTGGAAGTTCTGGACAGTGAATGGGGACTAGAAGTTGTTGTTCTAAAAAACAATGCAGAGAGAGAAAGGAAATGGGTGAGATGCAGAGAAGGTAGTTCTGGGGCCTAGGCCTTTCACCAGAGCATCACCTGGGCAACAGGTGTGCTCAGGCTGCAGCCTCAGCTGGCCCATCTAGCAGCTGTAAGACCTGAACAGTTTGCATTTTACAATGCCTGATGGTGACAATCATTCCCTTGCATTTCCTTTAGGTAGATATAATTCATTTGTTCTTTCTATGAAGACGTGTGCAAAGCAGTGGGGTTTAGACAGGAAACTGGGACATACAAACAAATACAACCCAAGGATAGATGGTTCTGTACCCAAACTGGGTGTCTTAGGATTAACCTCCCTAGCACACTCATTGTTATCATCAAAAACTCTTACCAGGCCAGAAATGGCTGTGCCTACCTGCAACCCAGCACTTGGGAGACTGAAGTAAGAAAATAAGAAGTTCAAGGTCACCCTCTATTCACATACAGTAATTTTATGGTCATCCTGTGCTACAAGGTATCCTGTCCAAAAAAAAAGTGCCAAGAGACTTGTGAGAGGGCTTGGTGGATAAAACACCAGTTGTGAAATCATCAGGACTGCAAATCAGACTCCCCAGAAGTCACATAAATGGCAAGTGGATGTGGTGCTTTGTCTGTGGCTCTACCACTAGGAAGGCTGAGACAGGGGACTCTACAGCGAGCTGGCTAACTAGACTAGTTATGTCATCGAGCTCTAGGTCCAACTGCAAGACCCTGTTTCAAAGAATCAGGCAGAGAATGACAGGAGAAGACTCCCGACACTAACCTTGGGCTGCAACGTGCACACACAGTGCACTTCCATGGACACACATATATATCCTGACACCCACACATACACACACTAAAAAGAAAAGCAATCAGGTACTCAAGCTGCTCTGTGCCGTTACTGGAGCTCCTGATCTGGACCCAACAAATGCTGCTTTTAGCTAATCAGAGAAGCTTCTCTCTGCAGTGTATGGTAGTGAATGCCTAGGATGCCGAGTATAAGTGACAGTTGAGGGCCTAGCCCTAAGAAAAACAATGATACCAACCCCCTCTAAGGCTAGGGAACACTGCAGAAACCAAGAGGGGAAGAATGTAAGAGCTCGAAGACAGAGAGGACTGGGAAACGCCATCCTCTAGACACACAACCAACGCAATCATGAACTCACAGCCACTGGAGTTACAGGTACTGGGCCTATACAAGCTGGTGCTATCAATAACCATTCACGGATTGGGGAAAGTGGTCATGGATCCTTCCCTTTACTGTTGAACTACTGACTACCAATAGACTCTGGGAAAGGGCTAGTCACTGTTGTCAGCTGAATGCCCATTGCTGATCCCTCCAAGCTCCAAGCTCCAACCATCGCTCCAATTCATGACTCCAGTTAAACTCAATGGGCCACAGAACAAAACAAAAAAGAATTGGAGACTTTGTAGCAAAGAGAGGAAGTTAAAAGAGAGTGGGGGTGTGTATAATCAGAATTGTTATTACATGCACGAAATTATCAATGAACAAATTCGACAAGGAGAGAAGCAAAGGGGCCAGGGAGACAGCTCAGTCAATAAAGGGTAGAGATGAGCATCCGGATTCTGATCCCTGGCACCTACGTCAAAGCCGGGCGTGAGGACGTGCATCTGTAACCCTAGCTTGAGGACGGTGGGGACAGGAGGATCCCAGGAGCTTGCTGGCCAGACAGTCTGCCAATTGGTGAGTTCTAGCCTCATGGACAGACCCTGTCTTAAAAAGTAAGGTAATCCAGATAGGTATCCAGTGCTGACCTCTGGCTGCCACATGCACACTCACCAACATTTACACATGCACTTACATACAAGCATAAACTCACACAGATTATACACACACACCAAAATATAAACAACAAAAAATACCTTTATGGGCTAAAATAATATAGAAGGTACTAGATCTGGTGACATCAAAGGAAACAAAATACGAAAGTGTCCAACTAATTAAGGATTCTGATTTTGTCCATTTTCATTTGGGTCTTCTGTTTCATGACAGATGAGCCATACAGATGGTACAGAAATAATTAACATTTAATTGCTGTGTTAAAGTTCAAAACAGAACATTCCCATACAGCATTCGGTCCTCAGAATAGCCTTCTAACCAAGCAATATCGTCAACCCTGTAGGGGAGTCATGTTGTCCCTCCTACCCTCTTCTGCACTTTTGAAGAAGAGAGCCAAGGTGAGAGGTTATTAAAGCCTTTCCCGGTGGCAAAGGCCACGGTTCCCAGAGTTGCACCTACAGCTCAAACACTAAGAAGACCCTGTCAGGTTTGTGCCCTGTCTTCATCCATTTGAGCTGCTCTAATAATACTGGATGCTGGTGACTTATGATGGAGAGATATGTATCCCTCACGTTTCCAGAGGCTGGAAAGTCCATAATTAAGGTTGGATGTGGAGTCTGGTAACAGATCATGTTGTTAGTACGAGGATAGCACCTTCCTTTCGTGTCTGCACAGAATAGAAGGAATGATGGAGTTCCCTTGGGCCTCCATTAGAAGACTTCCGTTTCTCGTCAAAGAGCAGAATCCTCATGAGCTCTCACCCTCCCAACGCCATCACCCTGGGGTCAGAATTTCAACAAGTAACATTCCAGCCATAGCATTCCACACTCTAGAGGAGCATAGATTTTTTCTCACTGGTTCTCAGTGAACACATGGGCATTGTCATTGTGAGATCCCTAGTCTGCAAATCAAGAAACAGGCACAGAGAGTTTGCACGGTTTATGGAAAGCAACACAGCCAGGAAGTGGAGACTGCAGTGGAAGCCTAACTGAGCAAGGGCAGTAGCCTGAGATGCCAATACATGCTTCTAGCTGCAAACCCAGGCTCTGCAACTGAACCTCAGAATTCTTTGCAGTATCTTCATGAGACTGACTCACGCTGAGCAGTGCTTGGTCTGCCCTGCTGGGGAGGGAGGGGCTATAAGCAAAGAGACATTGCAGCTAGGAATATCTTTATGATAAATTTCAAAAGAGGAAATTCCCAATGTTGGTCATAGTTGAACAAAGTTGGCCAGAGGCCAGGGAATCGAGTCACCTTAGCTACTGCTGGTTGTAATATAAAACACTCCAGGGCCCTGGGAAGGCTACCTGGAAACAGCATCAAAATCCCCCAAATATGTACAGATCATTTCAACCCCAAAATTTCTTTTCTAAGAATTTAAACTAAGCAAATGTCCCATCCATTTTGACCCTTCAACCATTAAGCCTTTGTGTATCTGATAAAAGCTATGGTCTGCCTCTTCATAGAAGTCTAAGGCACATGAACATTAATGTGCAATTAGAGAGGATGTATGGACGTCGATCTGAAGTTCATATCTGAGCTTCAGCTATGAATCCCCAAAGAACGAAAGAATATTGATGTCTAATCACTAGCCAAAGTAATACATCAATTCAAATTAATGTTATGAAGCCATTTAAATTGATGTTGGAGACCATGAAAGGACCTTCAGTGACATGGGAAAGTGTTCTTGATTGATTATTAAATACAGAAGAGGATTACAAAATATGACAAAATACAATACAATCCCCCACAAAAATATATGACCAGGACATAAAAGAACAGGAAAGAAAACATGGGAGGGTAGGTACCAGAGAATCACACTAATTATTTATGGATAGAAATATGTCAGATGACTGTTTATGTTTGTTCATATGTTGCAAATTTGTTATGATAAATGAGTAGTCCTTTTATAATCAGATACAAGTGTTTTTTAAAGAGAAGTAACCTAATTACAGAGCCTTGACAAGCTTAACGTTCATTTTTCTTCCCAGTTCCCAAGCCTTTCTGAGAAGCCTATCAGCATGAAAGCCACCAAACCAAAAAGCACACACTCAGCAAAAGCTGGTGAGCTCTCCATACATGTATGTAAAAGTAGAGTCACTCACACAGCAACAGATAAGGCAAACTAGCATTTGTCAGAGTGCAGAGGAAAAGCTGTTCCTGCTGAGAATTTCCCCCAAAGTGTCAGATCTCTTCCAGGGCCCAGAAAACCATCTCCCCTGTGGCAGCCAGGAGAGCAGGGATCGACAGGAAGTTCATGTCACTGTTAGGAGCAAATTGACCAGAAGGGTCTAGAATCTGTGCAACAGGTCTGGGGCACCATGCTGAACAGTGGGAAAATGTGCGTGTATATTCTTCCTTTATTCTAAATACTTCTTCACCCTGAAAAGGGCTGGTGGAAACAGTTGTCACCTTGGGAAATTGTAGACTATCAACTTTATCAGAACTGTGATAACCAGAACTTAGGTAAATTCCCCAACCTCCTCCCCTTACAAATGTCTACCCTTACACAGTGTTCTCTTTGAAAGATAAATTGAAACAGTGGATACAAAATGTATGTGAGGTGCTTCTCAAGGTGCAAGGCTCAACCAGAGCAAGAGAATGGGTCTGGTCTGGGTTTCCAGGGGAAAGAAAGAGTTAATCCACTAAGGGAATGCAGGAAGAACGGAAGGGGGATACAGACAGACACAAGCCTGGCCTGAAGAAGTGGCAGAGATGGAAGGAGAGGAGACAGAGAGATCTCAGGGCATGCTTGAGTCTGTCACCCCAAAGAAGTACCAGTGCTATTGCCGAGGACCCCAGTGTGTCTCACAGAGGTTGAGAACCGGCCTATTAGAAAGTCATCTCCAAACACTACCATGCATATCGAAGTACACACGGCTGGTACAGTGAAACTGTGAATGTCTCCTTAAATGGTTCCAAGGCCTTAGGCTCTCTGCTGTTTCTTGCTTCTTCCTTACATTCCCTGAACACTCTCTGAACCTTCAGTCTAACATAAGCAACTGAGTCTAGCTCGCCACAAAACTGGTGAGTTGCATCTCCTACCATGGACCCTAGAACTCTGACATTTCCTTCTCCCCAAGGTTCATTTGTGTAAAACTTTGTGACTAGTTCAAAGAACAGGGCTTCCTGGAGTAGTTAGTGTTGCAAACAAAGTATCTTTGTTTTTGTTTTAAAGAATGCCTTCTCCTCTTCCCCCACCCCAGTTGTTGCGTGAATTGAGAAAAGAAGTCTGTGGGAGTTGGCTTTGCTTAATTTAGCAGGAGGGTGAACAGAGTTCCGATCTGTAACAAGCTCCTGAGTGAATTAGATGAACAGAGATCTACAAGGTATAGGCAGGTACCTTGGTCAGAGCTCAGCCAGTTCGTCCCTGTCAGTCACCACATCAGATGATAGAAAGGGTAGCTTAGAAATCTCAGGAACCCAGCATAGTATTGGAACATACTAGGACCCAAGATCGAGAATGCGTAAAACTGTTTCCACCTCTGCTGACTCTGACCCTCTCCACAGGTGCTAGGAATCTCCACTTCAAAGACTAAATTCAAGGTTCTGGATCCAGCCCCTAGAAGAGTATTGATAAACTCAGATGCCCTGGAGATGTTCCTAGAGATTCTGATGTAATTGATCTGGGTCAAACCTGGGTATCAATAAAGCTTCCCAAAGAGGAAATGCATCCTTCATCTTGGCAGGAAAACACGAGGCTGCAAGCAGCTCTAGAAGTCTAGACTCCCAATGAGACAGGAAGAACTTAGAATATCTGAATGTCCCCACTTTGAACTTACAGGACACAATACTGAATGCTCAATGCAAGATTGCTGTGGAATAATCCTCTTGTACACTGTAAAGATTTGTCACTTAAGTTGGTTTAATAAAATGCTGATTGGCCAGTAGCCAGGTAGGAAGTATAGGCAGGGTGACCAAACTAAGGATGATGGGAAGGAGGAAGGGCAGAGTCAGGAGTCACCAGTCAGAAGCAGAGGGAGCCGGAAATGAATGTGTCATGCTAATAAAGATACCATCATGGGATGGAGCATAAATAAGGAATATTGGCTAAGTTAATATGTAAAAGCTAGTTAGTAATAACCCTGAGCTATTGACTGAGCATTTATATTTTATATTAAGCCTCTGAGTGATTATTTGGGAAGCAGCTGCTGGGTATTTGGGACCAAGTGGATGGGAGAGAAACATCCATTTACACAAGAGCAGAAGAGTTCTTACAGGTTCACAGGCATTCTACTCTGGATGGTAACCGTGGTGATTGGAATGGGCTGGATAGAGTGTGGATGACAGCAAAAACAAAAAGAAGTACCCAAAAAGCTCCATGGCCCATAAGGCTTTTAATCTGACCTCCAGGGATATACCTCAAATGAGCCTTTTTGAGATCCATTCTTGCCAATCTCCAGGGAAGTCCATGAAGCCATGAGGAAGCCTCAATCGAGTCGGCTACTTCCAAGTCATGCCATCAGAATAAAAGCCACACAGCTGAGGGTAATCAGGCTTCCTTGTCTGCAAAAAGGCATCCCAAACCCAGCCCACTGCACCAAGGAAGACAATGTGCACCCCAGATCTGCCCCATTCCAAACTGGCTCTGGTCTCCTAAGCCAGGAAAGCAGATGCATGGAACAGAGCAAATGCAGTGTGCTCCCTGAAGCAGAGCTTGGTACCAGACAGGAGTTGAACCTGAAATGTTCCTAAAAGGCTTTCCCTGGATGCTGGTACCCAAGCCAGCATCTTCTCAGTCTTGTGAGAATGGTGTACCTGATGTGCCCACACATCTGGGCCTCCAAGCAGGTGTGCTTTTGTCTAGCAAGATTGGTTGGGAAAGATGTGAGCTGAGTCTCTGCCAGTGGGGACTTCTGTCACCAGACTGAATAAACTCCAAGGGTTCAAATGCAAATTTCAGATGAGAGGTTTGTGGACCAGTCAGAGATGAGACACACCCTTAAACTAAGGCAGCCACAGTGGAATTAAAGGGGGAAGCTGAATTTTGTAAGCCAGACTGTCCTCCATGGACAGCAGGATATCCACAGAGCAGCAGGCCGGGACTCAGACACTCATCCAAGAAGAAGGGGTGCATGGATGTATGACTGACATAGGACCCAATGACTGGGAGTAACATTGTATGTGCCATCTTGGAGTTTGGTGACTGGCCCACGAGAAATACTACCACAACATCAGAGATCCTTCTAGAAGATATCAAAGCAGCACTTTCTGCTATGAATCCACAGGAGGTCTAAATTGCCCTGGAATAGAGAACCCCCCAGGCCCACAGAAAGGGCTACTTTGGGGAAGAACCAAAATAATCAGCCATTATAAACTTAGTAAATTATCACCATAAAATCAGGTGACCAGTAACAACAATTAAAGGGGAGAATGAAGACTTGAGAAAGGCCAATGCATTAAAATGCTTGGTACCAACAATATGATTCCAGCTATAGGACCTGAGCCTATGTGTGGAAAGGGAAAATATGTTGGACATCTTCTAGATACTGAGCTCCTTATGAAAGTAATTACTGTAATGATGCCAACAAGTGTGTTTACTTTTTCCTTTTAGTATGGAAAAAAAACCCTTAGCTGTAAAGAGGTGAAATAAATAACTTGTCCAAGGGTAGGATGCTGAGACCCATGAAAGGAAAGACACTGTCCTTCTAGCATATGTCAACCCCAAGCACCCCATCCCTCCTCTTGCTTCAGTATCCGTCTGCTGATGAACAGTGTGGTAATAGGCGTTCACCCATCTATATGAATTTAAGCTACGGCTTCTTCCTGGGTGTATAAGCTCAAACCGAAAAAGAATTCACTGGGTACTGGATCTGAAGTTTCAACAGGCAGCTCCGGGAAGCATGTGCCAAACAGAGAGTTCAGAGCCCACTGCATTCTGCTCTAGCTGCCAGTCCCAGCCATCGGGGGCTAGGGAGGGAGGGGAGCACAGTTTTCTCATTTACAGCCAAGAAGCTGGACACACCAGGCCGTGCTCTCTATCACAGAAAGCCCTTAATGCCGCAGGTCGGAAGGTACTCTCTGCCTGGAAGATATCATTATTGAATAGAAGGGGAGGGAGAGCAGAGAAAGGGCATCGAAGCCTAAACAAATAACATCAGCATGAAATCTTTAATGAGTGGCTCATCCAGGGCCGCCTACTCAAATCCAGAAGGTTAAGCAAAAGATGCCTTAAACCCAGTTTATACTGCAAATCAGCCATGAAGAAAAGTCAACACCACGTTAATCCCCATTTAATAATTCAGTTTCAGGATGGTAAAACATATTTCTTTCCTGGAGCACTTACACATAGAGCTGATAGCATGCCAACCAAGAAACACTCAGAAAAGGGGATCATTTTACCCACTCTACTAGGTGCGATGTGTAAGAAGTGGCAATTGACTCTTCCTGACCTCTGACTCATCAACTCTATCCCTTCTCCTTCCCTCTGACCTTTCTCCTGAGCAGGAAAATTCTAAGCTTTGACTCAGCATTAGTGTAAGGTCACCAGTTCACACATAGGTCAGCCTACTGAAGACTCTTCAGTGGGCACAGGGCCATGGGGTCAGGGGACTCCTCCCTCATACCCTGTGGAAAGAGACATACAGCACTGTAAGTTTATCCCAGGCCAGCGCCTTCACTATACAGTGCCTGCCATCCATACCACCCTCAGGAAGACATGCTGAGTTCCCACCAAATCATTTTGGGCTGAGAGCTGCTAGATCCTGCCACCAACTAACATGTGAGCATAACCTCCAGTCTGATGCATGGCCTGTCATCTTAATTTCCCCTTGACCTTCTGCAAAGGTCATTCTTGCCACTAACATTCACCTTAGACAGCTTCCACGTCCTCCCCAACCAACCCACGAGACAGTTTCTAACTCAGCCTTCCTCCCTAGCCAAGCTATGAGCTGACCCAGGTTAGGCGCTCTCGCCTCCTTTCTCCAGGGCCATCCTTGTCTCCTAAGTGCATGGAAAATCCAGTGTGAAAGTGGACCTTATCAGCTCTCCCCTGAGGAACAGCATCTGATGGGTGAAGAAGGCCCAAGGGTCAAGTTCATAACTAACCACAAAGCAGCCTCAGCCTCTCCCTGAGGCTCCTCACTCTTCTGTGCCCCTGTGACAGCTCCCCGGATTCCTTGGCAGTGCTTGCAAGTGCACAGAAGAGAAATTAAAAGCAAATTTGCATCACCTTTGCTCAGTGCTGGAGCGCTCAGTTTTAATTTGCATTTTATTTGCAGAGCACTTGCATATAATATTGTAGAAATGCCCAGAACTCTCCCTCCCCCTCCTCATCCCACCTGCTTCTTTTCAGCTACGATTCCCAGCAGGCCTGGGGACCCAGGTACATTACAGAGGGAGTTAGTACCCAGCAGAGCTCAAATGGAGAGATGCTTGGTGGTCCTGGAGGACCAGAGAGTCTGAGGGGCAGCCTGAGGCAGCGTGCTCAGTGTCTAAATGAGAAGGAGCCCAGATACCTGCTTTCCTTTCCATCAGAGAAAAATTGTCCTCATTGCCCACTGTGCACATACACATGGTGCAGACTCAAAACCACCAGCTCTCAGGACCGGCTTAACACAATTCCAAACCTGTTGAGAAGCCACAGAAGCAGCCACATTGTGCCATCTGTGGAACCCCCTGGTGTGCCTTTTTAATATCCCTTCCCCTCTGCGCAATGAAGTTTCTCAGCTTTGGTTTTATTGGGCATCACTCCCACCTGCCTGCCCTCCCACCTGGCACATGCATGGCTGAACACCCAACTCTCCACCCCACACAGCATTTGGTTCATCCCAAATCTAGTGCTAGTGCAAGTCAACAACCCCCAACACACACGCCCTACCACCAGCACGATGCCGTAACACACAGTGATTTCTCCAAAACCTACCAGAAGGTAGCAGGCATCCCTACCTTACAAGAGTGTGATACACGATATTGTCATCTGCAAAGTTCATGCCTGAGGACCATGCAACCGAGGTTTTGTTTTGTTTTTTTTTTAATTACAAAGCAACTCTCATAAGTCTTAAGTTTGTGACACCGTTCTTGGCTGCATTCGTAGCAAACTGGGCCATGTACATCCGATGGGCTGCAAGTTAGACTCTCCTGCAAGCTTGCATAAAAGACATGCATACAGGGAACAAAGAGGGGCAAGAAAATGCTGCTTTGTCACCACCCTGTTTACATAGACAAGCAGCTTCCAACCTGAGAGAATACGGCCTTTAAGGGGAAAAAAAAGTGAGAACAACTCGTGAAATATGTTCCTGCAGTGTTAAAAATGACAGCCAGGTTCCAAGACGAACTCAGAGAAGAAAACAAAGTCAGCACAGAGCAAGAGGAGGTGGATACAGAAGGGACATCCAGAAAATAAACACTTTGGCTGTTTTTCTTTGTTTTCAGCTACCACCCAGTGCTTCCTCCCTGGAAAGCGCTGACTTTCTCAGGATGATGCCTCTCGTAGACCACTGTAGAACCGAGATACTGCAGGGCACTCTTTCATCTCACTCACAACAGGAGGAAACTACACAGTTCAGTGACCTTCCTAGGACCATGCAAACTAACACTTGAACAGTATGGACAACACAAATCGGGGGCTCCTGCTTCTCACTTTCTGCCCCCACCCTGTGTACTGTGAAAGTAGATGTCCTGAGGCACCATTAGTAATGCTGACACTCCCATTCATTCTTCAGCCCTGTCTTCCTCACCAACTCTCTGCTCTGGACAGTGAGGCTCCACACCCTTGTCCTCAGCTTCAGTTTCTGTCTTCCTAAGCACCTGTATCTAATCAGTCCCTTTCCACCTCACCTGTGCTTTGTGATGGTTGATGACAGGACAGTTATAAAGTCATTTTTACATGCTCATTGTGTACTGAACTGCCCATTGACATTGGGAGAATCATTCCCGACCCCCATCCTAGTAAGAAGCAAGAGGAGATAGTTTCTCTTTCTCTGTGTAAGGAGTGGGTACCAGGGTTTGGAACTCCCTATAAATCCTCATGATTTTGCTTCCCCCTTGGCTTCTAGGAAACTCTGAAGTAGGTTTTACCTGCTCCACTAAAATGATGATACATTTTTTTTTTCTTTTTTGGGGGGTGGATGCTTCTTGCACCACATCTCCCCCCTGGTCACTTGGCTATTGTGATTTTATTCTCTTTCCATCATTTTACTGTACCTTTGTTCTTATAAATAGCCTCCAATCTTCTTTGAGATGCTATAATATAAATAATCATTGTGAACCCCTCAAGACTTCTCAAGCCTTGAACAAAAAGACAATGCATAATTTCCACACATCTTGATTCCAACCCAGGAATGTTGAGCTAGTGAGAAAATCCTTTTTGAGCCAAAATTACGACACAAAACAGAATTCCAAGATGCTCCCAAATGTGAAGGTGAATGTAGGACAGACTCCCAGTTCTTACACTTCCTCAGCCAGGATCCTCCCCTTTGTGGCTCACAGTGGCATCTGACTTATTTCCAACATGCTGGAGCTGGGACTGCTCTGTAGCTGGCTGACCTTGTACCCACTGTGGTGCTTTGGGTTGTTCATGGATCCTTGTCAAAATTTACAAAAGTGTAAGACGGATGAGAAGTGGGAATGCATTCCTCAGCTGGAAGAGTGGCCAAGAAACCACAAACTGCTGGCCCTCCTGGGATCATGCTGGTCACGGACTTGGCTTCAGCAGCCCAATGACTTCTTCCTCTAGACATTGCCGGAGCCTGTAGGCAGCTATCCTTCACTCAGACCACGGGCCCTCTGGGTTTCCAGGAGGTAGAGCATGATGGGAAGTGGGTGGATACTGGAGAGAAACATAAGAGGTCGAAGTAGCACCAAGAAAGAAGCCACTTCACACATGCTCAGTCCTTTGTGGGATTCTCAGACCCTCGCTGACCAAAGAATTATCTTTGGAAATAATCTTGCTCCTGGCTGTGGGACCTAGGATGGATTTCAAGGCAGTAGCAGCAGAGCATAAAGCTTTCATAATCTTCTACATGGGATGTTATGACTGATATATGTGTAAGCTTGTCCCAGCTTGCAGGTTAGTTTCTCAAAAGCAAAAACATCACACTCTCCATCCAAAGTGCAGATCCTGGGCCTAGAGGCAGGAAACGTCACAAACTTCACACACCAATTAGAAGCTGAGTTCTAGGGGTTATGAGAACAGAGTTGAAGAATCCATGTTCTCGGGGCCACCCTGAAAACCCTTTTAATTTAACCTCTTCGTGCCTTAGTGTCCTTGCCTATAAAGTGGGAACAGTTAAGATGTTTTTGGTAGGTGTTGGGCTCGGGGCAAGTACCATGCAATCCTTATCCTCTCCCTTCCAAAACTGTCTATCCTCCAAGATTATTGTTCAACTTCAGAAAGAACACAATAACCATAAAAATTAGTTCAGCTACCTCTTAATTAATTAAGAAAAAATAGAACTTCTATTTGGGGACCATCTCACTTAACATATGTCCCTCTAATCTTGATTATTAGTATTGGCTTAGAAATTATTAATGGGTCTGTGCCTTATTTCAATTCTTTTGACCCAGACAATTAAGAATTAACTCAACGTGGCTCATGCTCTTATGAGTACAGTACAAATCTAAGCATGTTATGTCCCTGCTCCAAATCTTTCAAAGGTTCCCCACTCCATGATCCTTACATGAGACCCAAGGATCTACATGGCCTGGCACACCTGACCTTGGTGCCTCATCACCTGTCTCTACCTCTGGCATCCAACAACGCCAAACTGGTCCTTTCCTCCTTGCTGCCTTTCCTCGTGTTGTTCTAGAATCCTGGAAGCTTCTTTCCTCCCTGACTGCCAGTTCTGCACTGGCACCACATCTTCTAGATGTCACCAATGCTCTCTTCACCCTACCTGCCACAATTGACTTCATGTTGCATTGATCAACTGCACATTGCTTTATCTCTACACAGGCCACTTCCCATTATACCAAGTGCCATGCCTTGTCTCTTGAGACCTTCAGAGTGTGGGCACTCTGAGAATAAGAAGTGTGTCTGGACTACTCTAGAGGAAAAGCAACTTGACACAACCCAAGGCCAGTGAGAGACCCTGTCTTGAAGACGACAGATAGTGCTCCTGAGGACAACATCCAAAGTTGTCCTTCTGACCTCCACACCCCTGTGCACAAATGTCCATATGCATCTCACATGAGTACACTCCTCTTTCTCTGTCTCTGTCTGTCTGTCTCTTTGTCTCTCTGTCTGTCTCTCTCTGCCTCTGTCTCTCTCTGTCTCTCTCTGTCACACACACACACACACACACACACACACACACACACACACACACATTTTTAAAAGATTACAAAGATAGGTCCTGAGGAAAGGATACCAGTTGGCCAAGAGCCATGGCAAAAGGAAACCAAAACCAACAAGGCCTTCTAACCCAGAATTGTACAAAGGACAAAGTCCACCTTCTCCCTGGCCCTTGCTGGCACCAAATACTACTAGCCTAGACTCAGCTAAATTCACATCCACTCATCAGACATCCATCAGTCCTTCAAACCCTTTCACTGGATCACTCCATCTTCAGACTGGAGTTAGCGGAATCTGCGGGCATTAACTTGATGTGCTGTTTGATCTTCTAAACATCCCCTCCCCTCCCACAGGTCCCTGTGATAGAGACACCCCTCCTCCACTGATACTGGGCTTCACTGTACAACTGGTTCGGACAGCTGAATGTAAGTCAGTGTGAGTGTGCGGTTCAGTTTCTGTCATCTTCCATGCCAATGTGGCAAAGAGGTGGCCGATCTAGCAGGTATAGACTACACATAAATCCATCCGAAGCCTGGAGATGAGTCCAGGTGATGCTGAAACAGGATCACCCCAGTCGACCCAGAGACGCACGAGAGGGAAAACAAATGTGTGCTCTTTCTAAGCCCTTAATTTGCCTTAGCAAAAGCTGACCAATACACTCTTGTCAAAATTCGGAGCCAGTTGTCTTAATATCTCCTCTTTTCCTTTATCTGAATCAGATAATGATGAATCCTTCCCCAGCACAGTAGTGCAGCTGGGTCTCTGAATCTCCCCAAGGGTCCATCTGTGGCTCTCACACCAACGTGCATCTGGTGTACCGGGCCTGGTGGCCGTCTGGCTGCCTTTGCCTGACTTCCCAGCAGCAACAGCATCGCCACTCTAGTGTTCATTGGAAGCTGGAAGAGTCACCTTCTTCTCCTCGCTGTACCCAAGCAGCATGCAGCCTGAGGTTGCCAGCAGGAGAGAAGGCTCAGCCCCAGCCCAGAGTTGCTGGCAGCTACATCCCATGTCCTCTTGGGCAGAAGACAGATGCTGTGTCTGCGCATATGGATGGTGGTAATGAGAGAGGCCCGTGGCTCCATGCAAGCCAACAGACAGCACCAGTAACACAGGCCAAACTCCTCTTCTCATCCCATAACTGACAGTGGAACAAATAGGGGAAAAAATCATTCTGTTGACCAGCACAAGAGAGATTACCAGGACACCACTCTAGATGTGGTGAGGAAATTAGAGGAAAGACAACGAAGAGAGGCCAAGGGTGTGAGGACAGAATTCCAACTTCCAGGGGAAAATCAGTCTAGGTGACATCATTGACCTTCATAACAATCCATCAAAACATCATCAAATCCAGGTTCCAAAAAAAAAAGGCTTGAGTTTTATAAATATCTGCTATCTAGAGGTGCTGGATGACATCCAACAAGAATTCTGGATAGCCAAGGTACCAAACTGGGGAAGTAGGAGAGGATGGCTGATTTGAACAAGCCCAAGGTGACAGAAGAACTTGAAGTATTAGCTTCTAATGGGCCTGTAGAACAGGGACAATGAGCAAAGGCAACAGGACCTACTTCCCAAGGTCATGCTATATGCCAAAGAAATTCCGGGTTACGAGCAAGCATATACTGTACATCCACAGTCTTGAGATGCCGACTGATTCACCTATAACCTTCAGACCTCAATCCCTTTGTAACGATCTGAGCTCCCGCTCGGCAGCCACACTGCCCCAGGTCAGATGGCTCAGGCATTTCACACACAGCTCCAGGGAATTCCCATTCATAGAGGCCTGGCTCACAGGTGGAAGGACTGAGGAGTACTGTGAGCAGCAGAACCCTCATTCAAAAATCTGTGTTTGAACTGGCCCTTAGACTCTGGGTGTCAATGAACACAGTCTCTGAACAGCAACACGTTTTGACGGTTAACTTCTAACTGTGAAGACCACTGACCCTGCTTACAGAAGGGACCCTCTCCTCCCTCGTTTCCACAAAGGCTGGGTTGCAGAGGCGCTTGGGGAGGTCAAACATTCAGAGAAGAGATTCTAGAGTTTGCCCATCAAAGTAGGAGGGGAAAAAAAAGAAAGAAAGGAAGGAAGGAAGGAAAAGAGAGAGAGAGAGAGAGAGAGAGAGAGAGAAAGAAAGAAAGAAAGAAAGAAAGAAAGAAAGAAAGAAAGAAAGAAAGAAAGAAAGGGAATGATACATGGAAGAGACAGTTTCTGTAAGAAATTATTAGTCCAAGTCTGATACTGATAAATAGATACGGTCATATTCACGGTACTTACAGTATGAAAGGCTGGTCTTTGGGCACATATGAACGCTACTGGGCTCCAAGGGATCCTGAGTCAATCTTTAGAAAACAAGATGTTGGAAGGAAAGCAAGATGCCCTGGCAGGAGTTGAATACCCGACATACAAGCTCCGTGGCCAAGTGTGCCTATTGTATCGGGTTTGCTAGCCACAAGTGGACGACGCAGTAAGTTACCACATAAACAGAGCAAAACCGTTCCGAATGCAGCAGAGCTCTGCATGAGTTTTAAATTCAGTGTTGATGTGTGAGTCTGCAGCACGTGAGGAAGAGTCCAAGAAATCATGGGCACTAATACAAAATAGTAAGAGACACAATCCCTTTAATACAGTCTTTTAAATGGTATTCAGCACCTACATGGTGATTCAGCTTAGGGCAAAGTTGTATCATTGAGACCTTATAACTGTTCTGTAGAACAGACATCCATACCTATTTTACAGGTAATAGAGTTGAGGCTCAGAAAGATTAAATGACTTAATAATTATCATACATCTAGTAGGAGACAATAGGAGAGTGGACTCGTGAGTTTTTATTCCCATGCACAATGTCTAAAAGTTAACGTTTTTGTTTAATTTTTGTTTTGCAGACAGGGTCTGTGATATAGCCCAGGCTGGCCTCCAACTCTGGAACACAGCACTTCTTACTATGCCAACCTTTCTCCGTTTAGAGACAGAATGTGATCCTAGGTAAACACCCTTATGGTTTCCATTTCAGGAGATGCTGGGGAGGGAGCACGTCATTTTGAGAGGTGAGCAGTTAATCCTGAAAGCACCTCCAGGGTCAGTGATAAGACTCAAAGTCACTCTGGGTCACGATTCCCTCCCTCTCCATTTTGTTGACATGAATATTATTATAGATGTGGCTAAGAGAGGCTCACGAGACGTCTCATATTCTATTGTCCATCCCCTTGGAAAGGGGAGATGCTTATGGAAACCCTCCCTTTCTGCCTGGAGTCAACATTCCTTGGGTGATTGCAGGGGATCCCCCCTCCCCACCCGCCACCATTTGGAAGTGATTACCACTGAGATGCCCTGACAGAGTGAGTGATGCCGAGGGCTTGCTCCTGAATGCTGAGAGAAGAGCCTGAAGCACACTCCCCGCCCCCCAGCCCTTGGCACGAACTGCTATAGAGCTAGCCTGGAATCCCACTTGGATGCTGAGTTCCAAGGCTTGCTTTCCACTTTCTGATACATGGGATCAACTTTAATAACAAAAACCTGGCAAGGAAGGCACCTCTGCCTAGCTAGGACTCCCAGTGGCAAAACCGAGCAAGGCTTGGGGTGGGGGGGCTACAGGGCAGACTGCCAGCTCCTTTGTTACCTCCCACTGGTGATGCAAGATGTAAGGGTACCCTGTGACCTTCCCCAGGTCTTCTGCCTCATGTCCAGTGACAGCAGCTGCTGTGTGTGTGTGGGGGGGGGCAACTGTTTCCCCTCGTCCTTACAGACGCCCCCTACCCCTAGATGCATTCCACCAAACCACTCTACGGATTGAACTGTGTGTTGTGCTTTGGGTGCTTAAGGGAAATCTCCACTCCCCGCATAGCTCTGCACAACTTCTACAAACAGGAATGCAAAAGCCACCAGGACCCTGGGAGTTCTGGATGAGCAAGGAAGGCCAGCAATCCCAGAAAACCATCAGCTCCCGTGTGCAGCATGAATCTTAGAGAGTTTTATTAATAAAATCAAACCCAAGGCCAGGTATTGGGGTGGACACTGGAAGATCAGAGAGACAGAACAGGCCACAACTAACCTCACCTGGCCAACTTCTCAGCTGATCCTATTTCCTCAGACTGGATACCTCTGAGTCCTCATCCAGAATGAATCTCAGTTGAACTGTGCTGCTCAAAGTCTAAAAGCTTAACCAACCAAAATGCTTCTAGTTCCTGGTCTTCACACCTTATATACCTTTCTGCTATCTGCCATCACTCCCTGGGATTAAAGGCTCACTTCTTGGGATTAAAGGTGTGTGTCACCATGCCCGGCTGTTTCCAATGTGGCCTTGAACTCAGAGATCCAGGGGGGATTTCTGCCTCTGGAATGCTAGGATTAAAGGCGTGAGTGCCACCATTTTCTAGCCTAGGTATCCAGTGGCTTTTCTGTCCTCTGACCCCATATAAGTTTATTAGGGTACACAATATTTTGGGGAACACAATACCACCACCCCCCGTGTCTAGAGTTAGTGAGCACAGCCTGACAAGTCAAATCATAGTAGTGCAACCTCTGTTCAAAAATAAAATCACTGCTTTGGAAGGTACCAGGAAGAAGGCATGCCCCCACCCCACTCTGTACAAAATAAACCCAGAAATTGGAAAGGTAATTGTCCACCCACCCTAAACAGTCAGTTCCTGAAAGCTCCTTTATTAAACATTCACAACAATCTCATAGCACAAATATTCTTCCCATTGGCAGATGACCCAGGACCTTATGAACACAACACATTGCCAGCGTTTTAGTGCAAGAAACAGTGGGTACTACTTGAATGTAAGTCTTGTGACTGGAGGCTGATGCTGCTTTCTTCATTTCACAGAGTCTTGAACTCCCTGGAATTTTGTCTTGCTATAGTAGCCTTGAAGTCAGAGGTGTGTGACACCCCACCAAAATTCATCCTAACCCTCCCTGTCTTGTTTTCTATTGCTGGGATAAACACCATGACCAAAAGCAATTTGGGGGGAAAAAAAAGGGTTTATTTGGCTTACACATTCGGATCACTGTCTCGTGTTTGATATTGCTCAGAGAGAGATTTCATTGCATTATCATCTCAATTTTTCACATATAAATCTGGTATGCTTATGACCCATAAAAGATCATCTGATTATAAGTCATTCAAGTCTTCCGATAAATGGCTGGGAGTATGTCCCCTCATTAAGTGTCTGGGCTCTGGACAGTGGAAGTGACATTCTACAGTTTCCCATTACCAGGTTTGAAATGACCAGCATCTATCTCCTATCTCTTAGATCATTCCTGTTTGGAACCCAGCCTCCATATTAACAGTATGCCCAAGCAACCCTTCACACACAAAGTCACACACGAAAAGGAAGCCTGCCTACCCCTCAGCTCCAGAAATCAAAGAACCCTTCACACACCATGCACATGTGGAAAGAAAGCATGTCCACCCCTCAACTCTAGAATTCAAGCTACCCTTCACACACCAAGCACACATGGAAAGAAAGCATGTCCACCCCTCAGCTCTCAGAAATCAACATCCCTGCCTTAGTTCCTAGGCAAGAGCCAGGAACCACATGCATGTGCCATCTTGGAAACAGATCTTCCTTTCCCCGTGGAGCTGTTGACAGGCCACCCTTGTTGAGCCCTGCCCAAATTGCAGATTTATTAACAAAATAAATAGCTGTGGTTGTTTTACATTTCTAGGTTGGTTTTCTATGTGACAATAACTAACAGGAATTCATACTGAGGTTTGTAATGCTGTGGGAAGTAAGTTGACTATATACAGAGAAATTATCGTTTTCAACCACAACTCTAGTTCACACAAACAGATGGAACAGGAAAAGTGGGTTCCCAGAACAAGCAGGATTCTAGTCTATCTTCTTGCTGTTCAGTGGCAGAAGGTCAGTCATGCCCAGCCCACACAACCCACCCACCAGTTCAACCTGCACAAAGCTGTAAGCATGGAGTCCACAAACAAAGTGAAAATAAAGAGTCCCACTGATCAAACAAACCTTAAAAGTAAGGTTTTTGCATTCATATAGCATTAGTAAGAACTTCAAGAGAGGACTGGAGAAGGAAACCAAAGAGCTGGCCCCACAGCTTCACTCCGTGGCCCGCCTGATTTACACTGTTGGGCTGTGCAGCCTCAACTATAGACAGGCTCATCTCCTCTACAGCTCACCTTAGCCTGTCGGGTAGCTTCGTGTAGAAGCTCATGAGCTTCTAATGACACACCAGTCTCACGCGCCACACTTAGCAGTGAACAACCAACTTCACAGTCAATCACTCATGTGCGACCTCTCTCCTTCCCTTTTATTGTTCTCTTCTTTGTGCTGGTTATTGGGAAAGGGTATGCAAAGAGTTTAAGAAAAGCAATAAAGGGTGATTGGGGATCCCTGCCCCAGAACTGAAAACTTCAGGATACTGTCGCAACCCTTGAGCCTGAAGGAATAAGGGCAGGGAGTGGTCACTGGGACCCAAAGAGAGTGTAGATTATGGATACAGATCCAGAATAGCAGCTATGTCTTCCTATACAAAGACAGAATCAGAAGGGAGGGGCCATGTGAATAAATACTACTCCCATTCTCCTTTCCTTCCACTCCCCTGATGAAGGGAAGCCAGAGAACAGAGGTGCACTGAGGCAGGGCCCGTCAGCTAGTATCAGGCACATCTACCAGGGATGTGCTTTCTCGGAAGGGAGCTGAAAATCTCTCCTTTGAAATCAGCGTCTTTCCATGAGTCCCTGGAGTTAAGCATCACCCTTGGCTGCCATTCTCCATGCTGCCCTCGGAGTCAGGACTGAGCTGAGCGGCTGTGGAGGTGGAGGAGAGAATGTAAAGGAATGTTAGCAGCAAACATGAAGAGGAGGGCCAGCCAGCTGCCAAGCAAACATCTCCACAAAACGACACCTCCTTGAGAAATAACTAGCGTCTTAGCCACAGGAGTGGGAGATGCTTTTGCTGAGGGGGGCAGGGAGCACAGTCTCCAGAGGGGAGGTGGCTGAGGTTTCTCCAGGGCAAAGCAGTGGGCCTGGCAAAGTGGGCCCAGGAGACCCTTTCTGAAACCTGTTTCCATGAACCCATCTTCCCAAAATGCTTTGCGACAACTCAGTGCACTCACTTTTCTGCTTCGGTCATCATGAGAGGTGACTTCCAGGTCTGTAACGCATTTCCTTTAGTCACCCTTTCCTGAAGGCCTGGCATCTGCAGGGAACCCTCTAACAGACTGATGCCCTTCCACCCTGCCTTCTGCCTTACTGACCTACTTTCTCCCTGGCACCCCAGCTTCTCTTTCTCCGTGTTTTATTTCTGCAAGTTTCACCTACTTAAAGAAGGTATTTGCCAATATCCTTACTTCCTCTCCTTCGCCTCTCATTCAGCAGATTCACTCTCTTCCCAGAGAGACTTGAGTTTCTAGACCCTCGAATCTTCTATGGTCCAGCATCTTCTCCCTTTAAGCAGTATTAGCAATCTCATTTCTGCAGTAGCCGAACACACCTTCACAATTTGAAAAAGCTACCCAGTTGTTATTAGAGCAACAGACTAAGGGTACAGCTAACAGGGGAAAAAACATGGGCATCCACTGTAGTTTAGAAACACAACAACCACAGATAGTCCCTCTTTAGCCCGGCCAGAAGCCATGGCCAACAACACCCTGGCTGCTGGTAGCCTGGCTAATCCTTTCTCTGTCACCTATCTCCAAGTTTAGGTGACACTCAGATACCCTGTCTAAGAAAGGACAGCCTGGAGCCCCTCCTTTGTCTCTTTGGTCACGTCTTGATGGACACGTCTCATCAGTCAGTTCTACTCCCCCTACCTAGGTCTGCTTCTTCTGTCTTTCCTTTCTGTCTTAAGCTCTACCTCTCCCTAGTGACTGAGACCCACATGAGAGATATGAGGCCATACAACAATCCCCCTCACCCTCCTCTGGGCTGGCCCCACCCACCTTCCCCAAATTCCCCTGTCCCAGCATCTCTGCTAACCAAGGGTGCTGTAGACAAAGTGTTTCCTTTCATCTCCACCCACTCCAACCTTGGTGAAAAGCCCTGGGGACAGCAGAGCAGGAACTTCAGAAATCCTGAGCACAGCTTTGTACTTTGAATACGGGCTTTGAAGTATGTGCTAACAGCAGTAATTGGCATTACGGAAGGTTAGAAAAAATTGCTCGTAGGGAAAGAGCCAACAACGTGAAAATTATCCAAGTCGTGTTGTATTTGGCCCTTAATCCAATACTTGAAAAGTAAATCCTTGTCACCCTGACTCCTCATTGGTCTGCAACTCAGCACAGGGTTCCGCACAATCCTACATTTCACAATCTTGAACACTTGCGCCCTGCAGCCAGTAAGAGACACCTCAAAACTATTATGGTGACACCAGAAGGGTTTGAAGAAGCTGATCCACTCCTGACAAAGACGATCAATAACTCCCCTCTTCTAGAAATGGAATGCCAGCAGCTGGGAGCTGCCCCTCACCAGGGTGTCACCCACAAAAGTGATGGAGAACACCCTCTCGACCACATGGGTTCTAAATCAAGGTTCTAATAAGCTCTGCTAGCCTAAGATTCAGGAGACTGACAAGAGAGACCGTGATCCTGTCCTCCCATGGGCCTCTTGTAGAGTGCCAAAGTCAGGGTCAGAACTTGGTGAAGTCATCCTCCTCACCCACACTCTATGTGACGTGGGGAGTGCAGGGGATACTCCATCCCTGGCAAGAAGAAGGCTTTCCTCTCAGAATGTGAGGCATAAGTGTTGGTGTCTTGTATATGTGCATGTAAGTAGAAGGAGGCGCCCATAGCACTGAGACAGGCGGACCCTGAGCTATGAAGGGGCTACACACTATGCCCCCTTCCCAGCCCTGAGAACTCATGCTGTGAGCTGAGAGTGGGAAAGCAGATGAAGGAAGAACAGAGAGCCTGGGAGCCCAGCATTGATACCTCAGGGCACAGGGACAGAGCATAACACCCAACTTCATGAGGGGCCATCAACGTTCCACCTCAGAGATGTGCAGTCCTGGGGTCCTGGCGTCAAATAACCCCTTGGTCCCTATGCTAGGGGCCTCACAGTATGCATCTGTGGCTGGAGGACCTTTGGGTCCTTCCAGCTACTTCATTAGTACAGATCAGTGGAAGGAGGTGCTGGGCAGGAGAGAGAAGCAAGGGAGTTTACTTGCTGACTGGAGCTGTCAGGCTGAGGTTCATATCAAAGCTTTGAGCCAGAGGTGGAGACTTCACAGTTTCTCTCTACTTGTTCATATGAACATGCCAGTTGAGTCCCGGGTGTCCTCCACGTCACACACAGGGAGTATTGGTGGAGCCAGACGTGCCTACATTCTCACAGGATAGGAGAACACGGAAGGCAGACAACGGAGTGTCTGAAGGAAGCCCAGATCCTGTCGTTCTCCTCATCAGCCGCTCCCCACCTGGGTCCCAGTGGGCACACAGCCTAGGTGGGGTCTCTGTTCCCTATGGAACTGTGGTTTGCCATCCAGCATGTGTACTGTACAGCTCGGGAGTGGGGATGAATTTAGTAAAAATAAAAGAAGAAAAAAAACTGGACCAAGTGCCCTGAATAAGATTATTTATGGCTCCATTGATAGTTGTAAATCGCTTAAGAAGGCAGTAAGCATTCCTTCTTATGTTTGTAAATGTGACCCTCAATATAGCACCTGATGTATGCATGACACATGCTGAGCCCTTGGCCGTGTGGGATGTCCAGGTCACCTGAGGACTGCTCTGAACTTGTGGGACCCTGCCAGAGTGATAGTGCAAAATGAAAGCTCACAGACTTCCAATTCTATATTTTGTGTACCTATGTATATGTAAGTCACATTATGCAGGCACATGTGCGTACGGGTGTGCATGCACAAGCACGTACGTCCATATGGAAGCAAGGCGCCATCTTTGAGGGGTGTTCCCCAGCAGCCTTCCACATTGCTTATTGAAACAGTATCTCTCATTGGTCTAGAATTCACCAAGTAGGCTAGGCTAGCTCATATCTGCCTCCGTCTCCAAAGCACTTGAATCACAGGCATTCGTCACCAGGCTCATCGTTTTTCCTTTTTCGCTTCTTTGTTGTTGCTGTTGTTGTTGTTGTTGTTGTTTGGTGTTGTGTTGTTGTTTTGTTTCTTCAGGTGAGTTCCGAGAACTGATCTCAAGCACTCGTGTTTGCAAGGGAAGTACTTTATCAGTTGAGCCGTCATCTCCCCAGGCCCCGTTTGAGGTTGTGTTCTCTGTTGTATGTTTGTGTGGTACGCATGCATGTGTGTACGCATGTTCGTGTGGGGAGAGGAACGAGTGTACAGGGAGGAGTGGACGTGCCTATGGAGACCCGAGATTGATTCTGATAGTTTTCCTTGATGGCTCCTCTCCACCTCATTCTTTAAGGCGGGGTCTCTGAGGATCCCGCCTCCACCTTCCAAGCACTGGACATGCAGGTGGCTGCCACATCCACCCAGCATCTGCGTGGGTTCAGAGTACCTGAATCCCAGCCCTTGTGTGGGAGTGGGGGGCACTTTGGCCACTGACATTTTCCCAGTCCTCAATTCTGTGTTTTGTGTTGTTTTTTAATTCCAGAGCAATCAATGAACCACAAAAACAATTAATACCCCTGCTACTTTTACTGTGGCCACTGATAGGTAATAACACCCTGAACATCTTTAGAAGATAAAGAGGCCCGGGAGGCAACAGTGTGGACAGCTTTCAGTTTGAATGTGCCTTTCCTTACATAAGTTAGGGTCTTCAACTTCAGAATAAGAGGAAATTAGAAACTACATATTAATACCAAATACTAAGAATGATGAGCAGGTCTGCCCATCAGAGCATTTCGGATCTATGAGCCTGAGCTTTGACCTTGTGAGAGAAAACTAAAACCACTCTGGGTTCCACTGGGCACCACTGTTAACACAGCTCCAAACATGAAGCATGATCATAGAAGAGGATAAAATCCTTCTGAATAGGGCTGCGGGCCTAGAAGATTTCTGCAAGCTATTATCTAATTTGATTCCCCTCATTGCATTGCAGGGGGATTTAAAACACATCACCTCCAGCTGAAATGGGTTCTGGTAAATTTCTTGAGAGCTCTCTCGGATCTCACGTCATCCTCTGGGTTCAGGTTCAAGGCTACATTAATGACCCACCATTTTTCCACTGGGTAATTCACTCTCTGGCAACCTATTTTATTTATGCTACATAAATTCAGGAAGCAATTAATAGTTGCCACAAAAGCAACGTGATTCGGAGTGTTTTTCTCAATAAAACTTTGAAGCAAGGCACTTCTCTTTCCCCAAGGCAGAGGAGGAAGCAAAATGCTTGGGAGAGTACTAAATCACTGTGTTATATGCCCTGTCTTCCTCCTGCTGGCTAGAGAGAAGCAGAAATAGCTTCCTGCCTTTTTCTCTTAGCACCATAGTGGAAACTCCTTTGCAAAGGAGCCATCTGTTACCGACAGCGGTCCGTGCTACCCTTTTGACATCCTGTTCACCTTAGGGTTCTGTTCAGGCAAAAAAAATAATTTAAAAATAACACCATAAAAATCAAGAGCAATTTATTCATTAACCAAAACCAACTTATCTAACTGAAGGAAAAAAGAAAAACGATTTCGTTTTTTTTTTTTATACTGATGAGCCCACCACCAGGTAGGCAAGGGACTTGACCCATGGCAGAAAGTGGCCTTGTCTGAGCTAGCACAGGGCAGCACAGGTCACAGAGGTCAGAGAGAAGCCAGGATACAAACCATCAGTGGACTCCGGGTTTGAGGGAGCTGTAAAACGTGCCACCCTGATTCTCCCGGTTTTCCAAGTCTCTTGCGCCTTCTTCACCCTCTACCTTTTGGCCCTACACCTTCCTGCCTGGACTGATGCTGAAGCCATGAGGAGAAAAGCCTAGGAGCCAGGGTCAGAGAGAAGAAATACAGAAAGAGCATGGAGTGCTGGTGGCATTGGTGGGACCCCCTGAGCACTTCCATATGAAATGTCTCCAGACTTCATGGGAAAACACCTCCTCTCTCGTTAAACCTGCTCCTTGGGTTTTCTGTTATTTGGAGCTGAAAGTGTTTCACGTGAGATTCTTATCTCTGTGTCCTCCCCTTCTTCCCACCCACTGTTCTCCTCCTCCTTGTCTGTTCCTGTCCCTCCTTTCTTCCATATATCCATATATATGGAAGAATATATACATCATATATATGTGTGTATGTATATGTATGTGTATGTGTATATGTATATGTATCCCCACACCCACTAGACCCAGAGCAGGAAGTACAGGAAATCCAACATGATAAAGGATGTCCTCAACCTTGGCTGGGGGGCAGCTCAGCTGGTAAGGTACTTGCATGTGGAACTGAGCTCAGATCCCTACAGGAAAGCCAGCTATGGTAACCCTGGGGAGGCAGACATGGGCGGATTCCAGAGCCAGCCAGTGCGGTGAAATAGCCAGTCAGTGAGCTCTGGGTTCAGTAAAACACCCTGGGTGTGAGGGAGAGAGAGAGACAGAGAGAGAGAGAAAGAGAAAAAAAGAGAACAATAGAGTAAGACAAGTCGACATTGGCCCCTGGCTTCTGCATGCACATACACATGCTAGTACCACACAGAAAAATAAATAAATGATGAAAAAGAATGTCAAACTTGAACCTCATTAAAGATTCAAAAGCCATCTAGTTTTCCCTAAAACCTAGAAGGGTCTCCAAGTTCTACTATTTGAATTCTTAAAAAATTCCATCTTTGTGATGTTTATAAAATGCACACAATCATGGGAAAGAATCAGGTATGACAGTGAATATCTGAAAATGCATAAAACTAAAAAAAACGAAAGGCTTTTAAAATTAATAGAGAAAAGTACAGTGATACAGACAATATTATATAAATTAATAATAAATTTTATCACTCTAAAGAGGGGATTTTGCTTATAGGGGCAAAAATATGTGTGGATACCCTAAAAACAGTTTCATGTGGGACCATCATTATCAAAACCTCACAAGGAGATATAAAAAACGGATTTAAATAAATGGAGAGACATGTTCCTAGAGAGATTAGCTTACTAAGGCATTCCTCTCTCAAAGCTTAAGATAATTCCAGTCAAAATTCCAATCATATTACTTCTCTAACTTGACAGAATGAATTAAAAGAAACACAATATGAATGAATTGGGAAGATACGGTGATGAATCCTTACTCGGTCCAGGTAGTAAAATATAAATGATACAGAGGCGGAACTGAAAATAGTGTGGCGCTGTCAACACCGACCATCAACGGCACGAGTTAAGTAGCCCTGAAATTCCCCTGAGGAGAAGAGAGTTCAACGTATGATAAGAAAAGCAGTAAGATAGGTTGAGTGGCAAAAGATGTCAAGAAATTACATTTTGAGGGACAACAAGGTAACTTCCTCACTTGAATATATGCAGTCATAATTCTAAACATATGGAACAATCAAACATAAAAAGCAAAGTCTCAGAAATAAGACTAAGCTCCAGGAGATCCAGAGCTTTGGAGATGCCTCAGGGGGTAAAGTGCTGGCCACATGAACATGAAGACTTGAGTTTGGGTTCTGAGTGAAGGCTGTGGAATGTGCCTGGAACCTTAGCATTAGAGGAGCAGAGACAGGGGGATCACAGGATCTCACTGGCCAGGCAACCCAGCCCAAACAGCAAGCTTCAACACCAGACAAAGACTCTATCTCAAAAACCTAAGGTGGAGAAACAATTGAGGAAGGAAATCCTGACGTCAGCTTCTGGCTTACACACACATCTGCAGATGAGGACACCAGCATACACAGACACACAGACACACAGACAGACACACACACACACACACACACACACACACGTGCACGCACATATAATTGCAGGAAGCCAAGGCTCTATCACATAGGGAACTGTATCTGCCATGTCTATCTCTATCTCACTATTTTTTCCAGTGCTTGGCACAAACAAGAAACTCAGACTGTATTTCTGATGTTTTTTATTAGCTTTAGGGTAGCATACAAAGCAAAGAGTTTCATTATGGCATCTTCACATGTGTATACCATTACACTGTGTTCTCACTAACTGCTCTCCTACACTGCCCTCCACCAGACCTCCCTTTGGTTGGGTACCTTGCTTCCTGCAGACAGTCCCTGCTTCTGCTTTCCTGTCACACATTCTCTATCACCCTGTCTTTCCCACCCTCTCTCAAGATCTTCCCCTCTCTTATGATCTCTTTTATGACAGTTATGTGACCTACACACACGTATAAACACATGTACAATATATGTTTGTTTACTAAAAACTGACACATATTTCATGGAAGAAAAGAAAGGGGCCTCTAACTCTAATTATAAAATAAAATGTATATCTATGATAAAAAAAAAAAACACAAAGTAAATGGAAAACTGGTTTGAAAACATCCAATATATTCAATAAAGGGTTTGTTCGCATACACAAATGGAGGCGAATAAGCACCAGTCTATAAAAGAAGTGAAATACAAAGCGGACATGTACACATTGCCAACAAGCATCTGAAAAACGATTCAAATTATTCAAAAATATATAACATAAAAATGGAATTTAACACCATTGAACCAGCAAGGTTTATAAGTAAACAGTGGTAGATAGAAAAGTGAAAATATCACACATACCTATTACAGCAGCCACTATCAACAACCCTGATAACGCCAGATGCTGTTGAACATAGTCATTGCTGGAGGGAAAGCAAAACAATACAGCCTCTCCTCTCAGGAAGATAGATTCTCACAGAACTAAACAAGTCTTTCCACATGACCAGTCATGGCTCTTAGTACCTACCCACAGGAACAAAGTTCTGTGTCCACACAAAAAAAACCCTACAAGTTTATAGCAATTTATTCACAACTGGCAAAACTTGGAAGCAACCAAGTGTCCTCTGGGAAAGGATGGAGTTGGGGGATTGGTTTGGGTTGGTTTGTTGGTTTGAGTTTTTTGTTTTTGTTGTTTGTTTGTTTGTGCAATGAAAACAAGTGAGCTGTTAAGCCATGAAAGGCATGGAGGAGGCCTCATATTATTAGCTGAAGAGGTCAGTCTGAAGAGGCCACACACCATGATCCCACCTGCCCAATGTTCTAGAAAGGGGGATAGTTGAAGGGCTGCCTTCCATTCTGCCCTCCCCATGCTCCTGTCCCCCTCTGCATGGCGTTCTTCATTTCCAAGGGGTTTAGAGGAGGAAGACATGCAGAGGTACACCACCGAGGACTCTAGGAGAGTGAACAGCCTGGTATGATACCATGACTATGGATACATGTCATCATACCACTGCATAGACTATAGAACACCAAGAGAAAAACCTTAGTATAAACTACAGACCCCAGGACAATGACAGGTTGAGGTAGGTTCATCAGCTATAACATATGTGACACTCTGGAGGGAAATGATGGTAATGGGAGAGGCAAAGTATATGCAGAAACAAGAGAAACCTCCACATGGTCAGTTCACTGTGATTGTGAGCCTGAAAGTGCTCTAAACAGTTATGGTTAATGGAGGAAAGATGGAAAGAGTCTCCTGCCTTCTTGTGCTGCTGATGGAAGCTCCTAGAAGCTTCTGAGAAAGTAACTTAGAAAGAGATGGAACTTCTTAAAACATGAATGTGTATGGTATAATAATGAATAGAATCCGAGCTATGACAAAAAATAAGTATATAAAATATTACACAACCATGAAAATTGGCACCATCACTTAGAAGAGAGTTTGACAATTTCTTATAAAACTAAACATGTTCTCTTCATACAATCCAGCAATCATGTTCTTTGGTATTTAACCAAAGAACTGAAAACTTGTCCACACAAAACAAGATGTTTGAAGGCCACCTAAGAGTTAGTAGTGTAAGTGGTTAAATTATGCTATTACCAAATTCCATAACCATTCAAGTCAAACTTTCAAAGACTGGTGACATGTTCACAGCATAATGCTAAGTGAAAACAGATGTTTGTGACACTGTATATGCAACATGACTAAACACTCAAAAAGCAGACAAGTAAAAAGATGCAAACATGTGCCAGGCAGTGGTGGCGCACGCCTTTAATCCCAGCACTCGGGAGGCAGAGGTAGCTGAATCTCTGTGAGTTCAAGGCCAGCCTGGTCTACAGGACAGCCAGGGCTGTTACACAGAGAAGCCCTAAATCTCAAAAATAAATAAATAAATACATAAATAGATAGATAGATAGATAGATGGATGGATGGATGGATGGATAGATAGATAGATAGATAGATAGATAGATAGATAGATAGATAGATAGATAGATAAACAAACATCCCTAAGAATAAGTGGAGGAAAAGACCAGAAATACAGCAAGCTACAAGAAGGTAATCCATGAATAACAGGGTCAGAGATGACATTATTCACTTTCTTTGTGTTTTTATCTTCCAGTAAACGATGTAGCATTCAACCACATGGATCTTCTTTGAGATGCTAAGGTCTTAAGCACAGACAAGTGTCATTTTTAGCTAAGACACTGATTACAAGTTCAGTAATAGGCACTGCAACCCATTTGTTTTCTCTGAAAATCAAGGGCCAGGATGAGGACAGACTGTGTGTATATGAAGTCTTCCAAGACTGCTATTGAGTAAGGGGTACCTTTCAGGTGGTGACAGTCACATTCTAAAATGAAAACCAAGGTGAAAGTCACACAGCTCTGAATATGTTAAAAAATCTACTGAGCTGTCTGTACAATTCAATAAAAGAGTGACTCTTGGGGCATGTGAGTTATATCTTAATAAAACTTTTTAAAATAAGCCATATGATTCAATTCCTCTCTGCGTGTAGTAGTGTCTTTCCTCCCAGATTTTCTCTGTCATGCCAAAGCTAACTTCCAGAATCAGCTTTCTAATACTGCTATCGGGTCTGTCATCAAGTGCCCACTGTGTCTTACCTCCTATCATACATGACTGGCTCAAATGAACCAAAACCTGGAACTAAGGAAACTCTCACCAGAAAATATGAGGAAGTCTTCATGATTTTGATAATGAATTATTGGATATTAAAGAGTCAGGAGGCACAGGATGGACATAGAGGGATGAAGAAAGGCAAAGGAAAAAGAATAGGGAGAAAGAGGGGGAAAGGAGGGAGGGAGGCAGGGAGGGAGGGAGGAAGGAAAGAAGGAAAGAAGGAAGGGAAGGAAGGAAAGAAAGAAAAAAGAAAGAGAGAGGGAGAGAAAAGGAAGGAAGAGAGAGATGACATCCTCAGATATACAATCAAGAAAATGAAAATTAATCTACAGAATGAGGTAAAATTTTTACAAGTCATAGAACTAATAAGGGCCTGGTACCCAGAAATAGAAATAACTCTTGCAATTCAAGCACAAAAATAGAAAGTATAAGCCCTACTCAATTAAAAGTTAAGCAAAGAAGTTAAATAGACATCTCTTCAAGGATGACATACTGATGAGAGTATGAAAGGATGCTCAACATCATTAGTCACTAGAGAAATGCTAATCAAAACCACAAAGGGAACCGCCTCATACATGCTAGGATGGCAATAACCCAGGAAAGGAGAAAGTGTTGGTGACGACATGGAGAAAGCCGTGTGTTCTGTTGGTAAAAGGACAAAAGAAGTGCAGACACTACAGAAACACTGTGATCAGCCCAGAAAGCGAAACAGTGAAGCGTCAAACCACCAAACAGCTCCACTCGACCCCACGGGACACACACCAATTCCACTGGAGCCAACGGGGCTGGGGAATAAGTGTTTAAACATAATATGTACATAAGCTGAACACAGCAGCATTGCACGTAGTGCTAAAACGATAGAAGTAATCTAAATGTTCATCGGGATGGGTGATCAATATGGCACAGAGAGAGGAGCTATTATTCAATTATAAATATGTACAGCCATGCTCACCACAACAGCCTTCAAGACACCATACTAAGTGAAAGAAGCCACACTTGAAAACCACCACCGTAAGATTCAATTGACATAAACGACCTAGAATAGACGAGTCTGCAGAAACAGAAGCAGAGAGGGTTTGTCAGAGGCTCAGATGGGAGGAGAAAGCAGAGGGACTGATTGATGAGCACAGGCTTGCCTTCAAGGATGATTGGGTATTCTGGAATTAGATCACCGTGATGGTTACACAAAATTATGAGTGTATTCAACACCACTGGGTTTTACATTTTAAAGTAGCTAAAATGGTAAAGCATGGGGCCTTGCTATGTATCCTTGGCTGGTGTGAAACACACTATACAGGCCAGGCTGGCTTTAACACTGCAGCAATCCTCCTGCCTCTGCCTCCCCAGTGCTAAGATTATAGGTGTACACCACCATGCCCAGGTTCATAACATGTGCCTTTTACCTCAATACTCAAAACAGAAAGACCCCGCCATGGTTCTTCATTTAGGCTTGTAATGGTCTTGCTCCCACCTCATCTCTGATTTTTCAATTCATTTTTTATTATGTTCAAACCCAGTGTGCTCTTCTTCTTCCCATTGTATCCAAACCCAGTCTGTTAATCCCAAAGTCCATATGTTCCAAATGTCCTTCTTGATGCCTAGAGCACCTTCCTTAACCCTCTATCTTGGAATATAATGGGATCCAACCAAGCCAGGTTCTGTTGTCAGGCCAGGCCACTATTGACTATTTGTCTTGTCTTCTCCAAACTTGAAATGGGCAACCATATTTAATCAATAAATGTATGTATTAAATTTCTAGTTCTTACTAGAGTGATAATATTGGCAAGTCTACCTTATAGAATAGTTCTGATACTAAAGCATAAAGTAGGTATGTCTGGGGCTGTAGCTCAGTGGTACAGCACTTGCCTAGTATACACGAGGATCCAGGTTCAATCCCAAAGCATCAAACATACATAAAATCACGGTATCATCTACACAGTGTTCCCAAGCTTCCAGAATGTTCAAACAGCAGGACCTATCATGTGCCATGTGCTTCTTATCTGTGTAAATATAAACTATTTGCTACCAACTCTTATTTCACTTAAACAGACTTATTTTAAATGAGAAACTATTAAAAAAAAAAACCAGTATGATATCAACTGGTTTGCATTCTAACTGTTTCATGCATGATAAAAAAAAAAAATAAAAGGCAGTGCAATTACAATATTAATTGTGGGCACCTGAAGGCTGTTAGTGACCGCCATGCTGTCACTAAGCACACGGGGGACAACAGACTCTGCCCACTGCTTCCTCGTGGCCTGAATTGCAGCCATCTTCTCTGGAAACCTCCCCTGCTCTGTAGTGCTCCCCAGTCCACTGTAGACTCCTTATAGCCTGTGCAATCAGCCCTAGTAGGTTTAATTCCCACCATGTCACTTCTGTTCATGTTGGGGACACTGTCCTCGGTGCTTTTGCGTCTGTACCTCCAGCTCTTGTGTTAGAGCACAGAACACTGTCTTGCTTTTTTTTAATTCTCTATATAGGTCCAACTACAGTGCAAAAAACATTTTCTGAAGGGGTGAGAGAGTCAGATGCAGGAAAAGTGCATGTCAGGTGCTTATGGTCATCTTTTTCTTTCTTATTTCTAATGATGGAGAAAAATCCATCCACATTATTTCCAAAATTTTTATGACCACACTAGCTTAACAATCACCAGTAAAGGGGAGAGATAGCTCATGGCATGAGAATATGAAGCCAGTGGCTGGTGCACTGAATGTATTTGGTAGATTTTACCAAATGGATATTGAATAAGGGGAATGATTACTTAGCAGGCCCTGAGTGCTTAGACAGACCACGGCAGAAGTGGATGAGCGGAGGCTGGTCAGCATGAGAAGACTAACGCCCACCAGGGGCTGAACATGAGAACTTTATGAAGGCCTAGACCACACACCTGAACCCAAGGCTCCAGTCACGCCTCATTCCACATGCCCAAGACCAGTCCTCTACCCTGAAGAGAGGCCCAGCCCTCGACTTGATTCCTAATTAGAAGTAAATCCCTATAAGACCAGAGAGTCTTTGCGCATCCACAGTGCATTTTGGCCATGAGTCTCAAAGCACTGACAAAAGACGCCACAAGTGAAATTACTGATTGAATACATCCAGACACAGAGCAATCCTTGTGTCAATGTTGACACAGCGGCTCTATACCGTCCGGCTCTGGGAGGGCAGGCGAAAAGCAAAACCACCAGAAAAGTTGGGGAGAAAAGGGTGCCGTGGCTGCAGAACAGTAGAGCTCAGAATCATAAAATAAAGGTGAATACAAAACAATTGCCTTTAACCCTAAAGGTACATAGCTCTCCAGAGTCTACCAACCATTAACCAGACTGCATCATTCCTCACCAATCTCTTGCCAACCCTATAAGAGACATAATGTGCCTCCTTTTCACAAAGAAACTGCATTTCAAAGGATGTCTCAACTCTTGTTTTCCTGGTGCCAGATCCAGGGATCTTCTGACATCAACATCAGTTACCCCAGCATTCTCTCTTGTACTAACTGTAGCAGACAGCAAGCAAATATTTGCTAGAAGAAGGATTTTTGATACCTTCTGCTCTGGTGTTAACAGCAAAAGACTCACCCCAAGCTGAAAGGTGAGGTCTCAGAGTCATCCCAGGAGCCCCTACCCACTGCCTAGCTGCAGAGAACCATCACATCTTCATCTCTAAAATCCTCTAAGGCCACTGGATGGCTCAGACTCGACCAGAGGAAGCACAACTCACTAGGTTCTTAATCCCAATACAATGTCAGTTTCAAAAATAGTATTCACCCCAAGGTCCTCTTCTTGACCATAATTCTCTAATTATTTAAAAAAAAAAAAAAAAAAAAAAAAACTACGTGACCTCGAGATCAGTATAATCATGGATTCTCCCTTCCTTAACCAATCTTGGATTACATGATAGTTAGGGAAAGGAACTAAAATTAACAACTAAAGCTATTCTCTTTATTCTCTTTTTATCCGTTTCCTCTTTGTATTTTATAGCAATTGATAACTGGACATGGACAGGCATGCATGCCTGTCTCCCCTACACAATTCACGTTAGATCTCTATTTAGAATGTGTATACATTCCTTCCAACACAGCCTGTCCACAAGCTACCCAGTGCCCCCAAAATGAGGATTATCTGTGACAACCCAGTGGTCCTTGGATGAGAGAGAATGGAGCATCCTCTTTCCTCAGTTAATTACCATTTCTTGCCTGTGCATTTGATTTCAATAAAGTCTCTCTAATTACTTCAAATATCACTGTGCCTCCCTCCTCCCCTTTCTCCTACGCCCCTCTTTCTCTTTGAGAGCCTGAGACTGATGAGCTCAAACACACCGGCAAGCCTCAGGCATCTGCCGTGACGAGCAAAGGCTTCTCAAAGTTAATAAGCCAGGAGAGTTAATAAACCAGACTTCCCAAAGTTAATAAACCCGGAAAACACAATTATTGCTATTTTTACTATTATTAAAAGGTTGTCATTATCAGTGTTGTTGTTATTCTCGGCCTTATCTGCAGCGATCCCAAGACCCTCCCCCATGGCTGCCTGCCCCCCCTCCTCTCCCACCCTTACCAGTGGCGGTAATAATATGTGAGTAATCCCAGAGGGACTCCCCAGCACTGCCCCGTTGTAGGAAGCAATATTGGAGCTCATGCAGCCCCTGGTCCCTTCAGGCTCAGCTTTGCCCTTTTATATTACATACTGTTCAGTCAAATCCATCACTGGCCTCCTAGCTCTTTCCAATAGGCTGGAGGAGGCTGGGTGGAAACGATGATTAAAGCAGCCAAGGGGAAGAGGAGGGGGAGCAGGTGGATGAGATGGGAGGGAGGATATTTGGGGTTTGGACATGCCCGAGCTGTCAGAGAGTCTGATTTCCATGCGATAGCATCTGAGGCTCAGTATTTCTCTGTACCTCTAGGCAAGGTGTGGTTCTCTCAGGGGCAGCTGGGATATCTGTGAATCGGGGATAATAAAAAACATAACTGTTTTCCAGATGCCTGGTGAGCATGCTCCTCTCCCATGCATTTACTTTCTCTTTGAAGGACCCACCCCATCCATGGAGATGGGGGCCTTTTAGAATTAGTCAATGTTAGGAAATGTGGGAGGGAGAATCCGATGGCAAGAGGCCGTTATGTTTCATCAAAGCCAAATTCTTGCTTTATGCATGGAGAAACTAAAGACCACTGAGGTGAAGGCACCAGAGTAGCTAGGTTAAAGGAGCCCCTGGCCTGGAGCCCTGGCTCTCAATTCCCAGAGTTTCTTCATGCTGATGGCCACATCCTTTTCTTCCCTGGTTCTCCCCATGCCCTCCTCACCCTGTCAGCACCTCTGGTCTCAAACCCGTAAGACCAAACTCACCAGGCCTGCTCAGTGGCCACGTAGCTACTGTTCTAGGGATGTTACTATGTCTACTAGTTCTGAAAATGGAAAGGATAGTGCCTACCACGGGGGAGGGGGGAGGGGGGAACTGGCAGTGTCAAGGACTGCTAAAGCAGTCATGCCAGGGATAACATTCAGCATTAAACACTTCTTAACGCGGCACCCACTCCAGCTTCATGCACCCCAGTGCTGTGTGACATTTTGTTTGTGTTCTGACAAATAAAGCCTGCCTGGAGATCAAAGGGTGGAGCTAGGCACTAGTTAACCATAGAGGCCAGGCAGTGTTAATCTCCCCCTCCAGTGCCCACTCCTGACATCATGATACTGTCTGCCATGAGGTGTTCATTAGAGTGAAGCAGATCCATGGTATTCATGATCTTGACTCTCCAGAATCATTGGCTTTTTTTATGAAGCCTGTCACAAGAACAGTAAATGGAGTACTACCATCTGTAAGTAGAACAAGGCCTCTGTACCCGGAACACGTCGGCAACCCCAAATGGGATTCCATAAGGTACTAGCATGGGAAGGTAACTTCATGCGTGGAATCAAAGATGGGCACTAAGCATTCTCCTTCCAGGGCGAAAGGAAACGGAAATGCCTCATGTAAAAAAAAAAGAAAAAAAAACACAAAACATACAAATTTTTTAAAAAGCCTCACACAAAGCAAGGAGAATAAAAGGCAAAGAAAGTCACAAATAGCAACAATTAATGGCTGGTTTTTAATAAAACCATCACCCGGCTCTCTCAACCATTTTTCAGGAAATCAAAAAGCATGGAAATATAAACTACCTTATTAATTACATCACATTAAAAATTTGATATTACAATTAATGTGTATTTTGATATTATTAGTAGTATTAGTATTAGTATTTCTGTGGACCATCTGTGTAGTTACCCCGGGAAGCGAGTTCCATATACACAAAATGAGGAGACCGAAGTCACAGCAAACATCAGCAGGAGCTGGTATGGGTGATTAGTCTACACCAGGAGCAAGTCCAAGCTCTTAGACCAGCCATTCTTGTTTCACCTTCCCAGCCATCTCACAAGGTGAGTACCAGTCCAGTTTTTCCGATGAAGACGCTGAAGTATAAGAGGTTAGCAGCAAGGTCACACAACAAGCTGCTACAGCAAGTATGGACACGGTTCCTTTTTCAGGAATGTCCCAAGAACAACCACCATTCCCAGGAAACAGTAGTCTGTGGACAAAATACAGACAACGCTGTGTGAACACAGTGGACAGTGGCCAAAGGAAGGAAGACGCAGAAGGGATTAGGACACGGGGAAGGGACTCAGACTTGATGGTGTCACTGTTTTTCCACCTTAGTCACACAGGATGAGCAAGAAACTAAGATTTAAAGCAAAACAAAAAACAAACAAAAAAAAAAAGTCTTGCTGGCTGCAAGAACCCGGGGCAGATTTGGAGCAATTAACAGCCTCAAGGACATGAGGAGTCTGGTCTAAAAACAAAGAAAGGGAATGCTAAACTGTGTGTAGAAGCTTTGTCCAATATCCAGCCGACGGCTAAACGACACACAAGCTGGGTAGACTCCAAGCAATCAAAAAACTAAGTTGAAATCCCAGGAGTAACAGTTTGAAATCTGAGTTCATCCTAACTGACTGAGTACTGAAAATTTTTTAACATACAAACGCATCCATCTAGGATACAATTTATAATCGCTAACATGGTCTATCATCAAAAGCAAAGATGATCAATAGAGGCCAGTGCCACAATGATCTATATATTGAAATTGGCTGACAGTGGTTTTAAAAACGTGTGTTATAACCATGCCCAAGGATGTAAATGGAAGCATACTCAAAAAGCATGAAAAATAGGAAATGCCATACATGAGAAATACAAACTGTAAAAAATGATCAAATGAGAATTCCATGAAAGGAAGGAAGGAAGGAAGGAAGGAAGGAAGGAAGGAAGGAAGGGAGGGAGGGAGGAAGGAAGGAAGGAAGGAAGGAAGGAAGGAAGGAAGGAAGGAGAAAGGAAAGGAAAGGAAAGAAAAGAAAAGAAAAACAAAACTATTTCTTCTGTTTCTGGGAGCTAACCCATGACCTTTCTTATCCTAATCATGCGTTCTACAACTGAGATATATGTCCAACACCCATATATTGTTCCACAGTGAAGGAATTGCCTTATATCATTGCTGTTCAATCAGGAACCACTAATCATGTGCACACTGAATACTTGAAGGACGGCCAGCACAACTGAGGAATTGTTCATTTCCTTCCACTTTAATGAATATATATTTGAATAGCCATACATTGGTAGGGCTCTTATATTAAACAGTGTAGCTTTGCAACTCATAAGTACAACATCAGCAATAAAAAAAAATCACCAGATTGGAGGTCTACCTGCAGCATGGGCCACCAGGCAGCACTATGATGAGCAGCAAATATGTGGTGGAGAAATGGGAGAGAGAGAGAAGCCGAGCAGTTCTTATGCTGTGGAGAGAGGAAGGACTGGAAACACCATGACAGCGAGGAACAGGATGATGTGAGTGGCCTGTGCTGCCACCATGGACCCAGACATGGCCCTACCACAGCCAGGGTCTGTATTGACATCCAGGGCCTGTGCTACCACAAAAGGCCATGCAGATGTCCATGGTTTGGACTGCCACCAAAATCCATGTTGATGTCCAAGGGCCATGCTAAGCAGGTCCCGCCCCTCACAGGAGAGCTGGTCCTGCCCTTCAGTGGCCACTACAGAGGGAGAACTGACTCCACCCCTCATAGGAGAGTTGTCCCCAGTGGCATGGTCGCAGGAGAACTGGATCTGGTGACCTCTGCACAGGAGATCCGGCCCTGCCCCTCGAAGGCTGCGGCAGTGGGAAAGCTGGTCCTGCCCCATGCTGAGAGTAGCCTGGCTGTGTTGGCCATGGTGTGGGTGCAGGAGAGCTGGGGTGGTACTGGAAAGCTGTCCCTTCCCCTCACCTGAAAGGGGGTCCTGGTCAGAACCCAGGCTAACAAATTCAGCTACCATCCAGGCCCCCACCCAGGGCTTTGAGTTGATCCACCCCAACATCTACCCCATCTACGACCTGCTGGAGCACGTGAAGGGACCTTTCCTGCCGAACCATAGCTGCAGGATCTCCATGACTAGGGGAAACAGCAGGATACGCAAGAGGAGTCTCGGTGAGGGTCCAATATTGATGGTGTACCAGAAGCCGGGAACCTTGAACCTGACCAACAGCTCACTGCAATAACATTTGCAAGTAAAGCTTTTTGGGCAAAAGAGTATACAGCGTGACACATGGCAGCTGCCAATGCTACTACAACAAATGAACATGTGATGATGAAGAGGCAGGCAAGAGAGAGGAGTGACGTGGTTTTTCAACATTACCTTTTTTTCTTTTCTTTTGTGGGGGATGCTACAAGGCTGGAGGGTGGATGTGAAAGAACTGGGAATTGAGTAGGACTGGGGTTGATGATGTGAAATCCAAAGGATCAATTAAAAAATTATGTTAAAGAAATTCACCAGAGTCACTTAACAATAGACTGGAGATGGCAAAGAATGTGTAAGTCATAGATCAATACAATTCATTCATTCAAAGAAGAGGGAGAGGAAAAACACTGACAACCACAGCAAAAAGAACAGAAGAAAAAACTTCTTTTTAGTTACAAAGTCTTACATGCTATGTGCAGTGGTAAAATATTAACATTCAGTATGTTGTACATAGGTAAGAATGTATATTGTAATCCTGGGAGCAACTAATAAAAGCAATTTAAAACTAATGTAAAAGGATGTAGGAGAAAAGATAGTAAGTAAATTAAATTCTAAGTTAAATTTATTAATTAAAAGAAAGCACAGAGGAGAAAAAGAAAATTATTTTAAATTTTAGATTATCCTTGATTATCATGTTTTCTGAAAGAGACTTTTTAGCAATAAATTTATTTTCTAAAATTAAAACATTATATCATTTCCCAAAAAAAATTTAAGTAGCAAATAGTAAAATTGTAGGCCTAAGTCAAGCTCTATCAAGCATTACATTAAATGTTAATGGACTAGATATTTGAATTAAAAGAAAGAGGTTGTCAGAATTTTTTTTAATTGATTTAAAAATAAAAACAAAACAAGAATCAACTATGTATTGCCTACAGGAGATGCACTTTAAGAAACACAGGTTAAACCAGGCAGTCTTGTATATAATCTATGAAATACTTTCCACGTCTGAAGTTCAGTAATTCAGTAATTCCACATGTATATACATCTATGTACATCTATCTATGTACACATGTATGTACATCTATCTATCTATATACATCTTGTATATAATCTATGAAATAATTTCCATGTCTGAAGTTCAGTAATTCAGTAATTCCGCATGTTTATACATGTATATACATGAACATAATATGTAAATGCTTTTACACACAGAGTACAATGATAACAATTAGTGGTCAAACTTGCGTGTGCCTAAACCCAGTCAGTAGAAGGGGTCTTCTCCAAGTAAGCATGTCCTTCATTTCTTAGTAAACATTTGTTCTGTCCAAGAGATGGGACTTTATTCCACTTATTCTTGAATGGAGATTTAAACCTCAGAATGGCGATTTAAGCATCAGACCTGCTTGAATTTCAATCTTCATGGAAGAGATGGGAATGCTCTTTCTGTGCAGCCTGGTGAGTGAAACAGTGTCCCCAGACTTCCACTGTCCACAAAGCGGTGTGGCTGAGTGCAAAGAGAGCTAGGCTTACCATGAGAAAGCCTAGCTAGCCTGCTTCCAATATCCACCACTTAAAATCCACAGGACATCGGCAACGTCACCTCACCTCTTCTAGACTCAAGTTCTCTTTCTCTTTTTTTTATCTTTTTTCTGAGACAGGATTTCTCTGTGTAGTTTTGGTGCCTGTCCTAGATCTTGCTCTGTAGACCAAGCTGGCCTCAAACTCACAGAGATCCACCTGGCTCTGCCTCCCGAGTGCTGGGATTAAAGGCGTACGCCACTACTGCCCGGCTAGGCTCAATTTCTCATTTCAAGTGGGTGATGATTCTCTTTGTTCCAGGTTTATTTCTGCAGACCCACCCTGCCTGGATTTCTCCCTTTCTGTTCCACATTTAGTCTTTCCTCTTTAAGGCTTTATGACATTCTTGCCTTTCTCATGGTGACAGCCCTTCAGGTTTCAGGTAAATCGATTTTCATTTATTTATTTGTGTATGTAGTGTTGTGTGTCTGTGTGTGCAGGTGTGTATGAGCTTGTGTGCATGCAGAGGACACAGGTCAGTATCTGGTATCTTTCTCAATTGCTCTACGTCTAACTTTTTGAGGCAGTATGTCTCACTGAACCTGGATCTCACAGATTCCTCTAGACTGACTAGCCAGCCAGCCCGGTGGTATTAGGGCATAAATTTGGAACCCTATCCTCCATAAAAGCCAGACGAGCCAGCAGCTTGTACAATAGTATAACTCCCAAGTAGAAGGGACCTAGTACTTGATGTCTCCTCCTCCTTCCAGATCACTAACTCTCTTTAAAATTAGTTTTTAGTTGATGAACCAATATGGCATGGATGACATTTTCAAGCACATATCGTTGTACTTTGCATATTACAAACAACCTTTCTTATCCCTCCTCCACTCCAACTTGTCCCTTTGCTTCCCACAGAGCTCCCCTCCCTTTAGAAATCTTCCTTCTCCCCCAGCAATACCTCTTCTACTTTCTCTTTTCATCACACACACACACACACACACACACAATCTAAATTTCACATAGAAGAGAAAGTGTAATATTTGTCTCTCTAAATCAGGCTTATTTCATCTAACACGATGATGTACAAACACTTCAACCCACGCTCCTAAAAATGCTGTAATTTCTTTCTTTCTTTGTTGAAACACGATCTCTCACATTGTAACCCAGGCTGACCTGGAACCCACTGCATAGCCCAAACCAGCCTCAAGTTCACAATCGCCTTCATGTTTCAGCCTCTCAGACTCTGGGATGACAGGCAGGAGGAGACACCACACTCAGCTAGTTTCACTCTTCTTTACAGGTGAATAAAGCCCCTGTGTGGCCGGGCGTGGTGGCGCACGCCTTTAATCCCAGCACTCGGGAGGCAGAGCCAGGCGGATCTCTGTGAGTTCGAGGCCAGCCTGGGCTACCAAGTGAGCTCCAGGAAAGGCGCAAAGCTACACAGAGAAACCCTGTCTCGAAAAACCAAAAAAAAAAAAAAAAAGCCCCTGTGTGTAGTTCACATGTTCTCTTTATCCATTCTCCTGTGGGTGGACAGCGAAGCTTCATGTGGATCTTAGCTGCTGGGAACATTGCTAGATGCAAATCACTAGCTCTTTTTAAATGTTCATTTATTTATTTTTTGTGTATGTGCAGGTGCCTGAGGAAATCAGAAAACGGCATCAAATCCCATGGAGCTGGAGTTATAGGTGATGGTGAGCGCTCTGGCCTCAGTGCTGGGAATGGAGGAACTCAAGTTCTCAGCAAGGACAGAGAGTTCTCTTAACCATGCAGCCCTCTCTCCAATCCCCCAGATCACTGCTTTTAAACATTTAGGGATCACAGGTGACTCCCTCTGGGTCTGACAGAACACACACACACACACACACACACACACACACACACACACACACACACACACGTACACAATTTCTAGAAAGTAACTTGAGGGATTATAAGAGATCCTAAAGCAAAATTCAGTTTCCAAACCATTCCAAAGAGTTTCCAAATATCAGTACTGCTGGGTTTTCACTTACATGATTCCTTTCACACTTGATCTTAGCCAAAAGGCCGAGAAGCAATGCATGATTCCTTTCAAAAAGAACAATGCAGCTTATGAGCAGAATACCTTACCCATGACCACCACTCAGCAAAAAAAATTAAAATTAAACAAAAAACCTTGCTGCCCTCTACCCTTCAAACTATATCACTCCTCCATTACCCTCACCATCTCAGCACAAGGCACTGCCACACACCAGGTCAGGCAGACTATCCTAGACTCATCCTTCCAGTCTCACTTGCATCCCCCCAGCTTGCTCGGTTCCTCCAGACCTTACAAAACAATCACCGAGTGCCTGTGATGGTCCAGGCATCACAACAGAGAAGGTGGCAATGACCCTGTGCTTGTGGAGCTTGCGGTCTTATGGAGCAGGCAATACAGCGTCAAACATAAGAAGTAAGCACAGCATATGCTGGATGGCGGTCTTGGGAATAAGGACATACAGAGAAGTCATGGGGAAAGAGGGAGCGTAACAATGAACAGAAGGAGAAGCAGAGAAAGAGGACATTTGAGCAAACACATGAATAGGAGTCCAGCGTGTGGATGCCTGGGGAAAAGCTTTTCTTTATTATCTTTCTTCCCCTCTTGAGTATGAACTCCACAAGGTCAGGGATTCTTTGTTCACTGCTATAGTCCAAGTAAGTATCTATAGCAATGCCTAGAACATAACAAACGGTCAATGAATTTTAGCTAAATAAAAAATGAATGAGGTTATCATCCAGGCTGGTCAAAACCAAGGGTATGGCCATAATTCTAAATCTTACTTTAAATATCACAGTATCTTTAATGAAGTGCTGATTTCAGAACGAAGAGGAAAGACAAGACTGAAGATAGTTTCTCATTTTAGAGAGGGATAGATATAGATATATAGATCGATATATATATATATATATATATATATATATATAGAGAGAGAGAGAGAGAGAGAGAGAGAGAGAGAGAAAATATCCTAGTCTGAACTCCAACTTCAGAATAGTCAAACAAGGAACCAACAAGCAAATAGTAGGTCCTGCTGCAAATTGAATTTTGAAACTAAGAATGATCCTTAGACACTAGGATTTCTGAAAGCCCAACGACTTGTCAGAAGGCTGTCAGTGCCTTGCTTTGCATCATGGACACTTGGTAAGATGGACGTCACCTATCTAGGAAGCTCCAGGCAGGTGTCACAGCTTTCCCCAGTGCACTTTTCTGGCCACCCCAGTACAGGCCTGGATTTTCCAAACACTCATTGTATGCCAATGTCCTTGAATTTTAAGCTTCCTTATGACTGACTCATCCCTCGGTGCTGGTGAATCTATGGATGTGGCTTGGTCCCCAAGACTCAGTTTCCTAGAAACGAGCTGCACTCATACTTTCTATCCATCAATTCCAAGTATGAAAATCTTTGGGCATACAAGGGGACAAAGTGTGCCTAGGTGTGTGCCCAAGTTCATAAACACTGACAGGGCAACTCAGGGTTCACGTTTCCCTTGAAAGAAGCCACAAGTGCCTGCAAGTGACTCTTCGTACAGTGACAACATCAAACTAAGCCTTGACACACCACTCGCCACCAGTGTCTTCTAAAAACTTGCTTCATCTCCAGGAAGAACAGGTACTACCCGGACAGCTATCACACCGATTAGAAGGCCAACAGCCGGAGAGCCTCTCCCAACATACTGTCCGCAGAAGTTAACACAGTCTGGCAGAGGCAGCAACCTGAGCTCCCTGGACTCTGCAGCACATGACTTTATGGATGGGGAGTCTTACCATACCACAGGGAACCTGAGCTCTGCAGTCTTCTTTCCCCTCTGATTAGGCAGCAGTGTGGAGGCGAAGCTGAAATCCCTTCACCTTAAACAGTACACTACGTAACCTCTGCAACACTGAACATCATTAAATTTTTAAAGGAGTGCGTTAGGGGAAGTCCTTTAATCCTTCAATAATTGAGCTGGGGAAAGAGGCCTGTGATGGGCAGCATTACCTGAGCTGATATTAACTAGGGTTAGCTACTAATGGCTTTTCAACAGCCCCACTGTGTCCATGTTGCCATTTAAAAGAGTACATTCCATTTGGCCCTTGCTCTTTAACTGTCAACGGGGAAATTGAAAAATAATACATCATTAAGTATTGTAATTTGTGTTATAGGTAGATCTCCACATCTCCCTTCTAGCACTTGAGCTCAGCCAAAACGAAGCCCTAACAACCAGTTACCAAGAAGAAAACTTCATTCCCTGAATCAGCTAGATGTCTGGGCTATCAAATTTAACCCATCACCAGTATATTTCCCACTGAATTTACTGGTCACAGAGGCAGAGCCACTAGAGAACACTCAGCGACCTTGGTAAGACCAGGTTCAGTTTCATTCCCTCCTAAGCTAAGAGGTCTGGCCCCTTATGACCTTGTCTATTTTTCTTCTCTGAGTCATAAGGTTTGGGAAGCTCTCCATCATAAGTCTCCCCATCCAACTGCCTACAGCCTTCCCCACCCCTGCCTAACCAGTGAATGTTGAGCACCATACTTCACACCTCTGAGAACTCAGGGTGAAATAAATGGGTAATGGGATCATCTAATGAGTTGAAATGATTTGCCCACCCGGCCAAAGCAAAGGCAAAGACAGAATGGCGTACAGCTCGCCGTCTCTGAAAACCTACTGTACTCCACGCCATCACTCTCGCCTCCAGTCTGGGGATGGAAGTGTGTGGCCAAACGCTAGGGTTTGCCTGTGGCTTGAGTGTGCTCCCCAAAGGTGCTTTGGCTGAAAGCTGCATCCTCCACATGGTAATGCTGAGAGCTGGCAGAACCTCTAAGAAGTGAGACTTATTAAAGTCTCTAAGTAACCAAGTAAAACGTACTGAGTCTCTGGGCATGCCCTAGGAGGGGATGAATGTGGTTCTCAAAGACCTAGTCCATTCTTGTGAGAGCGAGTTGTCACAAGGGGGACAGGCCCGCTCAACTCTCTTTGGCTTCCTGCCTCACCATGTGATGTCCTCTGCACACGATTCTGCTACTGTGATTTCATCCACCATGAGGCCAAACAGATGACACCACCCAATCTTAGACTTTCCGCCTTCAAAACTGAGAGCTAGGTAAACCTCTTTTCTTTTCTTTATAAAACTCCTAGTCCAGGGTGTTTTGGTATAGCAACAGCAGACTGACTACCATATCAAGTAAGTAGACAAGACTATAAAATAATGATACATAAATGAAGAGACCAAGCCACCAGGCTATAATCTGAAAGGAGGAGTGTGCCCATATCTGCCACTCCCTTCTCTTGTGATATCTCCAAATGCCACAGAAAGCAAAAGATCTTCAACTGATAGGCTCTTAGGTGGTGTCTTTTTCAAGCACAGTTGACTAGTTTCTGGCTTGAGGAGGCTCTGAATTTTATCCTGGGAAATGAGACACGAGATAGTGTGCCTGGAACCACATCCTAACCAACAAGAATTCTGCATGGATTGGGAACAGAAACAGAGGGACTACAGATGGATGAGTGGGGTTTACATAAATTAAGCTTAACTGATACATGAAGAAAGGAACAGCCTGGGTCCTCACTCTGCTACCATCCACAGGTCCATGGACCATGGGAGACTCAGGGAAATCTATGGAAAGATTCAATGAGAATTAGAGGACAGCAGATCCACTCTGCTGACCTCAGCCCAGCGCTGATCAGCTTAGCTAATCAAAAGGGAAATATAACAAAGAAAACAAGGAATAAATGGTTACTAAAGAGCAAAGCACGCAGAGACTGCCCCCTGGATGGTCCTTGATCCTTCTTCAGGCATCTCCACTGCAGATGGGTGCTCTACTTTCTCTCGGATCTTTAGTGTCCACCCTGTCCAGGCTAAACTCACCTTTGCCACCAAGAGGACTCAACTACTTGCAAGCATCTTGCTCCCATCCTGCCTTCACCCCAAATGCTATCTTTTGGCCCTCCCATCTTTCATCTCCCATCTTCTGGAGACTTGGCCACATCCCCCTACTGTTTCTTCAGCTTTTTTTTTTTTTTTTTTACCATGCAGCCTCCTAAATGCTGCCCTGCCTCCTCCCCACCCTCATGCTATGCTCTGACAAAGTTACTCTTTGCCATGTTGCAAATGGCCAACTGCCAATTCCCCCCACAAGTGCCCTGTTTGTAGAACCCAGTTCCGTTAATGTTCTCGTCTATGAATGTCATCTTGTAAGAGATTCTTCTCGGATCAAGACTCTTTGAATAAGTGCTCCACAAAGCATGTCTTTGGCCCTCTCCTTGGCCTATGTAGCATCCCTTGGACACTCTCCTCTTCTTAGTACTGATAGGATAATGGATCCTAAGGACGTGTGTCCACGCTGCCTCCCAGAACTCCTTTTATATCCGCCTTCTGGACACGTCCAGCTGGAAGTCATCCTCACTTACCCACATCTGCATGCCATGGACTCCTGCTCCACTTCTTGACTCCTTTATCATCTCACCCCTTCCATATCATCACTCAACCTTCCTTTCCTGACACCCCTTTTCTCAAAGCCATTAAGTTTAACTAGTCTTACATGAGGAATATTCTGGATCGTGTGTATGCTCTTCATCTCCAATGCCTCCTCCTTAGTCTGTATCCTCAACATCTCTCATAGCCTATAGCAACTACCTAACTGGTCCTTCTGACCAGTCTCTCCCAAAGCTCCTACTAGTGTCCCACATTGCCACCAGAATTATTTTTCTGGAAAATGGGGGACACATCTTTTTACTGCAGAGAGAAATCCTTGCTGGCTGCTTGCTAACCATAGGACAAAGTTGAAAATCCTTCACGTGTTACATAAGGCTTCTCACTGCTTGGTACTATTTTTTACAGCCCACAACCAGCCCAACCTCCACTGTATGTGACAATGTGCCTACCACCATCCCCACGATTGGCAAGCACTGGAACCCACACTCTTCCTCCTCAGAATTCCTTCCACTTGCACATGCTGCTTCTTCTTCCTGGAACCCTTCACACTCTCCCCTGTCCTACATGCCCACCCACTCCTGAAGAGCCAGTTGCTGTCACCTCTCCATAGAGCCTTGTCAACACCTCTAAGCAAGTCACTTATCAATAAATGTGCCGACATGTCTTTGGTACTGTACAAGATGCTAGAGACAATGGGTTAAAACAAAATTCCTGCCCCTCATGTGTCTTGAGATCTAGTGACAGGGACTATGAAACTATATGTAGATATTTATAGATATTTAAAATTGTGACAAACACTGAAGACTGTAAGTCTCTCATAATAATAACACACATGGGGACTTAGATAGGCTGGGCTTGCTCATTGACCATAATGCTGCTTAATTTGCATTTCTCAATAGTCTGTGGTAATGCATCTGTGCTTTGTATCATTTATTTTTACATCCCTACCTATTTGATTGAATGAGTGGTTTCATTAATGAGCCAACTCTTGGAGTACATCTAATCTCAAGTTTGAGAAATCTACCTACACCTACTGTCCATGTGCCTCTTGCAATCTCATTGTCTTAAAGCCCAATTTACAAAGACTGAATTCATGTAGACGCTTAGTTTCTCTAAAGTTGACTGGAACTAGTTTTAAGGGAACCAAAAGCCTTGGCGATGGTGACAGAAATAACACAATACAGGAATGTGTGGTTTCTTAGACAACAACAGGGTTGCTGGATCATGTTTAGATCAGCCCAGCCAAGTGGCTTCCCCCAAACAAGACAGATGTCACTGATTCTAGAAATCGGCCTCAGTGGGACACCATGGGATCTTTTCTAGCTGTGGCTGAGACTTGTCTGAGAAATGCAACACCATCCAGAAGAAAACTTGGAAAGGGGTTATCTGAGGGATGGATGGACAGCTGCTGCTTGGTCCCAATGGAAGCCGCTGGATCTGGTATTTAACAGTTCTGCTGCCAAATGTGCAGACAGGCTCACAGAACAAAAGTCACCAATGCAAGCCCTGAGGACCGGGGAGAAAGGAGATGGATGCTGGTTACTTTCTGTTGTTCTTCCTTCTTCCAGGGGGAGGAACAGCTATGCCAGATGACATTAAAGATGAGTACAGACAGCATGATCCAGGAAAAGGATGGGCTAGGGGGGTTTTGTGTTTGCGGAGCAGTTTGATAAGCAGGAGTGATGAGCATATTCCAGAAGCTTCCACACACATACAAACATTTAGGCAATAGCCAAAATTTAAAAATCAAACTGTTTTGAAAACTGCAGAGTGCTACAACAGCTGCCTTAGGAAGGCTGCCTGGAAGCACAGGAATCCAGCAGGTGGGGACTTGTTTTCCAAGAGCTTGTTCAAAAAGACAAACTGAGAATTGTGATCTCACCCGGGTGTGAACACCAGAATCCAAGCAGCAGATGGAGTGATTTCGTGGAAAGGCCATCGAACCAGGGTCACTGGCTGGGGACAGCATCCCAGCTTTTCTCTCTACCCACAGCATGACTTGAACAAATTCTTTGAGCCTTGGTTTCCCCAATATAAATACAGTGATAAATCAAAACCTTCTCCCTGGCCTTTCTTCTTCATTGTTGTAAACGATCGATTCTCTAATACATATGAAGATTCTTTGAAATTTGAAAGAAGATAAATTGTTAACCAACAGAATCCTTTAAGGCATTTTCTATGAGCCAAGCATTGATCTACATGCTTTAGAAATATTAAACCAAAATGTCCCAAGGAGGCAGGGTGTGTTATCACCCCATTTTAGAAAGAAGAAATAGGCACAGAACAAGTGAACTCCTGCCAAGAAAACAGCTGATGTGCAACCCAGCAAGGATGTGATCCCAGACACGCTGACCCCTAAGACTCTGCTCCTAACAACCACATGATCTTGGGATGTATACAGCTCCAAAGAATATATTTAGATATTTATTCATACAAAAACCAGCAACCATGATACACAGTCCTATACAGTAGTCTATGGTTTACCAAAAGGCCTTTTAAACTGATGTCTTAATTCTTATAATAACCCTATGCTGGTTAGTTTTTGTCAACCTAACACAAACAATAGTCAGCTGGAAGTAGAAACCTCAGTTAAGGAATTGCCTTCATCAGACTGGTTTGGAGGCATGACTAGGGTGCATTTTCTTGATGGTTAACTAATATGAGAAGGCTCAGCCCACTGTAAGTGGTGTTTTTCCCAGGCAAGTGAGCCTGGGCTGTATAAGAAAGCTAGCTGAGGGGCTGGAGAGATAACTCAACAGTTAACTGCCCTGGCTGCTCTTCCAGAGGGCCTGGGTTTGATTCCCAGCACCCACATGGCCGCTAACAGCCACCTCTAACTCCAGTTCCAGAGGATATGGTGCCCTCTCCTGGCTTCTGTGGGTACTGCACACAAGGGGTACATAGTTGTAACATGAAAAAAAATATAAACATAAAAATAAATATTTTTAGGAAGGGAAGGAGGGAGGGAGGGAGGGAGGGAGGGAGGGAGAGAAAGAGAGTTTTCAAGCCAGGTGAGCAAGCCAGTAAGCAGTGCTCTTCCATGGTCTCTGTTATATTATGCCTTTGGACAGGTGAGTCAGTTGTACCCAGAACATCTCTTAACAATAAGACAAATGATTAAAATTAATTTTCCCGTTTCGGAGGGAAATATGAAGTGCCTAAACCATTCACACCCACCTTTCTCCTGCTCTCATCTGTGGATGCAGACTATTGACATGGAACGGCCCGACCAATAATTAAGCACAGACAAAATAAAAGCCAGAAGAAAATGAGTGTGTGCGTAAGTACAGCCAGCATGGCGTACAGACAAGGAAAAGGCTCCTGTGGAGTGCCATGTTCGTTCTGTGCAAAATTATCTCCTCTGTTACTGCTCCATCCCAGAGTCTAAAACTCCAACGCGAGATGCTCATTCTTTTGACTCAACACCATTCCAAGTAAAAAGCATCTCCAAAAGAACAGTCCAGTTGCATCCCAACGTGAATGATAAAATAACACCTTTCAGAGTTCGGCGGTAAGGGAGTCTCTAGCCCGTACATAGGGTAATTTGAAATGTAGGAAGTCTCAAGATGGCTTTAGAGCAGAAGGCAAGCCAAATGTGGCTTTAAATGACAGTACTGTGGCTGAATCCAGGCACATAGGATGAGCAGAGTCCTGGGGGAAGGTGTGGTGTAGGAACCCAGCAAACCCCAGGCCAAGAACGGGTTTCCTGAGGTGTTCTTCCCTTCTGGGCTCTTAAAGTCGACCCTCTGGCACTAACAACTATGCCCTGTGAAGATATTAGCTCTCCCTAGCAGGGGCACAAGCATGAAGGGAATCCCTGCGGGCCTTGTACTGTGAAGGCTGCCAAGGGGAGAAAGAAGAGGACAGAGAGCAGCAGGGGAGGGAACTCTAGATGGTTATGTTAAAAGGGATTTGTTCCACCGTCACAACCAGAAAACTAGCTCCCCCAGCGCCAGCTTGAGGATGGGAAGGCTGGGAGGAAGGCTGTGAGGACCTTCTGGAGATGCTGCTGAAAAGATGCTCTGGGTAGCAGGCAAGGCAGCAAGCGGAGCCATAAACATCCACCCCTGGGCTGAGATGAGTCAGGAATGCCTGGGATATGCACTGGGGGGCGGGGGGGGGGCGGTCTAGTGCTGCTGTGTGATCCCAGGCAGAACACCTAGCACAATCCTGCCAATTAAGAATAAAGATGGCTCCACACTCCAGGCTACCAGAGAGCTTTTCTATTCCTGGTTACATGCAGTGGCTGGTATGGGACCAGGTGACTTGGGCTTCTGAACAATGACCAGCTTTGCTGCCTTCCTCGCTGCCCAGTCACTCCTTTTTCTGGGCCCCTTTCTGAGGAGAGACATAAACTCCTCTGCCCTAAAGTTGGAGAGTCTGAGCTGTGCCCACGTCAGTGGCCCCTCCGGCTCAGGCTGTCCTGGAGCTCAAACAAAGACATATTGGGACTCTCCTGCTGAGAGTGGGGGGGGGGACGTTTCTGGGCCCAGAGGGAGCTGGCCCTAATCCGCTGCACAGTGAATGACAACAATGTTAAGAACGAAAATATGGTTTGGGGGGGATAGCCCCCAGGAGCCCAACATTTTAGTATTTAAGGGAACTTTAATGAGCTTAAGTGGCTAATCTTGAGTTCAGGAGGGGGTGTTTTGTTTTGTTTTGTTTTGTTTTGAGAAATCCTTTTAAAGGCTCCTGAGGCTTGATAGCAAGGGTTGTGAGTCCCAGGAGTGGCTGCCTCTGACTGAAAGGAAGGGCGGGAGAGAGTGAGGACAGAAAACTTCTCCAAAGAGCTTTTCAGGCAGCAGCTTCAAAACCTGGGTTAACAGAGCTGCTGGAGAGGACCGTCCCTGAGGGGGAGATGCAAAAGTAAGCTGGACCTCAAGCCCAGCGGCCCAGTGCCCGCCTAGCATGCACAGGACGAGGGTCAGTCCCCAGCACCGCAAGATGCAAGACGACAGAGGTATCCAGAGGAACAACAGCTTTGGAAATGAGTGATATGCTGATGTCCTGCCACAATGCTGGCCAATCTTTCTGGCAAGTGACGAATTCTCCCATTTTACTGGTGTCGCAGCACAGAACCAGACACATCTCTGACTCATCAAAATGAAGGACACAGCCTAATGTCTACTAAGATGTCAGCACAGTCAGAAAAATGGGGGGGGGGGCTCCCAAAGGATCACCCAAAGAGTAATGATCATGGAACTATGTAAACCTGAGACAAAGGCCCACTGATCAGCTACTAAGCCGAGTACCACTCAATAACTGAGTTGCTACATGGTAGGACTATTGTGTATAATAAAAGGCTAACTGGGAGTTTGGGGAGATAGTTCAGTGGGTGAAGAACTTGCCAAGCAATCATGGGGACCCAAGTTCAGATCCCCAGGAAACAAGTAAAAAGCCAGGGGGCAGCTGCACAGATTTGTAAGCCCAGTGTTGGAAAGCAAGAGACAAGGGCATCCATGGAACTCACTGGCCATGGAGACCAGCAAATCAGCAAGCTCCAAGTTCAGTGAGACCCGTCTCAAAAATTAAAGCAAAGAGCAGTCAAGTCACTTGTGGATCTCTGGCCTCGGCACAGACATGTACACACACAGATACGTGCATAGCGCATACCCACAGAGAGATTCAGAGATGGGGGGGGGAGAGAGAGAGAGAGAGAGAAGAAAGGAGGGAGGGAGGGAGGAATGGAGAGAAGGAAGGAAGGGAGAGAGAAAGAAAAGACTAACTAGGTTCTCCCGGATGAGGAAACAGAGGGTCCATGGGACAGCAGAGGATGGGAGCGATGGTGTACTTAGTGATGGGTTTAAGCAATAATGCTTACAAGAGTCATGTTAATAAAGCTCCTTGGGCCATAGAAGAGTGAAAGGCAGAATGGGCTGAGGCAGGTGTGAGTCTAGATACAGCATGTGCTCCATTCCTAGTGAGGCCAGAAGATTACAGTATTTTTTCATATGGACGGGACTTATTAGACCAATCAGAAAGCACAGTCCAATCCACAGTGGCCAGATATCCCTCAGAGCTCATCTGTCATATGACGATCACGATAAACCACAAATCCGATGGTGTAGAGGAACACTGGAGGCCCAAAGAGTCAGAAAAAGCAGACCTGGTTGCTGTTATCCAAAAATAGGATCCTCCAACTGGAATTCTGGGAGAGAGGTTGGAAGGGACCAGACTCTTCATGTGACTCCAGTTACAGGACTAGGAAAAGCATGGTCTACGTTGTATTTTTAGTTTTTAGATCATTATAGTGCAAGGATGGCGCCCTTGCAAGGTTTCATTAAGTTCTGTCTAATCCACGCATGGCAGCCAAATGATATGCTCTACAAAAGACTCGGTTGTCCTGTTCACTACCAGGAAAAATAGCACAGAGGTGTATTTTTTTAATCCCTTTTTAACTACACAGATGGGACTATTGTGACAAGGCCAAGCATACCCATTGGGGTAGGGAACGGATGTAGGTTTTATTTTATTCCTTACATAATATCTTCCCTAATACTTCAATGTTTCTGCTGCATTCCAATTGCATCTGCTATCTAGAGCCAAGAGAAACTTAATCCTTACCCTAAGTCTCATTTTATTTATTTTCAGTAGTGTGAAAACAAACATGTAGCAAGGTTACAGTGTTTACGCCTCCATTTTAGGCGACACGGCGCTAATCCTCCTACTAATTAATGCCAGGGCCATAGCAATCTTATTAATTTCATCTTGGTTAAAAATATAGAGGCAGATCGTTGTGGTTTATGAAAATAATAATTTGACATTTGGGAGGTGTCTGCAAAACGGCAGAGTTGGTTTCATTTAAGATACGACAAAGAGACACAAAGCGGCAGTCGACACCGGCTGGGGATAACACGACTAACTCTAATTGTGGACTAAATGCTCCATGTCATTCTAGTCTAAGAGGCTAAGTGAAAACATGCAAGTCCTCTAGAGCACCGGAAGAGACCCTCCCTCTATCCTGGACAACAGGCCTTTCAAAAGGGCACGTGGGGTGGCCCTGTGATGTCCTGGAAGTCACCACCTTCCCCTGACTGAGCCTTGAAAAACCACCGGCAACAACATTGTCCTAAGGCCCCAAGGGACTCTCAGGAAAATATACAGTATGCTCCCCGAAAGCATTCTCAGCCAGGTTGGGATGAGAGCAGGGCTTCTCACTGGGAAACCTCTACTTTGGGGCTCCACACCCCACATGACCCAGGGCCCCCTTTATCCTATCCTGAAGGGACTTTGCTAGAGAACCAGGATGGAGATGCGAAGACCAGTTTTAAAAAAAACCCATGACTCAAAAAGATTTATTTTTTAATTTAAAAAATAGTAAAACAAAATTAAAATTTCATCATTAAGACCAACATCACCAGAATTCTTTTAAAACTAGACAGAAGTGACTGTTTTTACATCTCCCATTATTTATTTTCCATGATTATACAACTGCGCTTAACAATCCAGTTCACGTGATTTGATATTGATTACTTTGACCTTGGTAATGTTCAATGGTCACATTTTGTAATATACTTCTGCTCTAAGAAGTTATTAAGTTTTTTGTTCATACAATGGATATTTTAAAGTCTTTATTTTCTCAGTTTTAAAGACGATAGCCCAAGAAATTTATTGGGGGGGGGGATATGATGAAATTAATGGAGATATTCTTAGTAAAGAAAGTATCAGATCATTATGTCCAAAAACCTTTATAACATTGAAAAAGCAACAGTAATATGAATAAGTCTTGGTGGATGCAAACATTATAAATAAAATGCAAGACAAATAATTAACTATGGGAAAAGCTCTTGTCAATCACTGAATGATACTTCTAGCCACATGGAGGACAAAGGTCTCAGAACTCTACAGTATGTAAAACCAGTCTGGAAAAAGTCACCTTTCACAGTGTACTCCATTAAAATAAAAATCAAAAAAGCCCCATAGCCATGTTCATCCCCAATAGAACATTATCAATGCCTACTCTACCAAATTTCAATTTTAAAGTCTTAGATTCTATGAACCAATAAAATAAAAGGGAAAAAATCACCTCTAAGCAAGAAATATTTTCAATCATCCACTAAAATTAAAACACAGAGAGAGAGAGAGACAGAGACAGAGACAGAGACAGAGAGACAGAGAGAGTCTGTTGTATAGACACAGCCACAAAGCCACAACTGTGGGCTGTTCTCAATGTGAGCTAAACCCCCACAATTGAATGCAGACTAAAATAATTGCCTAGTTGTGTTTGATTTTTATATTCCTTAAATGTTATTTATTGTACCAGAAACCAGGCCAACAAAAAGTGAAGTGGACCAGCACTCTAACAATGGCCTCTATAATTTCATCTGTGGGTTCCTTTTATGAAGAACTTCATGCCCAACTTTGATCTCTAAGTAATATCACAGTAATAATAATTAATAACAACAGGACAAAACAAGCTAATTCCTCCATACACACCTCCTGCACCACCTTGATAGAATGCAGAATGGGTTCACTACCAGTCCTAACAAATAACATTGCCTAAGTCTTCCTCACCTGGAGCTGACAAGCCCCAGGCCAAAAGAAAGAGACAAAGAATATTGTAACTGGGGGACATCTACTTTCCCCCACGTCTGCCCCTTTCTCTGGACAGACAGCTGATACACTCCAAACGGCCAAGAAGAAAACATGAGGAGGCCCTCAGAGGAAAGGCTTCCCCAAGCTGCGATCTGCTGACATGTGGGGAGTTCCCGTGCTGTGGGAACAGCTCTGATGCCCTGATGACAGCAATACTACCCCACACTGCCCCCAGGACGTCCAAAACAATCCAAGTGATAATGATAAACTTTATATGTGAGGAGAGAAGGCCCTGCCTGACCCACGAGCCACCAGGCACATGAAAGAAGCAATATAAATTTGATTTAAAAGTGGGATGCCGTCCAGAAGGCTCAATTATCTATCACATTGCCACGTTTCTGTGATCCCACGGCCTCTTCTGTCTCCGACTGAAGCATGGCTACAGTGCTTGTTTGGAACCGGTTCAGGGAAAACTCTGAACTAGCAGGATCACAGAAGGCTCACTTAAATAGGGAACAACAGTTACATAAATAGAAGTCTTCCAGGCTGGAAAATATTTGGTTGTCTGCTAACTTTCAGGAATGCTGGAGCAAATTGAATCCATTCCCAAAATATCCACACCTATCCCAACTCAAGTGGTGTATCTCATAGCAGAGCTTCATCAATATCACCAGTGATGTCTTTTCATAGAACTGGTTATTTTTCCTTGACGACATCATGAGCAGCAAGTGACTCCCAGTTCTTGATTTCTGAGTGCACATAAATCGCCATTCTACATTCTGGCCTTGAATGCTTATTTGTTTTGGATAACTGAAAAGTGAAGTATTCCTAAGGGTGGTACAGTAGATGAGGCCAACACTTAGTAAAACATCCCGAGGTTTTAAGTGAACAATCTTGTCCAAGATGCCACCATCAATCTGTTTCTTTAATGAGGAAAAAGTTGATGTTTCACATGGTGAATGCAAAAACAAGCCATTGACAGAATGGAATTTTGGCTGTTTAAATAACTTGTGCTGAAGCAGTTCTTTTACATTTTCATACATGTATCAAGCGATTCTAGTTATTATCACAGCCATCCATACACACACACCCTCCCCAGTCTCCCTCCTATTTCTATTACCACCACCACCCAACAAGTCCCTTTCCATTTAAGTGAAGGCCTGACCTGACACCAGGGATACACAGGTAATAATTCCAATGCAAATTCAGAATTTCCCAACATCTGGAAATGCATACAAATGGCCGAAATAAATGTGATAGGTAACCTCTCCTGTTAAAACTGTGTTTGTGACGGTCATCAGAGAGTGAACATTAGCTACATATTCTTCCCTTTCAATTTGTGGGAACAGCACTTGAACTTCACAAGTGTGGGGGACTGAAGTACTGTCCACTACTCACTTTTCTGTCAAATGCTCTATAATGTGCCATCATTGCTAACTTAGAGCCTAACACACATCTCCTTTTCCCTCTCCATTTACTTTATCTGGCACTCAAGTATTGAAAAAACATACACAACATGCAGAGAGGGAGAGAGAGAGAGAGAGAGAGAGAGAGAGAGAGAGAGAGAGAGAGAGAGAGAGAGAGAGAGAGAGAGAACTATTTTCCTATTGCAATAAAGAGGGAAAGCACAAGTGGTATCCTCCAGGATAAACATGTGGCCATTCCAGATAACTTGTGGTTAATACCTAGTCCTGTCTAAGTGAAGGAAGCTTTCAGGAGCCCCTTGATAGTCTGGTAGTCAGGGTAAAAGAGCTGCCAAGCCTGCCAGGCTAGAAGCCTCCTGCAGCCAGGCTCCAAGATTTTTCTAATTATCTCTCTTCATCGAAACCAGGGTTTTACATAGAGAAGCTCCATAAAGTCTGTTGAATAAAGGAATTTTTCCTGAGCCAAGTGCAAAGAGAGTTGGGGGCAGGGAACCACTGCCTCATTTTCTCCTACAGCAAGGGTCCTAATACCGTCAAGAGTATCAAGTACATTAAAAGCCTGATTTGTGGAGAGCAGGACAGAATTGAGATGGGGAATAGAAGAAAGAAGGAATTCAAGAAAAGAATACGTGAATCTCACACAGGCTGGGCAGACTTGTTCTGAGAATGTGCCCAGCAAACTTATTTTGGAAATCCATGTGTCAGTAAATATTTTTAAATTAAAATTAACAAAAAAAAAAAATCTTCCCTGTCACACCAACACCTCTTCGAATAACGTAGCTCACACCCTCTATAAAATCTTGATTCTGACCAACAGCTGGTGAGTTGATCCCTGCCATTTTCTCTTCGCAAAAACAGCTTTGTGAAGGGGAGAACTGACCCTCTCAGCTAATAAGCCCAAACCTCCCCAAACCTGGAGGGCTGAAATGGAAGGGATATTGTTGTGCTGAGTACTTTACAACAACTGTTTCTTCTCCTCTTGACACAGGCTGACTTCCTTAAAGGAGATTTGACTGGCCAGACAGCTGTGTTGACCCTCAAGCCGGCTCTGATTCATGATTTTCTTTTTTAACAAACAGAATAGAAAAATCACAACCCAAATCCTCCCTTAAGCTCCAATACTTTTGAATTGGCTAGCGTTGTGCCTGAAGGATGTGGACCTTTCTCTAATCTGTAAGCAGAAAGATAAAGATTGGGTCCACACAATACCAAAACCTTTCCATGAAAAGCAGGAGAGAAAAAGGCAAGCAGTCACCCGCCTTTGTCTACTTGAAGTTGTATGGACCAAATCCGCTTAATTACCTAAAAATCACACTTTTTACTCAGACTCCGGGGCTACAAGCAGACAAACCAGCACAGACAGTGGCATTTCGGCATTTCTTCTTTCAAAACTGTTTACCATAACGCTCAGGGCAAGTTTTCGCTCCTTTTTGGGCTTCTGTATTGTCCGACTCACATAAACTCAAGCATGTATCTTTTTTTTAACTTCTAAAAAAAAATGTAAAGCATTTCTGAAACAACAGAAAGGCCTAGTGTTCTCTCTGAATTGGGGTAAAAGTCAAACATACTATGTTTAGTAAAGGAATACTGAGTAGCAGAGAAGGGTATTCTGTTTGGTTAGTGGTGGCAGTGGTGGGTAGGTGGTGGTGGTAGGTTTCCCTGGTCTAACTTGGTCCATTTTTTTTTTTTTTTCAGTAAACCTGACAGCCCAGATGATATGGAAACCAGAAACCTCTGGTCTTCCCTGTGCTTTCTGTTGTTGTAGCCAGATCTCTCTAACACATCCTTTACACTGTGCCTCTTAATGCAATTACAGCAGCTACGCTTCACACACACGGACCATCCTCTGACTCTCTCCACATAGCGGCTGTCTTCTTTTATTCACTAGTGGAAAGGGCTGCATTTCCTGGGCGCACACACCCATGCAGACACAATCAACATAACGCCAGCCCTAGTGCACAAAAACAGACAAGCGCTAAGCCACGTTTCTTTCCTTCTAGCTCTCCACAATTGTATGGATCTAAAGTCCCTATGAATTGGCCAATTTTCCAAGGACAAGTAGTTTCCTCTCCTTACTCCCGCAGAGCTCCTGCTGGCCTTTCCTCTGAGAATATGAACATCCTACCACACCACACTCCCGGAGGCATTTCAGAAATCCAGATTGGAAATGAACCGCTCTCTTCATTTCCTGCCTCTCGGTTCTGCCATGCTGATGGGGAGAGAATCAAACCTGCTGCCTGTCAGACAACCTCCTTAGTCTAGAACTGGGCGCAGATGCCTCAGGGGGCTTTAGATCAGGTCCCCTTCGACCTAGCAACGTTGTGGGCATCCCAGAGCCTGTGACACCCTGAAGAGGGAATGACTGGAAACGAAGAGAAGCAGGAAAATCACTTTCAAATCCTATTTGCCCAAACCAGGGCGAGAAATGTGCCCAAGGGACAGGGACAGAAACCTTCCGATCCATACCGCCTTACCGCTGAGCACAAACCCAAGAGCGGCGCAAACACTTGATTAAAATGGAATAGAAAAGGGTCGCTGGTCACGGGTGGTCCGCCGGGCTCTCTGGTGAACCCAGGACTAAGCTTGAAGGTGTCCCAGGCCCACAGAAAGTGATCTCTAGAAATGGCCGAGCCCAGGGTTAAGGAACTTGGAATAATTAAAAAGTATACTCGCGACCAAAATGAAATGACGCAGTGCGGCTCTCTCCCGCCCGGGCTGCGCGCACAGATGAAATCCCCGCAGCCCAGGGCATCTACCGATTGCTAATGCCTGGGAGATTTACTGGTCTTGCCTGCGGGCGTCTCTTTCGCCTCCCGGGAAGGCGAAGAGGATGCAGGAGGACACAGTCCCCAGCGCACACAGTGCGGATGAGTGGGCGCGCTCCGGCGGCGACGCGAGCACTTACTTCTCATAGTGGTACTTGCAGTAAAGCTTCTTGTCCCGGTAGAAGCAGGTGGTCTCCAGGGGCTCTTTGCAGGAGGCGCACTGCACGCACTGTTCATGCCAGAAGCTGTCGTTCAGCCGCAGCAGAAACCTGTCCGAGATGACCCGCTGACAGCCTTCGCAGACAGACTTGGGGCTCACCGCTCTGCCTACAGCAGCAACAGACGTTCGCCCATGAGCCACGTACGCAAGCCAACCCCGTGAAACACTCTCGTGATCGAATCAGGCCCACAGATTTACACACACACACACACCCCGGGCCGTGCATCCCCCCCAGGAAGGTCCCGTGATGATCAGATATTTAGAAAAATCAAATCAAGCGGCAATAGCGTTGCTAATAAACAAAGACTAAGTAGCAAGGTATAAGTTCTACCGAGGGAGGGAACTGAAATCAATAAACGGCCTTAATTGTTAGACAGACCAAGGTACCATTACTATCATCCATGCATCCTGTAAAATTAGATTGCAAATAAATTTGTGCTCCCGGGACTCTCAAGTCGTCGTCATTAATCAATCATTAAATCACTATGTTTGTGTCCTTTGACTACTTTTAAATGATCAATAATAATTTGCTTGCAACTGCATTCTATTTTTAAAAGGAAATTAACATTTTCTGTTTTCTTCAAAAAAAAAAAAAATCTGTGGGTGCAGAAAAATACCATCTCTCCCCAAGCAAGCTCAGTACTGGTCAAACTAGTGAATCCCTCCTACGTCTTGGTTGGCGAGCAAATTGCAGGTGGCTTTTTATAATTAGAAAATGTCAAGATGGGGAAAAAATAAAGCTGAGGGCAGAGACCCTGCGAAGGGTGCGTGCGGGTCAGAGTACTGGATACCCTATGCTCAGAAGTGAAGCATGGAGGGACAAACCTTAGTCCAGTCAGGGAATCTTCTCTGCCCTACCCCTTGACCTTTTCGACTTTTTCCCTCCGGATCTTGTTCTAATGATTCTAGTGAGGGCCTGTTTCACCCCCACCTCCACCCCTGCCTCCATCCGCCAACACACACAAACACCAGGGAAGAATACTCGGCCGCCTTTGTTGACACTTTTCACAACCATTTAAAAAAGCCCTTGTGCCGGCCACAAGAACACTCTTGTCCATGATGTCCCGAAGGGCTTGTCCTTCTCCATACCATAACTACACTAATCTCACTTTCTGCTTTGGGGAACAGCCGCCAGCTTGTAAAGCGGACAGGTCGTTTTATGGAGTGGGAAGACACCAAGAAAGGCTGGAGAGAAAGCAGCGCGATCATTCTCAATTGTAAATTTCTGTTTCCTTGGTCTCAGCATCCCGGGCCACCCTCCTGCTGTTAGAGTGAACGTGGGTCCATAGGGCGCACAGACCGATGCGCCTAAGTCCGCACACACTCTGGCCTGCATCTTCTTGCTCCAGAGAGAGGATCCTGGCATTTTCGAAAGGGGGCTGGAGGAAGGGGAACATGGGCTTCGTGATTTCGTTTCCTCTGGACTGTTGGGGTGAGGTTGGCTGGCAGTGTCTCTCTGGATATGATTTCTACAATCGAAAAATTTCAACCCACTCTATTGGTTCTAGAGTTAGGGAAAGAGGCAAGAGGTTTATATGACAAAAGAAAAATCTCTCCTGCAGAAAGAGGAAGGAAAAAGGAAAAGAAGGAAGAAAGAGAGAGAGGAAAAAAAACTCCTTTTCCCCCAAACTTGGAACCACCAAAAACAAAATTTGGGGAGACACTGATAAAACAAGAATTGCTGGCCTGAGCTCTGGAAGACTCTTCTGGACCCCTTGATCTTCTCCTCCGCTGTGGCTAGGTTGGGGGTAGGGGGATACGGGGCTTGCGGAACTGGGATCCGGCTTCAGTTAATTAAAGACCAGGTGAGGGCCCTGCCGCGCAAGCTAATCCCAGAGCACCGCTGCCTACCAGCCCGGAAAAGCCCCTGGGCCATGCCCAGTACTAAAATTGGGGCTGTAGTTGATGGGGAAAGAGAAGAACTTGGGCGCTCCGGAGCCTCGGCCCTCTGCTGCCCATGATCGGCCATAGGCCTCTGAAAAACCGGTGGCATTTATGAGCCGTCGATCAGCTCCATGATTAAAAATCCAGCCCTGGGTATTATTAATCACTTGCCACTCAAACGCCTGTGAACATGCTCGCCCGCCCCACAAGGCTTTGGGGAATTCAAAGTTGAGCTCCTGAGGCCTGAGGAGGCTTGCTGGTTTTATGATAGGGACGGCTCAAAAGGACTGATGGACACGGAATGACAGAGAGTGGGCGCCGCTACGTGCACGAAGAGGGTGCTAGCCTGATCGCCTAACCCGGTACTGGGAGAGCTGACGTCCTCAGCTCCTAGCCTGGCAGCAGGAGAACGCATCGCTACGAATGGAGTTGAACACTTACCCAGCAAAGAGGAGAAGGAGGCTGAAGTCTCAATCGCACTTTGAAAGTTCTCCTCCATCTTCAGGCCGTCCAACATGTTCGGGCTGAGCCTGGAGGACCTGTAGAGCCGGGAAAGGGATGCGTCTAGCTTCCGTGCCTTCTGGGACTCCGCTCCCTCAGTTGCCACACTCCTGGGAAAGGACAGAAGGAGTGTCCAGGGCAACAAGAATGAGCCTGGAGGGTAGAGTCCAGCCAAGGGAAACGTGGGGTGGGAGGAGAAAGAAGAGCCACCGTGAACTGCTCTGACGGATCTGATTTCACTTGAAGTCAACGCGTTGTGTACTTAGGCCTCCGCCCCCTAACTGCGTTCTCCTAACCCCCACCCCCACCCCTGTCCCCAGGTTTCCCATTCCAAGACCGGCTCCGCCCCATCCTATACTAATGTGGCCCCTGGGGACCCCTCTACAGGAACTAGGCTACTGCGTGTGATTGGGGTGGGGGTTGCCTCCTCTTGGAGCCTGGGCCAAGCACGGGACTGTCCAGGTCCGACACCCCGTGACCCGACCACTCAGTTTCAACCCTCACCTGTCTTGGATCGGAGAGAGGCAGAGTAAGGGACTCGGAAACCGTCCCGCCTGCTTCCGTACTCCTGGCGCTGCGCTCGGCTTGGGGGCGCTCGGGAGTGGGCGTGCGGGGCGCGCGGGGAGGTGCTCCCGCCGGTCGGCCAGTGCCGGGAACGTCTGCAGGAGCAAAGGAGTCGCCTCAGGGAGGAGCCGCGACTGGCCCGGCTCACTCTTGGATGCATTTCAAATCAACTTTCAGCAACACGCCCGCCCGAGCCGCCGAAGCCTAAGGAACCGCGTAGACCTTCCCTACCTGATGGGCAAGCTCGCCCCCAGCGTCCCGAGCGAGCGGCTCGAAGTGGCCCAGAGGCGCGGGCAGCTTGGGCGGAGGAAGGCGGCGTCCCCGAGGCTGCAGCTGGAGCAGCCGCCCCGACTCCGGCGCGCCCGGGACAGAGCGGGAGCGAACGCCGGCCCCCGGTTCTGCTCCTCGGCGCGCCGGAGCCGGGCCGGGCCGTGGCCACAAGCCGCCGACCTTCTCGGGACGTCCCGCCAAGCCCGCGCCGCTCTGCAGCCGGGGAGGGGAGGCCGGGCTGCTTCTCCAAGGCCGGCGGAGAAATCCGAGGCCCTGGGTCCTGGGTGCAAAGTCGGCCCTGCTTCTCCGTAGCGGCTCCGGCGACTTCTGACAGCCGCCGCTGGCTGCGTGCGCGGCCCGGGAAGGGGGTGGGGTGCGCAGGGCGGGGGCCTGGGAGCGCGTCCCGTGGCGGGGCCCGCGGTGCTTGCTTTCCCGGCTTGGCTGCACGGCCCACCGCGAGGCTGCAGCCCGGTGCTTCCGTCTGCTGCCCGGACGTCTCGGGCACGCAAACTTTCCCTCCTCTCCACGTGGAACTGTTGCCTGGGGAAGCTGCGCCTGAGCCTCGGCTGAGATCCGTGCCACCCAGACTGCGCGCGCGGGCGGGATGGGGATCCGGTTGCTCTCGGATCTGCACCGTAAGTGATGACTAACCTCCCGCGGTCCTCACCTGGAGACTGCGGGAAGAGCCTAGAGCTGCTTTCCGCTTTGTGAGCGCGAGCACCAGAAGCTCCAAGCTCCTCAGACCTTCACTCACCCACGGGCTCCTGCGACTTACAACTTTGTTTGGGCTTAAAACTCAATTCACCGTTTCCGACTGAAACCCCTTCATTGCTGGGAAGTGCAATAGTAAGAACCATGGCCAAACCTTAAATCAGGCTCCCTCTATCCCATCCCGCCGGCTGGACACTAGAAGTCAGCCAACGGAGACTTTTCCTAGAAAAGAAGTTCCCGGGGGCGCTTTTTAATTCCCTATGATTCATAGCGTTCGGTTGCAGCGACAGCCCTTCAGCCTCTCTAGTTGCAGGAACAGGGTCTTGCTCCTCTATTCCAAGAAGAGCCTGGGGCCAAGCGACTCAATAAACACATCATTGCGTTGGCTAACGTTTATCGACCACTAATTTTGTGCCAATCTTGGTTCCGTAGTCAACTCATCAAATCGTTACAATTTAAGGTGAGGACAATTATGGTCTCCACGTTCTGGTTGCCTTAAGGAAACGGCCACCTGTGCGTATGAAATTCCAGCCCAGGCTCCTGAACACCGTTGGAAAATCCAATACATGGAATTTTCTAGGGCACCCTCTCCTCTACACTGAGGATCCCGCTCTGTAGCATGGTCAGCCCAAGCAGAGGACATGCCACGTAAGCAAGGATTCCCTAGTACCTTCTCCAAGAAAAAGGAAGTAGACAAGCTTCGCTGTGCTTAGGAGCACCCACCACCAGCACCACCAGCACCACCAGCACCACCACCACCACCACCACCACCACCACCACCACCACCACCACCACCACCCTCAGAGTTTTCTATTCACAAGCACAAGTCAAACACAGACTATGACTTCAGAGGAACAAAGGAAAAGGGCAAAGCGTTTAATAGCTTATATTGGAACGCTGCTTTAAACTTTCTAGGGTACTTCTATATACATGGTTTTGCTTGATCTCTACAGCAAACCTGTGGGGTAGGCAGAACAAATAATTTTATCTATTGTTCTAGACAAATCTTCAGGGCTTAGTACAGCCGGGAGATTTCTCTGCTTTTGCCCAGGTGGCTAGTGGCATGTCTCCTAACACCTGACCTTTGTCCTGTCTGTCATCCAGATAGAACAGGATATGAAATAAATTAAAAAAAAAAAAGATAAATTGCATGTATTCTTTGGATAATATTTAAGACAGAAATGTGTTAAGAAGAAAGGAGTAGAGCAAATAGCCCCACAAGAAGTTTAAGTGCACAGCTGAGTTTTTGTTGAACTAAAAGTCTTGAGTTTATGAAACGTACCGAGCTGGTAGGGTAAGGGATAGGGTAAGGATACTCCTCTTATTAACTATCCAGGAAGTGAATGGATTGTCCTTTGATCTGAGTC